>NC_052503.1:15382935-15736863 GCF_016617805.1 Bactrocera tryoni | reverse complement strand
GCGGAATGTCGTTCACGACAACTAGCACATCTATAGACACTGTAAAAATATATGTCACATAACGGCATCCAACTTTGCTCGAATAATGCCTTGAGAGTATGCCACCTTATGACCAAAAATTGTTCAAAACCAACAAAAAGCTGTTTAAGCCCCTGGATACCGAATATGTGGACCCCAGTTCATATAGTTGACTTTTGACCGAAAATACCGTTCGATGCGTGAGATATACTACATTTGGAATTCGGGGATAATCCTTTCCTGAAAATAGTATATAGTAAAATATAAAGATTTTCCAACCTCCAGCTGACTTTATGCCGCAAGTATCGGCCAATAATTGATCATCTCAATGAGCTTAAAGATTGTGTTTTACTCAATCAGTGCATCTTTATGTCTAAAATAGATAAAATGGGGCGAAAACTTGACCTAGACCCCGTATAACTACTGTCAGGATTTGCGAACATTCGTCTGTCTTTACTCAATATGATTAGTGATTGTACGTGAGATACGTTTATGAAACCCAGAAACATTTTATTAGTATGTGGTCTGTCAGAAAAGATTTCTTGTCTTTGATTTTTGCAATTTGCAAGAGTATAAAATGTTCGCTTGCTTCCGAACTTAGCGCTTCCTTAATGTTGTGGTATAATTTGGTCCTTTGCTTCAGAAAAGGTCTCAGATTCGGCGTTCACGTACTCATTCGACATTAATTTCTTACCGTCGAGTATTCCTTTGAGTTCTGAGAACAACAATCAGTTGCTGTCGGCCAAGTCTGGAGAATACGGTTATTAGTTGTACTCATATCATTTCCAACAGTTGGTCGGCGTAACATTTGTGCGCTATTTGCACGCTGCTCGCGCGATTGTTTTAGTGCACTTGAGTATTTTGCAATTATTAAACCTCAGCGCGACTCTGTGGCATCACAAACACACTCCTTATGTATATGCATACATACATATATGTATGCAGTGGCAAATACACCTCCGCATCCCTTTCGATTGGCGATTGAGCCGTTATTGTGCCGTTATGCTAGTATTTCGCCCAATTTCATCCCTTTTGAGGAGCAATCGGTGCGTTCTTCACACACACACACACGCACGCACATACATGCAAATATTCGATTGCCGCAACTAATTCAATGCAAATAGCTCACAAATGTTCTGTGCGAATTCGGCGAATTTCTCATCAAACTGTCGAAATATTTTCCGCACATTTGTTGCATGAAGCTTTTTGGCGCAAATTCGCAATGAGGCGATCAGCCAACGGTTGCGGTGAGGCTGCGAGTTGGTGAGCCGCTGCGGCGCTTCATCGTCTGTGGCAACTGCTTGTCTGGTTTGAGTGTAATAATTATGTTTCTGCGCGATTTTTTGTTGTTGTCATCATCGTTTTTGTTGTTGGTACTGTATTTGTTGTTGTAAAAAAAAAAATGTTGTTGTCGGTGTTTGCATTGTTCTTGGCTATTAGTGCCGTTGTTGCTGTTGTTGTTGTAATTTTCGCTGTTGTTGTTTTCATTGTTGGTGTTAGTATTGTTGTAGTTGTTTTTGTATCGTTTGTCGTTGTTATTGTTTTTGTGATTTTTTTTGTTGTTGTTGTCACCGTTGCTGTTATTGTTGTTGTTGTACTTGTATTATAGCGTATTTATTCCGCCAGCTGCATTTTTTGCATTGTTTCGCCTTGTTTGCCTCCTCGCTCCTGCCCGCCCCACACCGCAGCTGGCCCTCAAGTCGTCCTCAGGCTTTCAGTTTCGCGCGGGCTCGACGCCAATTCATGCCGCACAATGGCAAATATTTACTATTTTAATGAAGAATTTGCATTGAAATTCTTTGGTGAATGTGAGCACTCAGCAAGCACTGCTACGCACACACCTCTCAGACACTCGGCCACAGAGCCATGCAGTTATACAAACACTTATGCATACATATATACTTATGTGCATACAAACTTTTATATTGGCCACAATTGTAAAAATACGCACAGTTGTACTTGCTGTAAGCATAATTACAACGCACACACACACACATATGTATATATTTGTAAACACTCATACACATGTTAGCTGGCAGTCATATATACGTAGACATATGAAATCGTGTTTAAATATTTCAATTTCAATTTCGATTTTAGTGCCTTTCAACATTCAAGCATTTTTTCTGGCAGCTGTTTGATGGTTTACAAGCTGTGAACCACTGCAATAACAACTACACAACAACGGCACACAATAAAATCCGTACATACTTAGGTATGCTTGTAGCTACAAGCGGTACGCGCAGGCCAGCGACAAGAGGTTATGTTCCAATTAAAAAACAACAAAAAGTGGGAGTTCCATTTGGAATGCAACGTCGAGGAAATTTGTTGGGTGCAAACCAAGCATAGAAGTATCTCAGTACTGCAGCTCGATTCACTAAACCTTGAAGAGTGTCGAATAGAACACACAACTGGTATAAGTCACATAACCTGGCATAATTAAATGGAGGCACAACGATAAGGGATATGTCGATTTAATGAGAAAACTATATAACATCTTTCCTTGAAGTAAGCAGAACAATTTCCTTTAAAAAGTGGCTTTAAAAATGGTGATTCGAACAAACAACTGGAATAAATCATATAAATTGGCATAATTTAGTAGAGAAGAGAGTTTATTTGACAAACATTAAAGTACTCATACACTTTCTTGTATTGAATTATGTTAGCTGGACAATATCGCTCTTCTTTCTCATGTACTTTTTTGGCCAGAGAACTGAGCTAAAAGATAGCACCTTAGAAGTGGCAAATAGCTAAAGGCTGCCATATTATGCTTAAATCAATAAACAACTTATGAATCAAGATAAACTAGCGTTTATTAGCAATTTTAGTTTTATTTAGCTGGTTTAACCTAATCAAATTAAATTTAGGCTGGTCCATTTAATTTGCGCGCGCAAACCGAATCAATCAAGATTTTTTTGTTGATTGATACGACCCTTTTTTTATAATGCTTATGAGAAGTTTGAGCACCATAAGTCAATTAGTCTTCTCCCAAGCTGTTTTTTCCGATGCGAAAAGTTTTTCTGGCGATTTTTACCATGGAAAAAATTTAACAAAGAATTTGGTTGAAATTTTGTGTTTCCAATGGAATCGCGACTCCGGAACCATTGTAAATGTAGAGAAAGTGTTTCCGGGAATACACTTTATAACGAAGACAAGTATTTGAGTGTGCCAAAATTATTCAATAAAGGTCGTGAAGTCATCGCAAACTTGTCTCATGTGGGTCGTCCATCCACCTCTGTTAATAACGATTATATCGAAAAAGTTAGAGAAGCAGTACTTGAACGTGTTGGTATCAAAGAGATAGCAGAGAATCTTAAAATCTCTTGTGTATCGAATTGTTCAAACTACAGAAGGCGTATCAATTGAGACTCGTACCAAAATACCTGTATATTTTGCAAACACGATGTCGAATAGTGGTCACAAAAGAGATGCTTGACAACGTAGCTGACGACCCTACTCCCTGTAAAAGAGATGTTTGACAAGTTGTGGGTTGACGAGATGTGGGTTTATACATATGGCGTCGAAACTATCCAACAATCTAGCAAATAGCGCTCCAAAACCGAGCCGAAATTGAAATCAAGATTGGCTGAAGGCTGATCAGGTGAAGATAACTAAACATTCCTCCTTTAAAAAAGGTTAGCAAATTTCTTATGAAAGTCTAATGGACAAAAGCCACTCAGAAATTAGATTCGCACTGAAGGTTATATTCTCCAAAAGTAAAACGGTTTCACTCGTATTTGTTTAACAACAAATTTCATTGAAATGTTCCACACAAAATTTGAAATATATGATAGAATGTGCCTCTTAATTTGATTGTTTCAGGCCTCTTCGATCTCAGTTTTTGACTGGTATAAGCAATGCTTTCTACTACTGCTTCCTTGACATGACAGTCAACTTCAAAATTCCGAATAAATTTCTGAAATGAGGGAGCCACTTTTCAATTCTTCGGTCAAACGGAGGCAGATAATATCATATCTTTTTTTAATTAGTTTTACCAGCTCAATTAAGTTTCGGTCGGGCGTGAAATTGTTTCCTTCCTTCGCCTTTCTGTTTCGAACGCCAAGTTGCGGCACTGCTTCTTCTAATTGGTTATTCTACCGGTGTACCTCTACGTATTTAATTATCGACTACTGCATCGAGAGCCTTTTTCCCTGGAGCGTCATTATGCTTCTTCAAAGCATGATCAAGCCAGAACAGCCGCAGGATATTTATTCAATTGACAGTGAAATGCCGTGATAGAGCTCGTCGCTTGTCCAAACACCGTAGTCATCATCAACATGTAATGATCCAAAAATCTTTGGAAAGACTTTTCTCTAAGTGTCAACTCTATTTTTTTACATCGTCCATACTTCTGTGGCATACCGAAGTCCTAACACTATGAACGGCTTGTAAAGTGTTAATTTAGTTTGTCGTAATTACCTTTCCCCTTTGGATCTCCAGGTAGGTACCATTATTGCTGTAGATGGCGGTGCCAAAATAAACAGAGTCTTAGACTGCTTCGAAAATATATTTCCCAGCAACTAGCTCTTGCTTCCTACCATTTATGATGGTAGCCAGCATATATTTCGTCTTCCCCTTAACTGCATGATCCACTTTTTTAGATTTGCTCTCGATAACCGCAATAGCTTCGGAAAATATAAAAGCTTGGAGGCTCATCAATGCCTTAAAACCACGCCTGTAATTAACCACTAGAATTCTGGCATTCCAGAGACTACCAGAGATAACAATTTGTATAAAAAATAGTGGTTTTGTCCTGCTTGAAAACGGAAGATAAGACAATGGCGAATTTTCTCAAAAGTAGAAAGAATTTTTTAGTCAATAATTATTTCACATTATGCCCATAGCTTGATTTGACCTCCACTTTGTTGCAAAGGGAAAGCAACAATAAAGTTATACTATTGAAATACATAAATACAAGAGAATAAAGTGCGATTTATACCGGTTGCATATTCGATTCGTCACTCTTAATACAAAAAAGTATAGAGACACTTCATTAGATGATAAAAAGGTTTCCATACAAAAAATTTATACCAGTTGCGTGTTCGATTCGCCACTCTCCAAAGTACAGCAAACCGATGATAGCCTGTTAGATAGTGAAGCTGCAATGGCTAATTTAACAGCAGCGTGTTTGCCGCTTAATGCTCTTTAACGCTGACCGAATTTGCGGCCATATTTTAGGACAATAATGCATTCTCAACTCGCTGCGTCACTACACAAGATTAATTTATTTTTACGAGTTTTTGCGCCATCAGCAAATAAAAGCAAGAGAAACGGCAAAAGTCAAAATATTGCCACACACAGACAAAAGGAAGGGTCGTGCACTGCAACAACAATGCCGAGGAACAACTAATGCAACAAGAAAATCTCAGGGAGAACAAAAAGAAGAAGAAGAGAAACATGAATGGGCGTTGAATGTTGGTCAAAATGATGAAGTAATACCATTAAATTTGGTAAACACCCACAAAATGAAAAGCAAGAGGGGAGCAGTCCAGCGGTCGTTGTATTTGTGGATGTGTGTGTGTGTGAGAGAGTGTTTTGTGCGCACAAATTGCGTTACGCACTATCAATCTTGATGAGAATGTTGTGATTTTCGGTGATTTTTGCTTTTAACTAAAATTAAAAGGGGGTGGCGACGCATATCCTGCCCGCAGTGGACCACGCGGGAAGCCGACAGTTGAGCAGTTGGGTGTCGCATCCTCTTTATTCGGCATTCGGAATGCCCGTACGATGCTCATTTGTGAACACGTGTCCATTGTGCGCAAGTGGCAGCAATTTCCGGGCGTCACTTCTGTGTGGCTGTGTGTGTTTGTGCGTGATGAGGGTGGCAGGCAGCGCGCTGTTGACTTCAGTTGTCTCGACTGGAGTGGGTGAATGACTTGATGCACGCTCGGGCGGCTGTAGGGTCAAAAGATTTGGCTTTTTGGCAAAGTGCTGCTGACTTCTATGCGTGACTGTAAAGAGTGCGCATAAAAGCAAGGTGCCGGAGAAGTGGGTGACGAGTTTTAATGCTTTGTGTGTTGCATTTACAGGTTGTTCCGAACATCTGTTCTTTTAGCAGATATACAATACTTCTGGCATATTAGCGCAGCTGTGCGATTTTGCTGGCTTTTAGTGGAGCTTTTAATATCTACTTAAAATTTTGTTTAATTATGTTCTCAACAGGGTATATTATGTTTGAGCCGAAGTTTGTTATATGCATAAGGAAACCTCGCACACCCTATAGCAAAACATCATATTTGACGCAAAAATGTAGAATTATAAATTTCCAAGACCGGGTGTCTGTATATACGCGAACTTTTCCGTCAATTTTTCAGATATCGATTTAAAATTTGGCACACCTTCTTTGGTCTTCAGAAAGTTTGGAATCGCCGATATCAGATCATATAGCTGTCATACGAACTGACCGATCAAATTAACGTTCTTCTATAGAAAGTTTTATTATCTTCTCCCGAAATTTTTCTTGAGAAACTATCCAAAGCAATGCTACAATGTGTGAACAAATGTTTGGCAATATTTGTTTTTTTTTTATTCAATATAAATCCCATTAATAAACTGTGATACACTGATTCTAACGACCCTTCAACTTTTGGTAATTTTTATACTCTTGCGACATGTTGCTAGAAGTATAATAGTTTTGTTCACCTAACGGTTGTATGTATCACCTATGCGGGATCAATGTTCTGGATGACGAGACGAGTTGGAATCCGGGTGACCGTCTGTCTGTCCGTTCGTCCGAGCAAGCTGAAACTTGAGTAGGAAAGATTTCTTGATGAAATTTGGTACACATGTTCCTTGGCAAAAAAGTTAGGCGGAGTTCATATATGAGATAATCGGACCACTGCCACGCCCGCAAACCGCCATTAATCGAAAATTTATAAAAGACCATAAGTAAGCACGAACTTAAGATAGAGAACTACAAGTATAATTTAGCGCAGGAAACCGCAGTAATTAGCGGCATTTTTTTCTAAAAATTTTTAAAAAAAAGCGCCGTGTCCCCGCCTGCTGTTTGGTTTAATGTACATATGTATCTTCTAAGCTATTTAAACTACAATAACCAAATTCGCTCACAAAAAATCCTTTTAGCACATCTATGGACACTGTAAAAAGGGATGAAATCGAAAGATAACCCCGCCCACTCCCCATATAAGAGTACTGTTAAAAAGTACTAAAGGTGTGATAAATCAGTCACTAAATATGCCAGAGACATACAGTTTTACACCCGTGATGGTATTGGACAATGATCGTGGCACCACCCACTTTTAGTTGAAATCCCATATCTCGGAACCCGTGCTTCCGGCTTCAACAAAATTGGCATTCCTATGTCACAAAGCGAAAATGAGCGAAATCGTACTACAACCGCGCCTACTTTCAATATAGGACAACTTTAAGTTCCATCTGCCTCTTTCCTTTCGAGTGCACAAATCAAGAGGCAATTGTTATAATGAGATACAACTTTGCCCGAATAATGCCTTTAGAGTGTGTCATCTTGTGAACAAAAATTGTCCAAATCCAACCAAAACTGTTTAAGCCCCTAGGTACCGGATATATGGAACAGAACCAGAACCTATAGTTGACTTTTGACCGCAAACATCGGTTAATCTATGAGATATGTAATTGAAATCGGAGATAATAGTTTCCTCAAAATGGTAATTCTGTGTAACAAATAAAGGTTTAATTGGGTCAATACTTCGCTGAGCCACCATATACCTAATATAAAGATTTTCGAACTTCAAGGTGACTTTATACCGAATGTATGGGCCAAAAATTGAGTTATCTCAATGAGCTTAAAGATTGTGTTTTACTCATATTAGTGTATCTTTATGTTTAAAATAGTTAAAATTGGACGAAAACTTGACCTAGACCCTATATAACTACTGGCAGGATTTGCGAACATTCGTCTGTCTTTACTCCATATGATTAGTGATCGTACGTGAGATACCTTTATGAAACCCAGGAACATTTTATTAGTATGTGGTCTGCCAGAAAATATTTCCTGTCTTTGATTTTTGCAATTTGCAAGAGTATAAAATGTTCGCTTGCTTCCGAACTTAGCGCATCCTTAATGTTGTGGTATAATTTGGTGCTTTGCTTCAGTAAAGGTCTCAGATTCGGCGTTCACGTACTCAGTCGACATAAATTTCTTACCGTCCAGTATTCCTTTGAGTTATGAGAAAAGCAATCAGTCGCTGTGGGCCAGATCTGGAGAATACGGTGAAGCATGCATTTCTGAAGCTGGTTCATCGGGTGCAGCTCACGTGGATGACTGTCAATTGGACTTTGGACTAAACTGTTGGAGCCATGTGTCATCCATTGTCACATATCGACGCAAAAACTCGGGTTTCTTATGCTTGAACGTCTCCAAACACTTTTTCTCTAAAAGTAACCCGGTTTCTCTCGTATTTGTTTAATAACAAGTTTCGTCGAAATGTTCCACACAAAATTTGAAATATATGATAAAATGGCAGCTTTAATTTGATTCTTTTATCGCAGTTTCTTGGTCACAGTTTTTGACTGGCATAAGCAATGCTTTCTACTACTGCTTCCTTGACATGACAGTCAGCTTCAAAATTCCGAATAAATTTCTGAAATGAGGGAGCCACTTTTCAATTCTTCGGTCAAACGGAGGCAGATAATATCATATCTTTTTATACTCTCGCAACAAAGTTGCTAAGGAGAGTATTATAGTTTTGTTCGCATAACGGTTGTTTGTAAGTCCTAAAACTAAAAGAGTCAGATATAGGGTTATGTATACCAAAGTGATCAGGATGACGAGTAGGAAACTCGCCGTTGTTTTTGGTCAAAATTGAGTTCGCGCGGCACCCACAGTGCACTGAGCTTTCTCTTACCCAAATATTCGTGAATGATATGACGTACATGTTCCGTAGATACCTTCAGAGCGCCTGCTATTTTGTACAACTCTACTTTACAGTAATCTAAAATTGTTTCGTGTAATTTTTTTATGCTTTTGTCGGTAACCACCCCTTTTGGGCGTCTACTGCGTGCGCCGTCTTCTCTGTTAATTTCGCCACGTCCAAGCTTGGCATGCAAATCCTTGATAGATGATTTTCCTGTGACAGTGTCTGGAAACTCCTCATCAAGCTAAGTTGTTGCTTCAACTGTATGTTTTCCCTTCAAAGAGCTATATTTTTTCGACACGAAATTCCTTTTTTATCATCAATTTTTTCACCATAAGAAAAGTTGCTTCACTTAAAATGATAAAATTCACAAAATAATGATCCGTTAGCCACCAAATTTGTACACACGCCTTTGGAAGGTTAGGGCTAAGTAGAAATCAAATGGATTTCATTCTAGTAGCGCCACCTATGTGTCAGGCCGCCTGTTCTATTGAGCTGTTCTAATAGCTCCGTTGCAACCGAAGTTAGCATTGTTTTGTTTAAAGAATTTTTCTTTTTATTTTATTTTTTAGATTTTTGTTTTGTAGTAAGCACTTAATAATGCCGCAACTCTGCGTCAGAATACTTTCAAAATACCATTTCATGTGGGAATTTATTTGCATGCCGCAATTTATGGTGAAAATAAAACGTAAATTTTTACTGCCGCTCCGATTTCACCAACACGTCGGCTAACTAACGGCTTGAGTCATAAATATTTCACTTTTGCCCAAATCGAGTGATTGCTAGCAAAAAGGAAAACGGCAACAATTTTGAAAAAGTTTTTTATTTTTATTTTACCGTTGCTTTGTTTTTGCGGCCAATCAGTCGTACAGCCAAAACGGTAAATATTTTGGCTAAAAGCAAAAAGTCGTAAACTTCGAGCATTTTTAAGCAGAAAAAATCCGACTTGGCAAACACATGTGAGCATATGAATGTATGCGTGCGTATGTATGTGTGTGCATTATAAAATCCACAAACATAAAAACTCAACGGACATGAATGAAAACATAAAAATGTCGACTTGCCCCTTCATAATTTCGTGTTACTTTGCACCGTTTTGTGGCAATTTCAATAAACAATAAATCCCTCCAAACATGCGCACAACTACAACAACAACGGTAGCAGCAGCAAAGCGCAAAAGTGTTGTGGAAATTCATAGATAGACGTGGTTGGCGGTGGCAATGCAGGCAGCTTAAAACCGCTTGAAATTGACAGCGACCGCAGCGCATGTGCAACATGCAACACAGCAATTTTCACAAATGCACACACATACACACACATGCAACTACATGCTGCTGCTTTGCAGGCGTGCATGTATTTGCACAGCAATTTTCCAGCAACAGCAACAACAAACACATAGCAACCAAGAACGAGCGCCACCAAATGCTGCCACAAAATTTATAATAATTTTCACTTGAAATGAATGGGAAAACTAAACCTGCGGCGCCTGCGCACAAGCGAACGCCCAGCAACACCAACAACAACAGTAATAATAATGAATGAGTAAAAAAATTGCACGCAACGCACTCGGAACATTGTTTCAGCCGCGCACACACACATAGGCGCGCGCGCATGCGCACCTTGGTGTTTGTTAAACAAGGCTCAACGCGCCACTCAAGCTGTCATTATCGCTGTCAAATTGTGGCCAGCGCGTGCTGTTAGCCGCAGCCAGCTCGAAGCGCATTGGCCCGAAATTCATGTGATGCTGTCGGCTGTTGAACATAATCGTAAACAAATAAAAATGCTGTTGCTAATAAAATATATTGAGACGGTACTTTATGGCTAAACACCCGAAGCGTTGTGGTTTCGTTTCACTTCGTTTCGTTTCGCTTTTGTTGTGCGGACGGTGTGCTGTTTTCGCTTATGGAGCCGAATACGGAAGGTATTAAAAAAAATATTAAAAACATTTTATTTTTTGAATTAAAATATAATATTTTCAACATAAATTAAATATTTTATATGGTAACTGATTAAAATTTTAAAAAATAAAATACCATAAAACACTTTTTTATCGATTGTCATTACTATAAAAAGTTAATTGGAAAGTCGGAAACTAATATGTAACGGGTGTTCCAAGTAAACTTACTTTTTTCAATATCCTTTCTTGAGTGTGTGAGTTGTGTCAAATTTTCAAGTTGTTTTTGTTCAGCATTGTTTAACATTTCATCGTGGAAAAACTAACGCTTGAAGAACGTGGTGGAATCAGCGGACCGACTACTTATATAAGCTCGTGATCATGTCGACATTTGGCTTCAAAAAGACGGCGGCACTTCTCACACATTGCATCAATCAATGGATTTATTGAGAGAACACTTCGGTGAGCAGATAATTTCACGTTGTGGGCCGGTCGATTGGCCACCAAGATCGTGTGCTATCACACCGTTAGACTTTTTCCTGTGGGGATATGTAAAGTTTAAAATTTATGAGACCTTACAAGGGACCTACAGGTAAAATATTGAATTTTGGCAGGTCAAAAACGACCAAAATTTAGGGTAAACTCTCTTAAAACGGGCAATATTTTCTAGTAGAGATTTTTGTTTAAGTTTCCTTCATGGATCGCTACAGCAGTAGAGGACCTTTGTTTAGCGCTGTCGTGGATTGCGTCTAACTGGAAAAATCTTTAAAAATTCTACTCATCTCATTGTAAGGAAAGAAATTTACCGACCATGAAGTACTTTTGGATAGTCGTCGACAAGACTGAGGACTTTTTTGAGGCAAACACCAGATTACTGAGATTATGCTATGAAGTGTTTATACCACAGGCATCGCATTCGATTCGATGCAAATTGAACACCGTTTCACGGATCAGAGGAAATAGGGGAACTCTCATGTTTGGTGACCAGCTGGTGAATGTTAGCCAATCGATTCTATGTGACTGGCATGAGTCGAGATTTTTATCTGGCTTAGTATTTTGAATGAATATTCGTCTAAACTATATAGAGAAAATATGAACCCATTACGATAGGGAACTTAAGAGGTGGAGATCAGAATATTATCGTTGTACTTTGTATCTAGCGTTGAATAAATGAGTCCGGTAATGCTACATGGTGTATTAAAAATAAAATTTCGTAACAAAAACTTCACAGAAAGCTTGCTCGACACAGTAATATTTGAACACGAGCAAAAAATGTGCACTATCTTGGCATATTTTACAGATTCGATGAGGACCATGTGCTTCCTACAACGGCAAAAGAAAACGGTCGTTGGTAGTCAAGCCAGGATTGATGGTTCCGAAGGTTTTGCTTTGTGTTTGAGGAGATTAACAAGGAATCATTTACTATGAGTATCTTTTCTATGGCTAGCTACTAAATTCGGAGTTGTATAGTAAAACTTGGACCGTTAGAGTGAAGCTATCGTACAAAAGAGGTCAGCTTTGGTCATCAGGACGAGTCCAACCAAAACACATCTATAATGAAACACCAGAAGTTGCCGGAACTTGATTGGACAGTTCTGATGCATCCATCTTATGGTCCAGAACTGGTTCCAAAGGATTAATACCTGTTCCTGTCTATGGGAAATGATTTTTCTGGTGAAAATTCGCTTCAAGAGCAGCTTGTGAAGCTCGACTGTAGCAGTTTTGCCAATAAGGGTTTCTACGAGCTTCCAAAGTTTTTAATTAAAGTGCATAAGAATGTGTCTGCCTTACAACTAAATTTCTAACATAAGACCACGTATAGACTCTGCATTGATATCTTATGAATACGTAAACAACTCTGCCTAATGCCAGTAGCCTGCGGGCCAGTTGTCCAGGCGCCACATATGTAAGTAAGTAAGCACATCTCAAGATCCTATGTAGCCAACAACAAAAATGCCATCTGCCATCAGCACAGGTGATAAACACTTGGCTGCCAACTGCGCTAGTTTTGCCTTGATAATTCTGCTAGGAAGCAGATGCTAAGCAACTGGACTGAGCATGCACACACACATATAAGAGACCTTTTTTCTGCTGCTACCGCTGTTGATGTTGGTAATATGATCAGCGCTACAGTGTTGCAATATTACATTATTTACATCTTCGTTTTATTTTATCGCTTTGGCATATGCTCGGTTTTTCCTCCAATTTTTGCTAGCGAAGCAAAGTGTTGCAAGTAGCCAAGGTAACTGAGATTTCAGATTCAGCTTTAATTAAGACTTAATCATGTTGCAGATAAGCATCGCACATGTGTTGCAAACATGAGCATTGGTTACTAGCTGGCACTACGGTAGCTGTGAGCAACAACAACAAGAGCACCAAGAGCTGTAGCAACAACAGCGAAAGTCACACCAGAAACAGTGGTAGGGTTGGCATTCTAGAAGCCGTACAAACGGGTTGTATCTTGAATATATGTATGTGTGTGTATATTTAAATGTAGACATAAATTCGTAAATAAAATGAATTTATTTGTTTGCGAGAAGTCTCATAAGTGGTTAAAAGGCTTTAATGTTATGGATGGTTTTATGATATGTTTCGTGCATAAAAAACTTACTTAGAATCGAAGAAGCGGCTTCGACAGAGATCGTGAAGTGGTCTTATATTAAGTCCCATAATATAAAAAAGGAATAAAGGGAGGTCAGAACCGGAGAATTGGGATATAGCACCATCCAGAGTCAACTAAACCTCAGTAAGTCACAATATATCCTTCCAAGGTTGCATTTCAAGTGTACTACCACTAGGTAAAGAGAAGACCTGTGGAGTTCTATTGAATAAGTACAGGAGGATACGGAAGGCAATCAACAAGAAAATAAAAATATGATCTAAATGAGGTCTTCCACTGCATAAAGCTGAAAACTAACTGATTGATGACTAGTTTAGACTAGATTTTATGAGTTAGACTAAATATAGGAAGAAAGCTGGACATTAAGATAGTATGATAATAGTAAGCAAGAATTCGATAGAATTCCTAATCTGAGTCAATAAAGTCAAAAGAATAAAATGAATCTGCAAAGAAATTTAATAAAATAAATCCTTTCTGAGGTCAAAAAGAAAGGGCAAGCACCTTCCGCTAAGCCCAGCTACTACCCACTTGATGCTAATGTTAATAGACTAATGTTAATGAGTTTAAGGTTCAATGGTCTCTCCTCTGAAGGAGGCTGTACTCCGAAGCAGTAGAACCGCTGCTACATTAATGGCTCCAATCTCTGCTTGGAAGACACTGCAATAGTCAGGAAGTCTGAAGTTAGAGTTGATGGAGAGCTCCCGACAATAAACACCTCCATCAATCTTCCCTCCAAGCTTTGACCCATCCGTAAACAAGCTGACTGCCTCTCTCCTCCAACGGCTCCTTCCCAACCACAACTCCATCGTCGGTATATGGGCAAAGAAGGAGTCGCCAGAGTTCGGTTTGGCAAAGCGTGTAACGATATACGTGTGTTCAGATACGTGTTCTTTTAAGAACCCAGATTCTTTGAGTCTAAAGCAATTTTCGCCGCCATACACCTTCCCACGACGTCTACGTGCCTATGTGTAAGATGGCGTTGTCATGGTTGGAGAGGAACTTAGTGCACCTCACATGTTGATGAGTGCCGCCAGTTGAACACTCTCGAGTTTCTTTGCAAGTGTGGTCATTTCTAGAGCCCTTCACCATATAAAAACTCCATATAACATAATGGGCTTGCCTATGGGGTTGTAGAGCCAGTATACCACTTTCGGTGAAAGGCTCCAAGCTGTATCACAAATATGACACAAAATACTAGGAACTCATGAGGCAACAAACCTCGATTAGTTGTCCACAAAAAGCATAACAGACAAGATTAGTTTCATTGAGAGCACCAAGTGGTTTGAGCGCAACAATGAAACGGAATAACATGGCTATAAGGTCCTACGATGGTGCGTCAAAATGGAACATCGAGTGCTAACTAATTCAGTGGTGGCACTCCTACCTACCTACCTACTCAAAAGTTTATTATATCATTTCCTAATTTTTCTGACAAAACCTCATTTTACTAAGTGAACTTTTTTTCTGCAATTATTTTGCTGGCATTATGTAAAGCATAGTGTCATATTTCATACATAACATAAGCATAATATAAACATTTATCTTATTTTATGCGTTTTCGCTTTCACTACCACTTCATACATATATTGTTCATCCTGTGTTCCCTATTGGCCTAATTAGTCCACTACGTTGGCACGCTTTCAGCCAATTAATTGTCTACGGAGCACAACATAAGGTTTCAATTTACCAACGCACATGTCCGCTTAGCGCACCGCTCATCACCCTGCCTACACAGCACAATAGCTCGTCTTCAATATGTCCATATGTCAGCTACGTCAACTACTCGTACACCTTCGCCTCAACTAACACACCACACTACGAGTACATTCATTTTGTTACACAATCCTTCCATTAATAACGGCTTCTCAGCTTCAATAACCGCTGAAGTGACTTACTGACAACACCAAACAAATGAACTGATAACTACATACATTACAAAAAACATACAAAAATCCCTCATCATTTGAACAGTTGTTTTGCTGCGCCACCAGCCGACAGCTGGTATATTCTAAATGGAAAGAGAGAAACCCACACACCTCCGCTGTTGACTCTGTCCGCTTATCACTTGCCTTCTATGCACGAAGCCACAGCGAGGAAAACCTTCAACTCTCTCATGAGTTGGGTTGTCTCTAGTAATTCGCTCATATTTCCCAGGGGTTTGACTGAATTGCAATCGAGGGGTGTTTTGTTGCTGTATGAGCGTGAGTGTGCACCCCTTCTACGGCGCGTCCATGCTACGCTAACATTTTTCTCGCTGGCTTACCACCCTCTTCGCGCTTCTTGTATTCTTGCTCTTCTCCGGTGGTCTGCCGTAATGCCGGGGGTGTCAATGTTGTTCGATTCGTTTGTACGAATGTTTGTTTTGAGGCCTGTCAGTTTTTAGCGCTTCTGATTGCTTTTTTTTATACCCATGTACAGCTATTTCCGTTAAAGTATTTTGGATTTTTTCCAAATGTAGAGTTTTTTGAAAGAGATGAAATATTTCTTGTGGAATGCGTATCCATTATTCCTTCAATATTAGACTTTTGGAAGTATTTTTGGCGTGAGGAAGTTTCTCCGAGAAACGTGTGAACTCCTCAGAGGAGACTTAGGACTTATAGGATAATGCCAATATAGAAAGTATTGCACGCGGTATCATAACTCCGCGCTGTGTTTGAGATTTGATAGGTCTAAACATTTTCAAATGTTAGCAAATTTTGACATCGTAACGCTTTCCCGTAAGATAATTTTATATCGGATTCACGTATGCTCATCCTAATACTATCCCATAAGATAGAATCGCTACTAATGTAACGAGCTAAGCAGTTTGTTTTGGTTATTTATGTCGGACATGACCTTCACTATTACTTCTATAACCACATGGTGACTCTTCATCACTTTCATGAGCAACTACTTCTGCGATCCATTTAATCCATCATCGGTTTTTGCTCGAAGTTACTTCGACTTTAGGTTAGATTAGGTTGGGTGGCTGTAGGTATGGCATATAGTCCAATATGTAGCCAGATAAAAACGATCTTAATTGGATTTTAGCTATCAGCAAAGTGAGCTGAGCTTATCACAAATCTGGTTCTACGGTGCTTTATTTCTATTTCCACTTTTTCAACTCAATGTCTAATGGTTCTTCCTTGATTTGGCAAAGGCGGGACGTTTGAGGATGAAGTGTTCTCCCAAACAGCTGATGTAACTGGTATCTGGTAAAATTTTAAATCTTACCTTATAGTCCCAATCGGACAGTGTCTAGTAAGAACTCTTACAACCATTGAAAGATGGACTTTGCTGATAGTGAGGAGTTCATAAGACCTCTAACGCTTTACCATGGGCCAGAATGAGCTTGGGACTGCACAGCTACTAGTAGCTAATTACCGTTTGGTGAACTGGTCTGATGCGCAACAGTTTAGTAGTGAACCACAAACACATCCCACCCGTTTCCATAACGCAGTTTTTGAGACTGATGTACCCGTCTTAGCAAACTCAACAACTTTGCAGTTTCCTACAATACCGCTATGGCCAGGTACTCAAACCAGTCTAATCAATTAATGTCAGAGATAAGTAGTCAAGAAAATCCTTCACTAGTCCGACAAGTCTTTACCTTTCTAGAAGGTATGACTCGACGACCTGGTAATTCAAGTATTTTGGAATGAAATCAAACCGGGACCTAAAACTCGCACATAAGTTTATGGAAAAAGTAGCCAAATATTGAGGTTTTGCTGGTGCTGATGGACGCGAGTATAGAAGCTCTGTATTCTGCATTTTCCTTTAACTTATTCTACTAAAATTGGGTTCTTTATATTTTTAGGAAGGGTTCCTCAACTACTAGCCTACCTTTCTGTTTCTAACATATTCACTTTAATTTGGTTTTTCCGTCAATAATTGCAAGCTCAATCAGTTCTTTAATAGTCATTCGAGTCATTGTCTTGAGTGTCTCTACCTGAGAAAATTTTTATCTTGGAACCTTTAAATTAAAATCGTCAAAGTCTAGCAGCAAACATATCCAGCTGCTTCTTACTCTAAAAATTCGAGTAAATTAAACAAAGCTGCCATTTTTTTAAATAAATAAATATGTATACTGTCACTTCAGCATGCGCTGGGCATAAAATGTTAGAAGCCCCGTTCGCACCTAAACCTCCCTTACATATTCCACGTGTAAGTCTTCGTGTTCTTCATGTTTTTCTGTCCATCTGTTTTGGTTATACGCTCCCCTCCACGCCATTACAGCCAAGTGCATTGCGGCCAACTAAATCCAAAGCCGCTTTACACTCATTCGCTTCCGTTGTTTTAATTTTTTCCATTCTCTTCTAATGCCTTATTCATATTGGCTTTTCGCTTTTAGTGAAATTAAACGACACATGCCGCAAAATGCATTTCTATGGATTTGATTCCAGCCACATTATTGCATTTTGACCCACCGAAACGAGAGGCCACGCCACCCACCCACACACACATACACTCTCACTCGGCTTTATAGCACTTTATGGCGCTCAACGGTTTACATGATTTCCATATGTTCCATAGCGTCCACATGGCGAACGCATTTGGTCCTTATGTTCGCACTGCTTTGGGATTAAAATGTCGTCTGCTCGCATTCTGTCTGTTCGTGGGTGAGTATATTTGAATATGTAGGCCTGTGTGTAACGTGCTATTAGCACCCGGCTGTAACCCGATGCGCCATAAGGTGGCATTTGCTTCTGCTTTTGTTGCTCACAAATGGCTACCAAATTAATGCAAATGAGCTGCGCGCTTCCGCTAAGTGCTGCCACATTTAAATGATTCACGCTGCAATGTACGAGTACTGGAGTGTAATAAATAATGCATCCACTCCTATCAAAAATAATCATAAGTCTGAAGTTACTAATTTACATTTAGCCCGCTGTAATATGCACTTAGCACTTTGTAGGGCTTTCAAGGCTTTCAAGTAGATCACACTCCATTTATTTATGTGTGTGCGTTGGCGTGCTGCGTAATTATGTTGCTTAATAAGTGCACAAGTCGACATTAAAAGCTGTCGAAATATTTATGAAATATGGCGTTTAGAAATCTAAGCGACATATTTCTCTCTTTGGCCGTCAAAAGCAATTATGATTTAAAGCAGTTTCAAGTGTTTTTTGCTTCGAAGTTGTAATTACTGCCGTATTGGATTTATTTTTCATTATCTCTTATATGCAAATATGGCTAAATGGATTTCTAAAGTGTTTTTCTTTTGTCACTTGATACTTTTTCAGTGCACGAATTGCATTCTTAACCCTTGGAAATACTGAAAAAATGAAAGTAGGAAACCAGTATTGCTTTTTTATCGTAGTCATGCCAAAATAATAAAATAATCGTTAAACAATGTCATATGTCATAGGTCTTTCTTACTCGTTTAAAGATTATCTAAAGATTAGCTTCGAAGCCGAACTAACTAATGTCAGTATATATCTTATATTGGAGCTACGTGGATATGTGGACCAATACTAACTCACTAACTTTTGGTACAGAATCTCATTATGTCAAATTATAAGTTGTGATTTTATTTTATTATTTATTTTATTGAGATATCGCTAACTTATAAAATCAACCAGAAGGACGAAGCGCAGTTTCTTTCGTATTTATGGGCTAGGGGTACGTATTGACCGTCTTCATTCTTTTTTGAGTTAAGATATGTATCTAATAAAACATATTTAACTAAACGATACATATTGTATAAATACTTACATTCGATATATGTGAGATAAAAACCGCCAAACCGAGCTCTGGCGGCTCCTTCTCTGCCCATATACTGACGAAGGAGTTGTGGGTGGGAAGAAGCGGTTGGAGGAGAGGGCCAGTGAGCTTCTTTACGGATGGGTCAAAGCTTGGGGAAGGTTGGTGAGGGGTTAACTTACAGGAGCTCTCTGTCTACTCCTGCTTCAGACTTCCTGACTATGCCAGCGTCTTCTAAGCGGAGGTTCCAGCCATTAAGGTAGCAGCAGATTTACTGCACCGGAGATACAACCTCCTTCAAAGAAGTGACCATGCACTCAGACAGCAGAGCGGCGTTACTAGCCTTGAACTCATTAACAGTGCGTTCATAGTTGGTGGCGGAGTGCCAAACTTTGTGATAAGACTGGTAAGGTTGCCAGGCCATACTGGAATCGCAGGAATTTGCAAAGGTGATAGACTAGCAAGGGAAGGTACCCTAGAACCACTATCGGTAGAATGGGAGCGCGTCAGTGCTCATGTATCCTCTTGTGTTCTACTACTACATCTACAAAGCTGGGCTTTGAGAAAGCTTGGCCAGCGCTGGGCCACCATCGATACATAGGCTGTCCCAAAGGAATTTTGGCCCAAGTTGCATCGCAAGAGATCTAGTGGTCTTTTTGCCTTTAGTAAGACTAGCCTCTCCCTAGTTGTGCGGATCTTAACAGGCCATTGCCCCATTCCCGTCCATGTTGTAAGGTTAGGAATCTTACCAGACTTCATCTGCAGAAGCTGTATGGAAACAACTCAACACTTCCTTGCTTCCTGCGTTTGGTTGGTCAAGACTTAGACAGTTGGGCGCGCATACCTTCAAACATCCCACCGAACTGGCGGAAATGGGAATTAAATGCCTGTGCAAATTGGTATTGGCTACTTTGCTAATTTATAAGTTCAGAAACACAGGAGTTCTTATTTTCTATGGCTACATATAGCAGTCAATCTGCGTTCTTTGATCAGCCAGCTAAACTATCCTTACCTATGGGGGATAGTGGAAGGTCTGAGGGTCATTGAGCTAAAATATGCTCCAAAAATATAACGTCAACTAAAGTAAAGAACGTTATCATAAGTCTAGAGTAATTCGTTAGCCGAACTCACAAAATCAGTCATAAATAGTTAGGTCTAAGGACTTGAAAAACTACATTCCTAATTTGATATTTTTTTACGCGTAAGACAAGGTACTTGACTTATACGAAATGTGAGGTGAAGGGTAAGAGAAAATTAAAAACTGTGTTATACACAAAGTAAGGTTTCTAGCTAACCCAGATAATCGTTCCCGATATCAGCGACGGCATTATTTTTAGCATCAGGCTACATTGTCCACAAAATGGCTTAAAAAATATGCAATGGTTGTAGATAAAAACTGATTCCCATATGATTCATTCATTGCAAATTCAAATTATGTGATGACTTTCAAATTATTCATATGTTTAGAGAGCACTAATTTGACCTTGATTGATTTTCGCTGGAATCTTCTTGAAGTTAATGGCTTATAGCAGGTCCTTTACTGAAGATGTTGTTTACCCTTAGCGAGATCTGCAATCTTTCCCTAGGCCAATGGCCTTTCGTGAAATCAGTGAATCTTTTGTTTACCTTTAAAGAGTTCAAGAAACCTTCTTGTTTGCAACCCTTCTGGAGCTCAATGACCTTTAGCGACGTCACAAACCTTTCCTAATATCACTTCATTGAACTTCAGCGAGGTATGTGACGTTTGGTGAGGTCAATGTATCTATCATTTACTTTTAGTAAAGACAAAAACCCTTAACGTGTTCATTCCTTAGGGTTTGTTCCTTAGGGTTTTTAACGGTTGTTGTTTGCTTGAAAATAGGCAATTTGATCTATTCATATTCTCGACAACAGAAAGAAAGCAATTTTCTTTTTTCGCATTCTGCTTGAGCCTGAATTTTCATATGATCGACCTTTCAAGCATTGGTTCTTCAACCTTTTTAATATTTCAAGCTATTTTTTTATTACAGGGCGAGACCTATTAATTTTAAAAATAATTTGAAAAGTTTTGTATTTTCTTAGGTTTTTGAATGACGGGCGTGGCAATTGCCCGATTTGGCCCATATGCTATACCAACCTCCTTAGAAAGTACCGGCTTCAGTAAGATATTCTAATTTTTACTTAAATCATCGTTTGAGCGTAGAGTAGGGCGGACTCTAAATTCGACTCGTCTCGTAATTCTGAACAAATAAAATAAATTAGTTCGACTCACCAGATGTTGTCATCGTCCATACTTCTGCAATATATAACAGGATAGTGAATGACTTACATAGTTTGGCCTTTCTTCGCCGAGAGAAGACTTTACTTCTCAATTGCTTACTCAGTCCGAATTAGCATCTGTTGGCAAAAGTTATTCTGCGTTAGATTTCTAGGCATTGTTCTTGGTGTTAATACTGGTTCCAAGATAGACGAAATTATCTACGCCTTCGAAGTTATGACTGTCAACATATTCGTGGGAGTTCATTTAGGTTATAAAAATATCAGATATCGATATTGAGTTTTCTTCAGGGATAGCAAGAGTCGTTGATATGTAATTAGGATTGTGTGTTGAGATTTTTTCCGCTATCTTCAGATAGTCACCACTAACATTCAGGCGTATGTTAAGTGCTTCATTTTGGCTTACCAATTCGATATTGATTTCTGACTTAAACTTATTTTTAATGAGTTTTCTTAATAAACAAACTGAGTGGATGCAATCCAATATGAAAGAACTTTCTAAACTAACCATCAAGAGGATATACAAAGTTTCAAAGTTCTCTGTTTTTCAAGTGATTCATACTATATGCGAAGGAAAGAAAAACTCTGCTTTCGGACCACACCAAAATGTTAGAAGAAATCTGAAATTCTTTAGATAATTTTATGGTCTCTGAAAAACAACAACAGCAATATCAATGGACAATAAAAGAAACCACACAAATAAAAAAATTTGCATTTCTCAATGCGAACTATGCAACCGCCATGGATTTGTGCAACTTAATGATCTTTTGTTGTCTGTAGCCGCTGGCTGTATGCGGCAGTTGTTGTTGCAATTGTTGGTGAATTTTATGAATAATTAAGTGCAGCTGGTTGGCGCGACAAATTTACGTACGAGCACACTAGCGTAAGGGATATTAATAGTTGGCTTTGTGGCGCGAGGATGCGACGCTTCTATTCTCCGCACATTGTGGTGACAACAAAAGGCAACAAAAGCAAAAAAAATAAATCCTCAAGTGCAGACTCTTTGGTATGCCGATGGATAGGCCATTGACTGGCGGACTAAATGACTAGCTAGCCGGCATGCTAATGCTTAGACAAACCGCTAGACGAACGCGTTAAATCGGCGTTGCACAGACAGTCCGGCGAAAATTGGAATACTCTGTGCTTAGTTAAGCCCAAATACGCGCCGCCGCGCTAAATAAATGAAGCGATTTTAAGTGTAACAGCGACAGTCGACAGTCGCGACAGCAACAATTGCCGGCTGTCGCAGCTGTCGGTCGTTGTGGCATTGTGCGCCGCCAGCCGCCAACAGCCGCTGCCTGACACACGAGTCTATTAATAGAAGTAGGGAGGGGGCTTAGCGAAAATCTTGACTGCGAGTGCATCAATAGTGACTGCAACAACAACACAAGCAACAAAAGTAACAACAATTGCATTGCAGCAGCGGCTTTTCTCTTTTTGTTGTGCCGCGGCGGTGTCGGCGGCATTTCGTTGCAACATGTGCAACATATGTGCATGCAATTTGCTGGCGTCGCCTCAGTGCCGTGCGCCGTGCGGTATGCGGCGCATTGCCATTTTTGCCAAACAACTAGCCAGCAACAACAACAGCAGCAGCAGCAATGGCTGCGCTGCGACATATCCAAAAATCAAACAGCGTTGCCAAACTAATGAGTTGTCGACATGCGCGCCTTGGCAGCATGATTGCCACTCGTGCACGTGCGCCCAAATGCCGACAACAATTGCAACAACAACACCAATAGCAATCAAAAGCGGCAGTGGCAGCGGCGCAATCGAAACAAAAGCCCAATCAAGGCAACCGAAAGGCAACAACATAATTGATTGCTGGCAATCGGCGTGTCGCTCGACGCTTGGCGATCGCGATTGAAGATCGATCGACAGTTCGTCGCCGCTGTTGTTGCGGTGGCTATGCCAGCCAAGCATAGTGCTTGCGACAGCAACATCAATACGCAAGTGGCAACAACAAATTGATTGACGGCTCAATTGCGCGGCAATCACTTGAATGACGTTTGCGCCAGCGTTTTTTACGCTTTTTTTTGCAAGTCTATGCGTGTGTTTGTGTGTTTGTCAATGCGCACGGTTGCATGCCACTTTGTTACAAGCGCGACATTTTCAATTTTGTTTGAAATTATTTTTGTTTTTGTTATTGCAGCGTGGCTTTTCGCTTTTATGCGTCGAAATTGAATTTGAATTTTTGCCTTAAATGAGGCAGCGACAGAATTGTTAACATTTAAGTTGGCATTGCTTTTGTCGCTGTTGCTGACAGTTATCTATGTGCAGTTACTTAGGTTGCTCACAATTTCATAGCACGCACTGTGTTCTCAGTTAAGACAAAGCTAACTTTAATTTGTGTTGTAGCTAAGCGCAGATAAAGTTCATGAAGATTTTTAAGAACTTGGAAAGTTAGGTTATCTTGTCTACACAAACTTGTATGTGTTCAAATGTTTTCCAGATATATGTTGAGTTAGGATAGGTTAGGTTTTACGGCTGATTGCCAAGACAAAGAACACATTTGGACAGTTCTTTTATTTCTTTACTGGCGTAGACACCGCTTACGCTTTCTTCCTTTTCGGTTTTGGCGTCAATTGCAGAGCCAAGTCTTTCTCCGACTGATCTTTCCAACGGGGTGGAAAGAGGGCGCAACCCTCGGCGGGACTGGCGTCGAACACTTTCAGAACTTGAGCTTTCGTTCATTCGGGCGACATGACCTAGTCAGAGTAGCCGCTGTCTCTTAATTCGTTGAACTATGTTAATGTCGTCGTATGTATATCTCGTACAGCTCATCGTTCGATCGAATGCAATACTCGCCGTTGCCAATGAGCAAAGGACCATACATCTTCCGCAGAACCTTTCTCTCCAAAACTCGTAACGCTGACTCATCAGATGTTGTCAACGTCCATGTCTCTGACGCAGGACGCGAATAATGAGTGACTTCTAGAGTTTGGTCTTTGTTCGTTGAGAGAGGACTTTGCTTCTCAATTGTTGACTCAGTCCGAAGTAGCACTTGTTGACAATAGTTATTCTGCGTTGGATTACGATGTTGAAATTGCTGTTAGTGTTTATACCGGTTCCAGGATAGATGAGATTATCTACGACTTCAAAGTTATGACTGTTAACAGTGACGTGGAAGCAAAGTCGCGAGTGCCTTGATTGTTTGTTTGATAACAGGAGATGACACGTTGAAGACTAGTGCTTTGTAATGACAAAGAATTATCTACATCTTCTATTATCGATAAAGTGCTTGAAAACTGCTGAGTCCACCGACTCCAGCTGGTTGTATTTACAGCTGGTTTTGTTAGTTCATCTTTACATATCGTACATAAATTGGAGGTGCTTCAAACATTGTCCGTAGAGTTAAGACGATGTTACAGGCTCTGCCCCTCGCCTTCGTCCAACTACTTCAGCAATTCTCCGGCAGGATTTCCATTGCATGAAAACATATTTCGAATTGATTGTTCTAGTAATTTCGCCATGAGGAAGCTCGGTTTGTGGAAATCCGAAATCTGCTTAATTCTAATAGCAACTGGTCACTCACAAATTTTTTGTTTGGTTGAGGTTAACTGAGGTAATTCAGTGAATACAAATGTGACCAAAATTTAAGAACTTTTCTTTTTTGGCCGACATCCCGGCAATTTGAGAACTTTTCGGGTCTTGTTATTGTTTATAACTGTTACTTTTTACGTTCTTGTCTGACGGAGGTCTAACTGAGTAGTTCCTTAAATATGTTTGATGCAATCTTTTCTTTTTTTCAGTTTTCTCCGGAAAAGAAAATTTCTGGGACAGCCGATTTTCAGAAACTGCTCTTTAGGTGGAATTATTCGTCAAATTGTAGGCAGGAACACTTACTTGGTACAAGGATCGGACTTCAATGTGTATGCATAATAAATTCCCAACTGAGCTTTTGGAGCTTTGGCCTACCTTTGTCCTAATGGTACCCGATTGCTCTCCTATTGACCAAAACTGGCCGCTTTTGGGTAAGGAATTCCATCCAGACGATCGAACTATTGATAGCACAGATTTAGCCGTATGGGAACAGGTCGTAAAATACGACCTTTTGCCAATCCGAATGCGATAAAAAACAAAGGGAACTGAGGATATGATAAAAAAGAATTCGAATTTGCCGGAATATGTGCAAATACCGACAAACTCTTAATATATAGAGCTAAAACTCAACCAGTTTTATGAAAAATCTTTAATATAAGTATTAAACGAATGGATCTTAAGAAAGCAGTTTATAGTTTAAAAATGCACTAAAAGAGTTGCCACCCATTTAAAAACAAAAAAAAATTGAATGTTAAACTAAATATCAATATTATATACTTAAACTAAATATTATTCAGAAAGGGTTACTTTAAAAAATATGCTTAAGGAGTTGCCACCTGTTTTGATCTTTGATATAAAATGAATATTATTGCATTGTAGAAAGTGCAAATCAAATTAAAAATCACAACAAAGCTTTCTGAGGTAAATATTTCTGTGAAGGGTTGCCACCCGTTTCAAAAATTTAATTGAAACATACTCATCGTTCTCAAGGTAGTTAGTGAATTGTTTAATAATACCATACATTTAGCGATAAAAATTCAGTAGGTCAAAATTTACAGTAAGGGTGTAAATATTGAAGGGAATTAAGAAAACGTATAGTCCTGCATGTGTTGGAAAATGTTGCCATCTGTTTAAAAATGTAATTAAATACTATTTATGAAGGCTTACAGCTGGATTATTTCTGTACATCGTTGCCATCTATTTAATTTTATACACTGCACGGGGTATATTAAGTCTGTCACGAAGTTTGTAACTCCCTGAGGGAAACATCGGAGATCTTATAACTCCACAAATATATATATATGTATATGTATATATATGTATAGATAATATACGAATGATAGCCATGATAAGCTGAGTCGATCGAACTACTATAGCATATACATAGCTGTCTTAAAAACTGATCGATTCAAATCCAGGCCTCGTAGGCAAAACTTTTTTTCACAAGACATCTTCACGATATTTGGCATGGATTATTGTACGAGGCAGCGGCACAATCCAATAAGATATTGTTCACATCGGATCATATAGCCCACACATGAAGTCCTAAAAGGGGTCCGTAGACTTTACAGGAATTGCGAAAAAGCTAGCTTTTACCAGACACCAAAAAGAAGCGGGTAACGGACCCAGAGTATTATGCGGCCAAGCACTGTTAACTCGCCAGCATTCCTCCAAGTTAATTCTGGGTTATTTTCAGTCACAACAACAACAATATTAGTACACATAAATTTATTTATATATATTTACTTATATAGATTTCTTGATTAAAAAAATTTGTGGAGTTTTTTAAGATATCCGCTTGCCATCATATTGATAATCCCACTGTGCGCCCTGCACGCGCACACGCCAACCATGATTTATTGCAACAAATGTTGTTGGTGCTCATGTCATTGCCAACGGCAATTGTTGCATTTTTCTGCGTTCAACTTTGAATTCTTCAACTTTTCGAATGTCAGACGGCACAGACGGGTATATACATACATACATATATACCGATATATGAATATACATATTTGTAGGCAACTCGCCTCACCTCGCCCACCTCACCTTACCCACAAAATGTCACAGCAGCAGCAACAGCAATAACAATGCAGCCAGTTGTGACGCTGTCATTGAGCCCATTTCTCAAAATTGCTCAAAGAGAAAAATGGAAATATCGAATGCAAACAGCAATTTTGACATGCCGCCACTAAATCTATTTCTATTTATGCCCCATTGTTGGTGTGTGCATGTGTGTGTGTGTGTGAAAAGCTCATGCGTTGACAACTGCCAGCAATGCCACAGCAGCCACGGCAGCGTCAGCTATTGCATGCCACATGCCACAAGCGGCAGCGCGCCAGTCAGGCAGTCAGCTCAGCCAGCCATGCGTACATTTCACTTAATTTCTGATTGGATTTTAATGTCTCGACTCCTATTTTGGCAGCACGAGCCTCTTCGCACCGGCTGTCTGCCGTCGATCCGCGCGCGTTTGCCTATTTGTGCGTGTGTCGCTTACGAAATTAGCGCTTTCTTTGTGTCTGCGCGGCATCAACATTCATGCGGCATATTTTGGAAAATTGACATGTCACATGTGCGCCCGGCCATCAGCCGCTCCAACGCTATTGCCACCGCGGCATTGCGCCATCTTAGCCGCACACATACATATAGTTGCTGCAAGCGCTTGTATTGGCAGCTCACGCATGTGTGTTCGCTTGTTAAGTGTCAAAAATCTCTTGCTAACTGTTTGCTCTTTGCTTTGCGGCTCATTTGCGCTCCGCCGTTCGCTTGTCATCTTTGACATTTTATGATACTAAATTATTGTTATTGTTTTGTTGCATGTAAATATAGTTGCAGGCGCGTATTAAGGGATTTGTTGTGCGCATTTGTTTTGAAGCTTTATCCGCTGCCATGTGCCATGTGTCGCAGCGCATGAACATAAATAAATAATAATAACAAAATTCAATGAAATTTTAATTTGCCGTACGTGCGCATTTGATCAGAAAATTTCAATGGCGCTCTCGATTATAGCCGGATTATGGAATGGCATTGCTCACTTACAAGCGGGTAACTGTAAATGTTTGATCTATAGGAATATTAAATGTCAACACATTGATCGTGCAATGATCGGCGCTTCGTCAGGGAGGGATATTTATGAAATATGGCATATACGATGAAATACTTTGGTATAAGTACCACATAAGTATATCACGCGTTCACCATGGTACATGTGTAACGAAAATATCCATAAAGACCTTGGTATCCCTATGGTAAAGAATGAAGTAGAAGACAGCAGAATTAAATATACAAGGTCTGTCGCAATAGAAACAGAACTTTTTAAATATAACTGTTTCTGGTAGCGCCACCTATTGGTGGGTATATGAAATAAAAAATTTGATTTCTTGTTGACATTTCGTAAAAATTTTAAGACAATTGGATAACTACAATCGATGTTATCGATCAAAAAGTGACAGCAGCTTTTGGTCATTGGTCGTAAAATGCAAAGAACAAATATTAAATTTATTTTTAAACTTGGGAAAACGTTTACTGAGAAACATTTCAAATGATGAAAAAGTTCATGGTGATCAGTGCCTATCCCGTAGTAATGTGCATGAGTGGTTTAAGCGTTTCCAAGAAGGTCGTGAGGACCTCTGTGACAATCAAGTCAAAAATAAAGACAATGCTCATTTGTTTTTACGATTTCGAGAATATTGTACACCGAGAGTTCGTCCCACCTGGATAAACCGAGTGTTTTACCTTGGTGTTATGAAGCGTCTTTTGTCGCGCATTGGTCCTGGCGCCTGTTGCACGATAATGCACCGTGTCATCGGTCGACGCTTGTCACTGATTTTTTGACCTAAAAAACTCCATATTAACCACTAATCACTCACCCTACTCACCTGATCTGGCACCCTGTGATTTTTACCTATTTGGAAAACTTCATTTGCCCATGAAAGGACACTGGTTTCAGGACATTTCAGCTATCCAAAAGGCGTCGACCGATTTTCTCAAGAGCATTTCGAAAAATGACCTTAAACACTCATTTGAAATGCTAATTGACCGGGCTAAACTCTGTATCGAAGCAGAAGGAAACTACTTTGAATAAAAAAATATGACTTTTGAAAAATATTAATTTTTTGTTGGTTTTTTTTTAACAGCCCTGTTTCTTTTGCGACAGACTTTGTATATCTAAACTCCGAGATCACCCAAACCCTTTGGTACCAAAGCATTAGCCAATTTCCTGCGATCAAACACGCCTTAACAGAAGAGACATGCCTGCATATAAAAGAGCAACGTATCACCAAAACAGCGCAATCACTTGCTTGAGCCTGTCTAGTTTTAAGAAAAAGCAGATCCAATAAATAAAATAATTTAAAAAAAAAAAAAAACATAAATATACATATAGGTAGACCAACAAAATTGATATACCCGATTCCTACTTTTGCGTCCTCCCCGTGCACCCTGGAAACGTGTATAACCCTTGTGTAAGGGTAGCCAACCTGTGTGAAGCCTGGGGTTGTGGTCAAAAGAGAGGAAACTTCGGCGGAGCCATTATCGGAGACATAATCGGTTTAAGGGTTCGCTGAAATCTAATTGCAACGTCTGTTCACCAAATGGGCGGCTGCGAGCGGGTGTCGGACTATGAATTAAGGGCATGCACCTGGAATGTACAGTTACTAAATTAGGCAGGTGACCCAGCTGGTTGATGTCCTCGTAAATGTAAAGGTTGAGATCACCGCCAACCAAGAAATGCGATGGACGGGACAATAACTGAGACGAGTATGTTTTTGTGACATTGATTACAGCATCGATCTTAAAGTGCCGCTATATCTGAAATCGGTAAATATCTCCGCAAAACTAATACGGCTGTGCAAGATGACGACGAGCAAAACCAAATTAAATTTTAATAATTTAATTAATTACGTTGGCTGCTAAACCGATCGACTTGAACTTCTTACACGACCTTTCTAGATACATATATTTATTAAGTATGAAGCGAATGAATAAGATTTTTGATAATAATTTTAATTTTTTAAGCACTCTGACGTGTACATTTTTTCACAAAAACGACTTTTTTGGAAATGTGGCATTGAAAAATCAAAAGGATTTGTCAACTTTGGAAATTACATGTACTATCAAATGTAACAATATTTTTTTTGGTTTTTGGATTTGAGATAATTTTGAGCAGCACAATTTACTTCAACGCCAGACACATGTTTTCAGAGGTGCTACTGGAGAGCAGCTAAGGGATCAAGGGAATCAGAATCTTGTTGAAATGAATCGCTGATTGCATGCAATAAAATCTTTAAATGCACATTTCCTATTTATTTAGAAATTATTTATAAATAAAATGCATCTCATAAAATAAAATCCCAAAAATCGCTTGGTCGCAAAAAAAGCAATATTAGGGTGCTTTTTTTTGAACTACATATTAATTTTTTTCAGTCCCGTCACGAAATTTCCTTGGAAATACCCTAAAAAAAATTCCCTGAAAATTTTAGCCCTTAATATTAACACTAAGAACTGGACCAAGACCTGTAAAAATTTTCCATAGAAAATACACTACAATCGTGAGTTTTTATCTTTAAATTCCTACAGATCAGAGGTATTTTATGGCATCGCTTTGACTTTTTACGCATATTTTTTAGAATTGTTCACTCTACAAAAGTGCCCAGTACTATAAAGTCGTAACTCACACCGGAGAGGTAGTATGGGGCTTTGAACCTGATTTTTCCATGAAAATCGCATTTTTTTTGTATTTATCTCGTAAATGACTAGAGCTGTAGAAAAAATTTACACGACAAATTTGTAGGAAATTTTATTTGTTATAAAAAAGGCCCGAAGTCAAAATCCCTATCATAAATACTTCTCGAGATATTCAGCTTTTTAAGTAAGGCTTTATGGAATTTTTATAGATGGTATGTATTAAAATAGTTTCACTCATCACAATAATTAACTCATTCTGCAAATCGTCTGCACGTAAAAATGTCTGCATGGAAAATTCACTAATTCACTAAATTAAGATTTGAATAGATAAATATAAACTTAGGTTTGTATAGAGGAAATTTGAGGGGAAAGATAGGTTTGTTGCATACACGTTTTAAAAAAGGCATATATGACATAAAAATAATATTTACGTAAAAATTATCAAATGATGATAATGAGCTTTAAGTAAGTTGCGTAGAAATTATTTATAAGAAGGTTTCAACTTTCAATTACATGTTAACCACTGTATGCCTTTTCTTCCACTCCACCACTTTAACTACGCGATATTTTTTTTTCTTGTAATACTTCCGGTTTCAGAGTTAGTTACAGAAATATGCATACATACATGAGCTACTATACATTAAATTACATTAGGGTGTCTAATTTTTTTTAAAGCAAAAACAATTTAAAAAAATTCTATCTGCATTTAAGTAGCAATGACTTTACTCCAAAAACTGAGCCGATTTAAAAAAATGTATTGAAACAATGTTACAATTCTTTAAAAACTTTCAAAGTAGGCTTCTTCTGCGTCGATGCAGCGCTGCCAGCGCAATTTCCAAGTATTGAAGGCGTTACGAAAGGCATTCTCTGGAATAGCCTTGAAAGCCGAGGTGCATGCTGCTTGCATCCGCTCTGTCGTCTCAAAATGCTTGCCTTTCATCGGCCTTTTCAGGTAAGGAAACCAAAAAGTCCAGGGGCCGCAGGTCTTCCAGCAAGGTCTTCATCAGCGACCTCTTTCTGGTCCTTCAAAAAGGGTTGGTGCCAACGAAACACACCACATCTTGCTAAAGCTACATGTTAGTAAGCCTGCTTAATCATATCAAACGTCTCTGTCGCAGATTTGCCGAGTTTCACACAAAATTTTATCGCGTACCTCTGCTCAAATGAACGCTGCACCACTCACATAAAATCGTTGCGTAAAAATGTCGGGAGCCTGACTCTCAAGGTGCTCGGAGACAACTGACCAGCCGCTCGTTCGTTAGCTAGGAGTGGCCTCTACCGAATCCAGTCGGTGCGCGTACGCTCCGAAGTACAGCCGGGGTGGAAGAAAATCAGTCTTATTACTTTCCGGACGAACCCTGTAAATATGTCTGAGCTGCAGATCTATAGACAATACGAGTCGTCATGAAGTAAGTTGGAGAAGATACATATGTATATGAATAAATTTATTTAGCTGATTTTTGTACGAAGTTAATGAAAATTCAATACCCAAACCTTGCAGAGTTTGATTATTAGTAGGTGTTTCTGTCTGTGAGCAGAATTGAAGTTTTGGTGATTTTTTACTGATTTTTTAGAAAGTCTTATGTATTTATAAGTTGTATTGAAAGAAGAAGGATATTAGTTTTGTATAAATTTAACAAAAGTATTTTTGTTAAAAAAAAAAAAAAAAAAAATTTTAAATAAAAACTATGAGAAATATTACGAGTTAAAGCTTGATTTATAAAGATATAGCATGCTGCCTTCGCAGTATATTTTCAAAACTACAAAAGTCTAGCTTACCTTCTACATGATGGTCCTTGGATTTCATTCTTTCATTTAAGTTTTTATTTAAGGAGTAAGCTTAAAATATGTATATCACCAAGAAAATCGGGAGCCGTGTTAACAATATTTTTAAAACCAGTGGTTCCAAATATATCTCAGATCGGTCTATAATTCTGCGCATTTAACGAAATATATCTTTATTTTTTTTCTTTTCTTAATACTTAATCATTCTTTAAATACTTTAAATGTTAAAAAGTTCTCTTGTGCCACCCTAATGTGCTTAGGTATAAACAAAGCGCACACAGAGCCATCAATTGTAGCGCCACTTGTGATTTAAGACAATTGAACGACTTCACTTTCAAGTCATTGTGCCAGTTGCAACATCCTCCATGCAACTAGTGTGTGTTTATATGTACATATACATATATGTATACCCTATATGCACTTTGATTAGCTATGTAGATATGAATGCTCGAAGTACAGCATTGCTTCACTTGCGGAAATGAAACTTTCTAAAGAGTCTACAAACAAAAAGCACGGCGCTTCACTCAACTTTACGGTGTTTGAATGAAATAACTACGTTCACATACACACTTGAAGTGAATACAAATGCTTTAGAAAGCCTATACATTCATGTGTATGTATATGTGTGTGTGCAATGCGCCTGATTTACGAGATGCCTCGTCACTTAGTCACTTCATGATGCTTAATAGTATAATTTCAACATTCGTCTTGCCTTGTTGTTGTTATTTAGGCTTTCATTGTGGTTTTTGTTTTTATCTTTTGTCGTTGTTGTTTTTAGTAGCAACACATCAGTTAGACAGTTCATCAAACGTCTCTAAGCTGTTTCTTTGCAGCATTATTGTTGTTATGTTGTTGTTGTAAAATTTTATTATGCTGCTGCTGCTGTTGTTGCATAAATGCGTCACGGTTGCGCGCGAGACAAAGTGAGAAAAATAACACGAAACAATGCGGCAAACGTACAAGCAAGATTGCAACAATCAACTTTACTCTGTTGCAACAATGTGCAAAACAGTTGCAGCAATTCAGTTACAATGAGTTGTTGCTTATCGCTTTGCTCGTAAGTTGTACATGTGTATATGTATATGTGTGTGAGTGCCGTTTTTTGTTGCATTTTGCTTTAGTTTTTTATAAATAAGTTTGAATTGTTGTTTTTGCCTTTTTTACACCGTCTGGCAGCTACTGCAACAGGTGTTTGCTGCCTGGCCGGGCCGCTGAATGAATGGCGAACGCTGAGATCTACACACATATACATGTGTATATATAGAATGCTAATGCATTCATATAGATTAAATTTTATACCCTGAATCCAGAGGAAAATATCGGAGATCTTATGTAAAATATATATAAATGATCATTTGTTTCGATTTAGCCATGCCCGTTTGTATACATGCGAACTAGTCCCTTTGTTTTGGGGATATCAATCTGAAATTTCACACACTTCCTTTTTTCTCAAAGGAGCTAATTATTTGTCGCAATCGCCGTTATCGGATCACTATAGCTTATAGCAGCCATACAAACTGATCGCTTAAACTCAAGTTCTTGTACAGAAAACTTTTTTTTTTACGAGATATCGTCACGAAATTTGGCATGGATTATTATCCAAGACAGTGCTCTAATCTTCGAACAAATTGTTCAGATCTGACCTCTATAGCTTATAGCTGTCATACAAACTGATCGATCAAACTCTAGTTCTTGTAGAGAGAACTTTTATATTTGACAAGAGATCGTCATGAAATTTAGCATGGATTATTACCTAAGTCTATGCTATGATCTTCGAAAACATTGTTCAGATCTGACCTCTATAGCTTATAGCTGCCATACAAACTGATCGAACAATAACAAGTCCTTGTATAGAAAAATATTTTAATTGACGAGATACCGGCACGAAATTTGGCATAGATTATAACCTCAGACAGTGCTATAATCTTCGAACAAATTATTCTGATCAGATCACTGCAGGGTATAGCTTCCATACAAACTAACCGATCAAAATCAAGTTCTTGTACAGAAAACTTTTTTATTTGACGAGATATCGCCACGAAATTTGGCGCAAATTATTGTTCAAAGCAACCCTACAATCTCCAAAAGTATTGTATAGATCGGAGCACTATAACATATAGCTGTCATACGAACTGAACGATTAAAATATGCATGCACATTTTTTGTGAAGGGTATTTCAGTTTCGTAGTTAACACTTTTTATTGTTGTTGTTATTTTTGTTATACTTATATACATACATATTTGTATCTGCAACTGCGCTTGCATTATATGATTGTTATGTTTATTTCCATTAATTGTTGTTGCCGCTAATTTTTATTATTCTCGGCTGCCTTACTACTGTGGCTGCTGTTGTAATAAACCGTTTTGTTTTACTTTTGTTTCCTCATACTCAGCTGCAGCTGATTCAGTTGTCTCTGCGCCGGCAAACATACAGACATAATCACATGGGCACACACATACACATTTACTTGCATAAACACGTCTAAGCATATGTTGTTTGCTGTTGGTGTTGTTGTTGTTGCTGTACGCTGATTTTCTGCCTCTCATCGACAGGTGGATTTTTAATTACCATTGTATTGCCAGTTCGCCGTTGTTTTCTTCAAGCTTCCAAGCTGCAGATTGTATTTTACTATTTTGCGCGCGGCTGCGCACACAGACACACACACACATATATAAACATTTTCCATTGCTACTCATGTTACCACTACTGTTTCTATTTTAGCTTTTTCTTCTTCTTCCTTCGTAAGCTGCGTTCGTGTGTTAGTTTTGTTTTTGTGCGCGCTTTTTTACTGTTACTTGACATTTGACCTCGTTTCGCCGTTACTTTAAGGTGTTGCGCTTGGCGTTTCTTTTCGATCCAATGCTAAATTAGATTTGTTTATTGCTGTTGTAAAAAACTCATGCATGATTATTGCCAGCTTGCTATTTACCAACTGTACATAATTTACCGTTTGAAACGCCGCTCGCTAATCATGGCTGCTGCGAATGGGGCGTGGCAATTTTGTAGTAACACAAAGTTACTTTTCTAAAAAAATTGTGTTTTTATAATTTTTCGTTTGAATGGCGCTTAGATTTCGTTAAAATTGTTATTTAAAATAATAATACGTTATATAATAACTTCGTTCATAACTATTAAGCCGCCGGTTGCCGAACTGTTATTCGTACCCTTTCAAATATAAAGCCGATTTAGTAATATAATACAAGTTCAATCGTTCTTTACAATGTGTCCATATTTCACTGAGTCAAAATTATAGGCTTTGACTCGAATCCTAATTTTCATGGAATCCTTTAGCAGATATCATCTATTAAACGGCGACAAAATAAATCCTCACCTTTAAGATCTCCTTCACTCGGCTTCTGATAGCCTCAGAATGAAATAGGAGACACACAGAAAGCCAGAAACAAGAATCTTGGTATCTTTTAAGCGCCCAGCAGTGGAAAAGACCCTGAAAATCCCACCAATGAAGACTTTTTGATTCCATTCTACTATTATCGTATCCGTTTTGGAAGTTTTTACCGAAATATATATAGTTGAAGACCGTGTCTTTAGTAAAAGATGGGCAAATCTCAAAGAGGTTACTTACAAACTTTAGTGTTACTTACCTACAAAAGTTCAGAGGTTCTGAAAGAGATACACAGACCTCAACGAGGTCCAGTTTTCGCAATTCCTACAACAGCATGGTTTATGTTACCAGAATCGATCCGGCTTTTATCCAGCCAAGGGATTTTATTTCGGCGATCAGCAAATAGTATTCTAGTAAGTGGTAAAGACCAATTTTCCAATCTACTTCCACCTTAATTCGAAAAAATATACTGAGCTTAGTAAAAGTTCTGGTATAATCTTATAAATGGATTACCAATCGTATCAATGAAAGTAATTCAGTTCAGTAACTCAGAGCTATATAAATCCCACGACGTCGAGCTTTTATAATGTAATATAAATATATCATGGACCCCAGAAGTGTTTACTTTGCAGCAACGGTTTGATGATTTCGTTCATCCCGAACATCAGCAACAATAACTGTGAATATTATGTATGAGTAAGCGTTCTGCTGGCTTCTTGCGGTTCAGTACTGGATGGTTGGACCACAGGCCAGATCGGTAAGCGTTCGTCAGCTACTAGATGGCAGACGCTAGATTATTGTAAGGAAAGTAATGAGTTCTTTGCTCTTAACAAAGGTCACCTTTTAATAGTTGTAAGAGTTCTAACTGGACACTGTATGAACGGAATTCATGAGAAATATAATAAACTTTGTCGGTTGCCAGTTGCATAAGCTGCTTGGAAGAAGATAAGATGGAATCTTCTTAACACATTTTTTATTTAGTGTACTTTGATTTTGCCGGATTGAGACTAAAACGCACTTCGGTTCATCCGGTGAAATAGAGAAAATAGTTACGAAGCACTTAGTTAGATTTGTTTTAGGTTTATGAAGCTAACCTAACCTAGTAGTAGTAGAGACTAACCATGGCTTCACAAAGAACTTTTTATAGCAGTCTAAGTAGGTGTTATCCCTCGACATTTTGGCGGATCAACCATTTAACCCAATCTCCATACATATGTAAACCAAAAATTTTGATCCACACAAAATGAATTCTTAATAAAGACAAGACGAATTTACAACGTGTAGCTAAAAAGAAAAAACCGTCAAAAGCTTTTATTTACAGCGTCTCTGGAACGTTTGTAGGACTAAACCCCCACTTTGAGAAGAATATCAAGGAAAATGGTGGTATAATTGGATAAATTAAGCTTCGAATTACTTTGGATGTAGAAAATTGTGGATTTTCTAACCTTTAGCATTCGTTGTCTATCTTCAGGCCTTAAGAGAATACTTGCTGGCAGAAATTCGGCGAGACGGAGGGCTAATTTGAGTCGAGTGGCAAAACGTACTACAAACTTTCAAATTTTATTTTGTTTTCGTTTTTAATGATATCAACTTTTCAGCGAACCAAATATGCATCAATATACGAGGTGTGTTCGAAAAGTATCTCGAATTTTGAATTTTCGCGGGTTATGTATATTCGAATTTTTTGTGGCGTTATATTGGTACTCATGTCTCTCACTTATGCCGACAAGCTCGGCCATTTTTAATGTTCATTTAATTGTTGACAGCTGCTTTGCTTGCACGTCTTTTGGATCGTCTTCGATTTTTACCTATTCAAAAAAATGGATCAAAGAACCTGTATCAAATTTTGTGTGAAAAACGAAATTAAGTGCGCGGATGCATTCCGAATGTTGACTGTGGCATACGGAGAAGCTACCTTGGACCGAAGCAACGTTTATCGGTGGTACAAAATGTTCTCAGAAGGCCGAGAAGATGTGATCGACGAAAAGCGTGCCGGCCGCCCGAGCACTTCAACAACAGACGAAAAAATTAATGAAGTGGAGAAAATGGTATTGGCCAATCGTCGAATCACCGTTAGGGAAGTTGCTGAGGACCTAAGCACATCGATTGGCAAGTTATGCGCAATATGCGCGAAGCAATCCGCCAGAAACGCCCGGATTTGTGGAAGAACAAAAATTGGCTTTTGCACCACGATAACGCCCCAGCTCACACATCGTTGCTTGTGCGCGACTTTTTGGCCAAAAACAACATACTAATGATGCCGCAGCCACCGTATTCCCCAGATTTGGCCCCCTGTGACTTTTTCTTGTTCCCTAAACTGAAGAGGCCCATGAAAGGACGACGTTACGCTTCTCTTGACGAGATAAAGACGGCATCGAAGGAGGAGCTGAAGAAGATAAAAAAAGTGATTTTTTGAAGTGCTTCGAAGATTGGAAAAACTTTTGGCACAAGTGTATAATATCTCGTGGGGATTACTTTGAAGGGGACAAAATAGATATTCATGAATAAATAAATAATTTTTGATAAAACACAAAATTCGCGATACTTTTTGAACACACTTCGTATGTATGTATATACTCAAAAACACACCTACAAACCACTAAAATATAATATATAATGTAACTGTAAAGAAATGCCGAAAATTTTTAAATAAAAATTGAACGAAATTTACCGCTTGTGCGTGCAATTAAAACCTTTAGCAACATCGCCGCACATCCCACGTCTTGTGCGCGGTGCTGTCGCGGGCGCACCTGCACATCGTAAAATTTACACAAATTAGTAAGAATTTATTGTCTTCGCCACACACATGAGCGACCAAGCGGCCAAGCGCCCAAAACGACACAACAAAAAAGAAAGCATTGAATCAAAAATAAAATATAAATAAGAGAAGGCAAAGGCACGATAATTAAAGAAAATAGAAAGTGTGGCACTTGGCAAGCCACTGGCTGAGAAGTGAGAAACAATAAATACATTTTTACTATTCATTTATAAAAATTTATAAATATGCATGAATGTGCTTCACAAATTCACACTCATCGGGTTTTCGATACATATATACATACACATGTATATTTATTATATGTATATATGTATATGCACGAGTGCATATTTATATTTATAAATTTATTTATGAGATCAATGAAAATCGCTGAAATGTGGGAAATGGGTTTGAAAGGCATGAATAGTGATAATAAGCGGGATTCGTTTTATTTCTTCTTCTTGATTGACGCTGCACGATTTAACCTCTTATGAACAGCAGCTCCTCCATCTTGTCTTTATTTGCTTGAACTTGCTAATAACCGACAAATCCTCTTTTGCTTTCAGAGCCCGTGATTCTTTCATCACATTCGCATGACTTCTCCCACACACTACATATTTTTTTGTATAAATTTTCCTCCAACATCTCAGAAGCCGACTCGTTCTTATCGAATCAAATTCTGTTAGTTTAGATAAGATAAATAAACGAGGATTGCACCGTGACCTAGGGTCTATCTCTCCCTCTCCTATGTCACCACGACTCTCTTAGCCTCAGCATATTGATGAATTCCAATATATTGCTAGGTGCTTTTGAGGCAATATGGTCCCTATTTGGAAACATGGATCCAAGACCATTTATCCAGCGCCTCTGGAATTTCGGGCTCCATATCGCAGAGCCGTCAATTTGCATAAGAAGCTAGGTCTTATATAAATTCTGAGGGGCTTACAATGGACAGTGTAGAACGCGACAAGTAGCCGGAGTTTGTCCTTTGGGGGGCGAATTACGCATTAAAATCTGCTAAGGTTGTAACCACCGATTAGCAGTTGGTTGTGGTGTATGTCTAGGAGTTTTTGCCAATACTTTTCTCTGCCCACTCTTTTATCCTTGCGGAGCAGTTCCTTTATTGTATGGGGACCAATCGCAATAAAAGGTTCGCGTCCTACCATATTGGGGGGATTCTGCGAGGTGATCGAGCTCATCAGGTTATGTTCTGATATTTTTTTCAGCCGTTATATACACTCCTGCACCAGTGTCGAGTGGTATTTCGTCACTTAAGTCCTTCATGCGCTGGGAAGAGATTAACTTACATCTTCCAAACCCTTCTACTGAAGAAAACGCTTTTTAATACAAATCCATATTATCGCCTTAAAAAAAGGCTTCTGAGCCAATACACTAGTTATAAGCCGCGGCTAGCATGGCATTCAGTGTCTTCTGCAAAATTTGGGTTACATTGTCCGTTAGACAGTTTCGACGTCGTATTCATAAACTGACGTCTCCAGTAATGATGCTCTTGAAGACTGTAGTGTCTTCAGCTATGTTGTCAAGTATCACTTTTGCGACCTCTACTTGATGTCGTTTTTGCAAAAGAGTCAGGTCACTGACACGCATTGACACGCTTCATACTCTAAAAATTAAAAAAAATTTGCTGAGTCGGTCCATAAAAAATGTTGAGATTCTCTGCTTTTTCTCTGATGCCAACACGACGATTTTGAAGCGCTGTTTCTACAATATTTCGATGCTATCGTCATTAAAAGAGGTGGATGGGCGGCATCATGAGTCAAGTTTTCGATGACTTTACGACCTTCCCTATTGCTTTGTGCTATTAAAATACTCCTTCTCTTGTTAAAATGAGCTCTCCAAAACACTCTGCAATATTTTCAATGATTCGGTAGAACAGACTCCACCGAAAACACAATATTTCTAGGAAACTCGTTGATCAAAATATTTTTTCAAGGCAAACTTGTATTAATTGGTATAAGGAGTTCACACAAAGATAAAAGAGTAGTACAAATCTAGGAAACAAATTGTTTATCGATTCAGTTGGCGCAGTTAAAAAGGTTCACGCAGTCAAATAGGATCAGTCCGGTTCAAATTTGATCATATTGTATACTTTTCATTATACAATTCTGGAAGCTATGTGAAGAAAACTCACTAACTCAGTTGAAGCTAAGACTCATACAAATATTGGCAATCAGTCATTTTCTCGCATAAATTTGAAGACACTTGACTCGCAGTGCTGAAAGCAATTGCAGGCATTCCAAGATAATTGAAAACGAATAAATTATGCACCACCTCAGCGAATTAAAATGGGTTTCGCCCCCGCTGACAGATATCTACATTACGCGGCGATGTCATAAAAAATCATAACAAATGTGTGGCAACATTTGCCTAGCCAAAGGCATACGCATTTACAACAACATGCGCGGATCATTAAGTCCATTCGAAAAGACAATCTGCGCGAATCCAAACAACTGACAACATTTTTAACCGTACAACCGAAGCAACAATAACAAAAACACACACAAAGCGTGCAAATGAGCACTTCCAAACATACACACACAAACACACGTACATATATACAGACACAGATTATAAATTACAAATGTAACAACAAATGAGTTTATGGCGTTGATAGGAGGGTGGGCAACGCATAACTGTAATATTTAAGCAACATTAAGCAAACAAAATGATGACATAAAATTCGCTTTCAAAACATTCAAGTGCCGCTGCAGAGACACCGCTGTGACACCCTGTATGGATGTGTTAACAAATTAAGCTGACAGCTTACCCCAGGCAGTGACCGGATGATGTGATATTCCATTTAAATAATAAATGTTTGAGTGTGTGTGTTTATGTATGTGTATGTGTTTGTATATTCCAGTCTGTGTATGTATGTAAGCACTTCGGAAAAAAACGAACAGTTGTCAAACGCGAACAGCAAAATAAGGTTATCATAAGTGCCAGGCGGATGAAGACAAGCACAAAAATAACAACAATAGCGACACAACAACAACAACAAGGATGATTGCTAAAGAGTCATATTGCTTTATTACTTGTGAAAATGGTAAATTTATTCAAAGCCTCTTGACTTTGTTATGCTTTAGAGCGCCCTTTAATAGCTGCAGACACCAATAACCAGTCAGTCAGTCAGCAAGCCAGCCGCTCTTCAACCCTCCTAAGCCAAAAGCAGCAGCAAAGACAAAACAACGACAGGATTTGTAGCATGAAGTGAAAGGCATACCAAGAAGTCGTTGAGTTTGTGTTGTCATTGTTGTGAAGGTCCGTGGCCACGACTACACCACCCTCTTTGCAAGTAATTTCACGCGCCCCTCGAAATTTGGATCGCTGATTTAATGGTTCGCATTGTGAGATTATTAATGTTTGATTATTTATGCGTATGTGTCACCAAGCCTTGCTATTTAGCTCTTTATTCTATTGAACTATTTGCCATAGATGCGAATATCAATAACTCCATTATATGTGTATCAGATGTGACCATCTCCTAAATGTTGATATGCCATATAACTATTAACTAATAAATCGGTGAGTCCCATATGTACATATGTATATAACCTAATTCATATGTCAAATATAATTTCTATTTAACTGCTTAATTGAGTTTTACATACATATGTATGTACATCAGAATGACTTGCTTTCTTAAAATCTATTTTTTTCTATTGACTGCAAAATAAAGAACGATGACGATAGGTTATTTTGAGGAAATATAAGTGAAAGGTAAAAAATAAGATTTCCATATTTTTTATCTCTTTTCATACATACATACATATGTACTTCTGCGATTTTTCGTTTTCTACCGACATAATTATCCAGGATAGGACTTACTGTTTAAAGTGTTAACTCATTGTCGTTGTTGTAGCGACAAATTTCGGCTCTTCTTTTTAAGATCTTAATCTTCACATGTTTGAAGAACAACAAGGCGGCGCTGGCCGGTAGATTGATGATGTACATATGAACTTGGTATCCCTGCAAAACTAATATGGCTATTCAAACTGACGTGGAGCAATCCAAAAAGCTCCGTTAAGATCGGAAAAAACCCATCCGAGAAAAAGGATCTGGTAGTGAACGAGAGCAACCATTAAACAAACAGTCGTCGCACTTGCGACTTGGCTCCCACGTCACTGTTGACAGTCATAACTTCGAAGTCGTCGATAATTTCGTATATCTTGGAACCAGTGTAAACACCAATAACAATGTCGGACAAACAAAGACCAAACTCTATAAGTCGCTCATCATCTCCACCCTTTTATGTGATGCAGAGGGATGGACGATGACAACAGCTGATCAGTCGGCGTTACGAGTTTTGAAGAGAAAAGTTCTGCAGAAGATTTATGGTCCGATGTGTTATTGCGTTTACATATCTTCGCTATCTCTCAATATACAGGGCTTGTACGAAAAGTAATAGGGCTGAGTCGATTTAAAAAATTTATTGAACCAGTCGTCATAATTCTTTAAAAACTTAAAAAAAGGCTCCTTCTGCATCGATGCAGCGCTGCCAGCGCGATTTCCAAGCATTGAAGGCGTCACGGGAGACATTGTCTGGAATAACCTTGAGAGCCGAGGTGCAAGCTGCTTAGATCTCCTCTGTGGTCTCTAAGCTCGGAAGATTGCCTCTTTTTCTCGGGGTCGTACTCAAAGATTACCTGTGATTATGTTAATTAAAAATTGGGGGTCACTTTCACACATGTTTAAATTTTCTTGGCACACTTCCACTTGCCGCGATTTCTGGTCGTCAGTGAGCACTTTTGGGACCATCTTCGCGGTCCGTCACAATGTCATGAACCACAGATTTTGATATATTTAACATCTCGGCAATTAAACGAATATTTATTCGATGGTCTGAGTTCAAAACTTTGCGCACACGAGTCACATTGTCGGTATTTGTCGAAGTCGCAGGCCTCACAGCACGGTCTTCATCAGCGACCTCTTCCCGGTCCTCCAAAAAGGCCTGCTTGATCATATCGAACGTCTCTGTCGCAGATTTACCGAGTTTTTCACAGAATTTAATCACGTACCTCTGCTTTAACGAACTCTGCATTTTCGGCTTGCTTCGCACACGGAAACATGTCGCACGAAAATGTTTGCCCTGACTCTCCAGGTGCTCGGAGATAACTGACCACTCGCTCGTTAGTTAGCTAGCCCTCTTCCGAATCCAGTCGGTGCCTGCACTCTTCGAAGTACAGTCGGGATGGAAGAAAATCATTCTTACAAATTTCCGGATAAACCCTGTATATTACGAGTATAACTACTGAAATTATCCGCGCTCGACCCTAGCTAAGTGATGTTCACTAGAGATAAATACCACTTTTAGGCCATTGTTAACCGCGAAACCGCTAGAAGTCTATTATAGCGAAGTGAGGCCTTTTGTGTTTAATTTCAACACGAGTTTGTACCCATATTCATTGACACACACATACACACATTCACTACTTGAAGTATTTTGTCGTGTCAATGTCTCCGATTGGCAGCCTGTCAATCAATGTTGAAGGCGCATGCGTGCAAATTTATTTACGATTATTTTCGATTAATTTGAAGCATGTCTAGTCAGTCAGGGAAGGCATGCGAGAAACGAGTTTATGTTTGTATAACAATTTAATTAAATTAAGCATACGACTTAATATATGTAAATGCTGCTTTAACTTGCACATAAATGCTTTTAAATATATGTATCTTAGAATGTATATAGCTTATATGTATGTATATAAGCGTATATAGGTATGTGTATATATATATATTTTTTAATATCACTGCATTAATGATAGCTGATCAGTGCAAAATAGCGGCACAGCAACATTCATAAATTTAGAAAATTCACCGGTTTAAGCGCCTAAGGTGAACCCTGTAGGAAAAGTTTCGAAACATTCAGTCCCAATAACGGATATGGAATGGTGAAAATTTCTAATGAAACCGAAATAGTTGTGATATTAATGTTGAGGGATCAAAATTGTACTGCGGTATAAGAAAAATGTGAGGTATGGTCTGAAAGGAGAGGAACTCACTGTAAAATAATCAAGCTTAAGACAAGCTCTTTCTCAAGTGCTGTTAAGAAATATGAAAACCAAGAGACTGCTTTAGAGTCGATAAGGTCATTAAAAATGAAGAAACAGTACTTCTGTAACCAGGGAGAAGACGGAAAATAGGACAATTTGTAGATGACTGTCAAAGAACACAATCGTGGTAAGATAAAAAGACGCGACGAATCAATTAGCCCTAAAGCCGATGGAGTTCTAATGGAAAAGAATCAGAAGAAATTCCGCGGAACTTTCAATGGCCGTTTGAAAACAAGTTGAGCTGGAAGACCCCTCGGAAAGATAAGATGCCCGGGCGATATTATTTTAGAGCAGATATTGACCGCAGGTGTATTGCTGCAAAGTGTGCTCTAATGCTTAGGAGAGTTGAATATATGAAAGGGTCTGAACAAGGAGATGCCGAAATTCTCTTTGCAACTGCATTCCTGAAAACTTGGATCACTGCGTCTCCTCGTAGTTGCCACACAGTTACTTCCAGCGGCTTTTTTCTTACTCTTAGACAACGTCTTTCTCAAGCACTAATTGGAAATATGAAAGTCGCAATGTAGTTCTAGGATCGGAGGGATCTTAAGTATCATTAAAAATCAAGAAAGTGGAGATAGACTAAAGAGCGGACGAATTGACGAAAACTTCCAAAAAAAGGAATGGCTTAACAACTAATAGAACGAACATATTGATCAAAATCAAAGTGTCGGAGAAATTGGGTATTAGATGAGGACGGAGAGATACTGCTGTTTGTAGGAGATGCCAATAGAGTTTAGCATCCTCTTTATAGACAAGTGCACCAAGTATCTGATTCCCAGATCCCAGTTTCTATTACTATGATTTTCTTCCAATTTTTCCGACTGGATTACCGAGCACCCGAAGCAATTATAACAGCATAAAACAATAACAATAAAAACAACAATAACAAAAACAATAGCAACAACAACAACAACATAGCGGCCAAGCAACACAACGTGCAATTTATCAAATGCAAGCGGAAAATTTGAATTTCAATCAATGCGATCATTTTTGGGTGATTGGCAACTGGCGAGCGGAGTAAGCGAGCAATCGACGCTGGCAGCTGGCCGGCGAGTGGCCGGTGATTGGCCATCGAGATCAGCAACTTTAGCTGATTGCCGATCGGAGCAGGTGCAGCACACGCGCCCCACTGCCAACAACAACAACGGCAACAAATCACCGCATAGCGGTTCGATGCAAAGCTAATCGAACTAATACAGACGGACAGACATACGCATGTGTATGTAAGCAAGCACATGTGCCCAAGCATATTGGAAAATAAAAGTAAGTCAAGTAAAACACTTTTAAGTGCGTGCCACGCAGTGTGGCAGCTGCCGTGCCGGTCGACTTTCCATTTTCGCTTCAAAGCAACTAATAAATTACAAATAAAAATAGCTAATGCACACACACACACACGCCTGCAAATGAGTAAAAAAGCTAGAATTGCTACAGAAACGTTTGTAGAAACGCATTTTGGTGGGCCTTGCTGGTGGGTGGCATGCCACATACAGTTTGGCGTAAAATGATGACTTGCAGCTGCAAGCCGCAGAAGTCGCCAACCAACAAACGCTACACATATGCAAGCGGAACTGGCTGAGATGGTGGGACAAGCGTGCTGAGGGGTGGTGGGTGTTTTTTGAACTTTTTGTGTGGCGTGCAAGTGGCAATGCAATGAGGCGGGCCAACAAACCGACATGAGTGACTACTCAGTCAGTCATACTGATAGATAGGTGCATGGCAAATATGTACTAAATTTATAACTACATACATACATATATACTTATATACATACATATGTATGTATGACTATATGTAAGTATATATGTATGTCTATGTGTGTGCATATATGTATCGTTCTAGTCAAACAGCCGGACATTTTCCATTTAAATGCTGATGAGCCGCGTGAAAGATCACCTTTTGAGGCAGAAAGCTAAAACAACAACAACAAAAGCAACAAAATCAAAACACACAACGAGTCTCGCACCGCCTTAATGGGCTTTCAGTGTTCGGCGCAGCGTCAATTGAGGAGCGCACAGCAGGTGTGTGTGTGCGCGCGCAAACGGGAATTGCAGCTGTGTCGTCAACGGAAGTCGCTACAAATTGACAAACGAAATGACAAATTCACTTTAATCTCCGGCTAAACGGCTATGTACCATGCACTTAACTATGCAAATTAAACTAAAAATTTCACTTAAGATAAAATGCCAGCGGCGTTGCTCACACAGCAATATCTACATACATATCTATGACACATGGCTTCTAAGCTATAGATTTCTATTTAATTATGCATATGTGTGCATTTTGCATTTATAATTTGCTGACAGCACGCCACCACTGCGCTGAGGGTTCACAGAAAATCACAACAGCCGGTTAATTTTGTTTTCTGGCCAGTGTTCCACAAGTTCATAATGACGTCGGCGCGTTAAATGCCGAGTATGGCGCCTCTAAATGATAAATCTCTTAAATAATATTATTAAAAAATAGTATTTCACCCTTTCGTTACATGTTTAAACCGCTCAAGTTTTTATAATTATGACAAACCTTGACAATACCCAATAATACCTTCAGAAACTACCCGGAGTAAGACCGATATTTTGATATGAAAACACACCATTAACTTAAAAGTAATCTTCTATCATCTTATTAATGGTTTATAATTATCAATGAACCGAATGTTCATGAAATGATCTAATAGCAAGGCCTTACAAATTTCGGTCTTGTTATGAGGTCATCTGTTGTCTGGTGTTCCAGCGTTCTAACGCATTAACCGAATTGTGGTATTCTTCACGGGAGTGGAGTTTTGGCTCTATGAAACCGTAGTCAATTCAATAAAGTTCCATGGTGTATTCGTCTGGAGGAGGACTCTTGAAAATATTACATTTGCTAAGAAGTTTGAACATATCCAAATAACGGCTTTCATCGGCATATCACATATATAAAGCACTAATAGCAGACATTTTACACATAACATCCGCGGACATTGACGGCGGATGTATTATTTCAAGGTGCGCTCTAAGGCTCAGAGAAGTTAGATATATGAAAGAGTCTAAACAAGGAGACGTCGAAATTCTTTCCTTTTGCAACTGCATTCTTGATCACTTGGATCACTGCGTCTCCTCGTAGTGGCTACTGGGGTAGTCATAGCGGCTTTTTCTCTGATCACATACCGACGAGGGACCTGTAGATGGGGAGAATTCGCTGGAGAAGAGTCGCAGTGAGCTTTTTACGGATAGTTGAAGGTTACAGTGTTTTAAAGCAGAAGTGGCTGCTATTAAGTTGGGGGTAGACGTACTGCTATGAAGTGCAGCCTCATTCATGAAGGTGAGCATTCACTTCGACAGCAGAGCGCCAATACTTGCGCTGGGCTTCCTTAATGTGCATGGAAAGCTAGACACTGTGTGTCTGTTCACTCAAGAAATAGCAACACGCTACTTCATTTTCAGACTCGTTTGATTTCCTAGTCATAGCACAATGGCTTTCAACTGCAGAGTCGGTTCTCAATTGTATCCTGCGTTCTAGCACATGTGAAATACTGACGTTGAAACATCTCGGCAGTCTTACCTTCGACGAAGCAGAAAACAGATTTGAAAGTGAGATTAGCTGTCTCATCAAATATGTGATTGCCTCAAAGCGCTTTATTGATTTGTAAGGATCTTATGATCTCTTATGGAGGAATTTTAAGTAACACAATAGAATGGCGTTCGAAACTGATATCCCTGTTATGATCAATCTATAACCTAACTGAGTTGTAAAATTGGAGTGGATAAAAGTTGTTTGCAACTATCAACATAACATAAACTTTTACTTATACTTAAACTTAGATACTTGGATCTCAGGTTCAGCTTACAACCTACTGCGGAATATGTCTCACTACTTCGGGTACCATAATTTGAGTTGCTTTCAAATTCTCTTTCACCTACGGTAGCGATCAGGGCATCTAAACATTTTTTTCAAAAAAGTATCGATTGTCTACATTAGGTTAGGTTAAGAGAGCGACTCTTACAGGGATACCACTTGAAAACTTAGAACGCTGGTCCGTTGAAGGTAAGATTGTCGAGATGTGTCAGTTAGTCATAAGATGATCGCTCAGACAAGATTTTCAGCGCCAATAAGAACCCCTTTGACTGCGACAATATGAAATTTGCACAGGAGTATATCGTCAACCAAGAACACTCGACTTCCATAGGCCCAGTGCTTACATGCACGATGAGAAAGGTAACCCGATGAAAACTGATGGGCTAATTTGAAGTAATCGCTAAAAAATGTTTGGCCGAAAAAACTTGGTCAGCACAAGCCTATACGTATGTAGTTCATTAAGATATTCACTTATAATAATCGGCATTCCTGAGTACTTAGACTGGATATTAATCAGCATATCAAAATACAAGTATGTACCTATTATCCGCTTCGAGAACTATTGCGTTGATAACATATCGAAAGAAGAAAGAGATGTTAGAAATTGTTGACACAACGGAGGGCATGACTTGGTGGTGGCTGGCAGCAGGTCGACAACTAATCTAAAATACAAGTATGTACCTATAACAACCAACGGGAAGAGAAGACTCTAAGAGGTACTTTATTCCCCGGGAGAGTCCTCACTTCGGAGGAAGTAGGGAAGATGGTTATTTTGTTACAGATGCAACAATGGATCTGGAACCGCCTGATGAAAAGCAAAATGTAGAAATGGCAATTAAAGACGCTGACGATGGAGGTATGACAGTGGAAGATGCAGTACTAAATCCAAAGGCCAAGAAGAAGAAACCGATGGCATGTCTACCAATCAAACACATAGAACAATTACCGAAAGAGAAATGCAGTGAAGAGGAGAATACCAAGGTACAAAAAAAGAAGCGACACATCAAAGGTAAATCGTCGTCCACTGGAAAGCTGACAACATCTTCACGTAATCTTTGGGTATCCGGGTTATCTTCATTAACGAGAGCCAGTGATCTGAAAGGTATATTTTCTAAATATGGAAAAGTTATCGGAGCCAAGGTGGTCACTAACACCCGAACTCCGGGTACACGTTGTTATAGCTACGTAACAATGTCATCATCAACGGATGCCAGTCGAAGTGTCGCCAAAAGACGTGTGGATACAACAAAAAAATATGAAGACAAGAAGATACGATACACAACTTCTAAGACGAGAGACAACAAATGTAAAACTATTGATACAAAAGACGATGCATCAAAGAAACCTGAAGTGGAGAAGGATAAGCAACGCGATAAAGAAAAGTCAGCAGGATACTGTTGTAACGAAGTTGCAGAAATAGTGATGAGCAAATTAATTCAACATAGAAAGGAGCATAGTCATCGTGAACGTCACTTAGTTGGCGAACATGACACGATCACAAACTGAAAGTTACTTTTGCCGCCCAGAAGAATGTTCAAAATTGAACATGTTCGTTCCTGCCAAAGGACGGACAAAAACATTATATTTAAAAACGTTTATATATTATTAAATCTTACTATTGATACAGTCCACTATTATTAGATATCTATGTTCAAATATATTGAACATACATGCACATAAACATAAACACATACTAAAAATGCATTGTCATGCAAAACAATAGCATTCAACAGACAATAACACAAACATTACAAAGGATAATATGTTTACATATGATAACCCATGGGTTCTTAGAATACATTGTAGCAACTGTCTGTAAATGTACTCACATTAAAACAAATCCAAGGTCACACAACATGTGCACTTGAAAACAATACCATACCATGTAGCATAAACAATATGCTACATATAGTACATATGAACATACACACATATACATATATTAAGATAGTTAAGATAGTTCTTAAAATTGTATATAAATAAGTGAAAATTCTAAATAAAATCAGAATGAAATATTTCTCAGCTCAGTGAAGGTCTTTTCATTTCCCCCCACCAGTGGTAAGGTTTGATAAAATCTTCATTGAGTTTTTAAAGTTTGATCTTACAAATCAAACAGTTTGATTTTATAATTCAAACACCTGACTTGCCCTTCCAGAGTTGTCAAGTTCAATATCTATCTATTAAATATAATTTAAGATCGAAGCAAAGTTAACCCCGAGTCTTGAGAAAAGATTTAGTTGTTGTCTTGTCCTGGTCCAAAAAATCAGGGAATTAGATCAGAGGATCCCAAAACTATATTTAAAAAGATTTGCAAAAAATAAAAGAGAATGCATTTCAATGCCTTAGAATCTGGAGAATACTCTTAAATATTATATTACTATTTAAGTCAGCTCTTGCAAAGGGCTACCCATTCTTGTAGATAGCATCGAAAGTATTGGAAACAGACAGTTGAATTCTGATTAAATTTGTATCTTATCTCTTATGAGAAACCGGTTCAACATTTTACAAGTATAAACGTCTAAAGAAGACTAACCTTAATTTACTAACTTGACTAAAAATTGTCAAAATTTCATAGACATATCGGTTCCACTTAATGACAAGTTAGAAGTCTATTAAGCTATGACAAATCTCTATAATCTCTTAATGATAATAAAGAATATCTAGAAAAACATTAAAACTATAGCTTTTACCAGTAAAACACAATAATAATACCACGAAATCACCGTGTTAAATAAATCACGACCACCTGTGAGCAAGACATCAAAGCATAAAGAGTGTGGACTTACCGCAATATTATTCAAATAGAAAACAAATCAAAAATGGAGAAGCAAAAATAAATATTGAAAAGAGAAATATTTAGTAGCTCAATGAAAACAAGAATTATTATTAAATTTAAACGTGTAAATGGCAAAGCAGCCGAATTAATAACAACAAGCAGCTGTATCTAAGTCTTTAGTCGATCAATAACACTATTAGGCTCGCGAGCGAAAAAACAATATAATTCTAAAGCAGATAGAATAAACGGCACGCAAATAAGCGAACTAAATAATTTTTAAAGATTTCTACAAAAGAGTCTTAGTACACACACACACACACACACATGTGTTACATATAGATTTAAGTATGCGCGTTTATAATTTCTGTTGACGTTTCACCCTATGGCGCACATCAATCTTGCCGCTGATGGCTGCCACACCGACACGCCTTGCCTCGCCGCGCCTCACCACACACCGACACGCCGTACCAAAACAGCGCCTACCAATCTACAAATGACAACTATGTTATGTATGTATGTATGTATGTATGTATGTAGTGTTAGTACGTACGAGTCTAACTAATGCGTAGTGGCGCGTCGCGACTTCAGCTGTTGACCAGACTAAATATGTTGGTTTAAATCATTGACACATAATTTTCGAAAAATAACAGGTGTTAAGCGTTTTAATTGAACGTGCTAGTATGGCTGGTCGTGGCGGATGTAGATGCCCTGTAGGAAAAAAATTAAATATATTTTCTTTTTGTTTTGTCGAAAGATTACTTAGAACACTACGAGGTATGATAGAACACTGAGGGAAAATTTTTATTTATTTTTAAATAACATTTATTCATTTGTCTACTGACACCTTCAAAATAGTGTCGATTCGTTTCTTCTAATTGTCGAAACACTTCTCAAACTCGATTTTTGTGATAGCCTTTAGCTCTTTCAACACTGTGTTTTTAATATCATCTATGTTTATAAAACGACGGTCTTTAAGGTTATCTTATCTTTATTTTAGGAAATAGCAGAAAGTTACATTGAGTCATGTTTGGCGAAAATGGAAGCTGGAACATCGTTATAGTACTGCCTTTTTGGCCAAGAATTCCCGAAAAAATGCTTTGATCAATTTTTTAACAAACGTAAATTGCCTTTCAACCTAGTTTTAACCAAATCAACCAAATTCTAAAAAATCGCGCAATAATCACGCCTATTTTCGATATATTAAAGCTGTTAATCCCATATGATTCATTCACTTTACAGAACACAACTAAAGCTCATGAAGTTATGCCAATATAATTTTGCTAAAATGCTGCGCCGTCTAAATACAATCGAAATGGGACCAAAATGGGTGAATACTTCCCTCAGCCACCATTTACTTAGTGTAATGATCTTTGAATTTCTGGTTGACCGTATACCAATCTATATACATTGGTCGATGTGTGAGGTTTCTTAATGAAGCTGAGAGGCATCCTTATTAGGTAATAGTATACCACAAATGCCAGAAATGGTTTAAAACCGGTCAATACTACCCCTAGCAAAATATACCTAATATAAGAACTTCACATCGTATATTTCGGTAAAAACGTAAGATATGTTATCATAATTACAATATTGGATATACTATAGTTTAATTCTGGAAATGTATGAAATCGCTCCAGGAATTATACCAGCTTACATACACTACAATGATTTTCAAAGTATGATGATATTCAAAGTGTGAATTATCTGCATAAAATTGCTTGGAAACATGTCCTCGAGTATACTTGAGTAAGGTGGAAATATCCAGTCACTTTCTTTTCTATAGCACAGCCTTTGCAAGACTGAGGCTGAATTATCTTGACAGTCATATTTTCGGCGAAGCAGGAGATATTGTTGGAACAGACATTTGTCGCCTCAGCTATGTCGATTAATAACAGTCTTTATAATTAATTTTATAAATATTCTAGGTACCAGAACACACCGGCGCTAATAGCTATCCAAGTGAGATCCCTATTACGATCGACACTTTAACCTAACTCAACAATACTTGAGTAAAACTAAAAACGAATGTAAACATTGTTAATTTTTCCGGCTGGGTATGCATGAATATAGCGAGTAGTAAGTTAGGTTGCTATTTAGATGTTGAATATTAATACATTTGTTATAATATTCATTTAGATACAATGTAGAGGAAAATACAAAGTGTTCAAATACTAAGAAAGCATTCACAAATGTTTGTAGATTTTTTAGGCGAAACACCAAGTAAAATTAAAAAAAAAAAATTCTTCTGAAACTGTTTTGTTTTTGTAATATTTTTACAAAAGAAATCTATAAAAAACACTTTTCATTGCAGCTGGGTCATTTAAATAAACTTTAAGTATCTGCGGAGTACTTTGACTAGCTGCCTACTAGTATATGGTAAGCCGTAGATTGATTCGCAGTAGAGTGCGAAACTGTGGGATCTCCTTATAAAAGTTTCATTAAATCTTTTGGCTTTAAGAAGGATAATATATAGCTATATATATAGTTTAATGAAGAGTGTCAAAAAAATGTTGTATTAAAATAGTTATGAAGTATCTCCCTTAACTAAAATAGTCTTATTTATATAATTCAGACACAAATATTTATATTCCAATGAAAGATAGCGATACCTTTTCATTACAATAGCGCAGAGTAGAGTAGAATGCAATTTTTTTCTTAACATATCTCAAATATCAAGGTGGCAATAACAAAACAATTTCTATATAGGCCATTGAGGGGTAAGATATTAAGTTTCGAGTTCTGCTCCACTGTCAAGAATTTGAAAAATTTTTGTTTCACGCTGTCGCTGGTTTCATAAAAATCATAGTTGGGTGTGAGTATTATCTTATGGTATAGTAATTCAATGATCTAACTCTGCTGCTTGAATTTGTATGTTATTATTGTCTTCCGATAGTTCTTGTGTTAGCTAAACATTCGTACGAAATTGGGTTTGTGTCGAAATTATAAAAAGTAGATATCATATAAGTTTTCTAATAAATCAGACGAAATGTATTCACTATCGCTACCAGTGTGGAACTTTAAAATAAAATATTTTTTAATATATCGATAGTCCATTCCCAAATCTCGCTGAATATTGCAAATTTTCGAAGCACAGTCTTTTAAAGTGGAGCCGCTAAGTTCAGTCACCTCCATTAGAATTTATTTCAAAACTACTCGGAGACAAAGTTTTGATTAAATTTAGCTAATAGGTAGAAATGCCGCCATTTTGCCATTTTTTGATGTTTCTCGTCCATAAGTCATTGTCAAACAAAATCTTTTTGTAGAGGAAAAGGTCAGAATCACTGCAGCGTTTAAAGACGCTGAAAAAATGTGAATATTTTTCTGCTGAAATTTTCCTGTGTTTTCGTAAAATATATGTATGAATATGCCTTAAAATTTGAAAACATTTCATTCAGTAATTTTTTCAATTTCCAAAAATCGAATTTTTATCCTATTACACTAGACACCATATGTAAGAATTTAAGAGAATACAAAAAAGTTTCAAAATCTGAAAAAAGTGCCGTTACTAAAGTCGCATTTTTCTTATCACGCTTAAAATTACATGAATTAATTTGAATTTTCCAAAGAAACCCATTCTAAAATGTAATATTTGCGCTAAATTTCATCATTAATTCTTGAATAACAGCCGATAGCCACCTGTGCGTATACGTAACCACCTCGCAGAAATGTATTTAAATTTATTTTAATTGCTAAAATCGGCGCAGCTGTGCAGCGTGCATTGGGCACACGCAGCCGCAGCGACAGGAAATGCACCTGCCGCCAAAGAAGTTGTTCGCGTGGCGTCGACAACTGCGACATGAAAATAATTAAGCGCCCGTACAAACATACAAGCAGACAAATGCTTAATGCCGGTGACATGTTTAGCGGGTAGTAAAGGATTTTCGGCGAAACAGCGCAAGCTGAGAAACCTAAGACAACCATGGAAGTATGTATATACATATATGTATGCATAATGTATATATAAAATCGGCAAAACATGTCGATGCCCGCATTAGAAGCGTGGCAACTGCAGTTGCGCTGTGAAACTGTGACCAATTGGCTTGATTTGCGGCGGAGACATTTGTCGCCAAACTACTTTGCATACGACATGCTGAACACATGTACCTATGTACATACACACACCAGCACACAAACATATGTATGTGAATAGTAATGCCGTCAAATGCATTTACAATCAAAGCACAGGAAATGTTTTGCTGGTGTTGTTGCACAGTTGAGCGAATGCTTGTGGCAGCGTCACTGGCGCTATGGTAAATAAAGGAGAAACTGAAATAAATTGAATTCCAATGAAAACGTGCTAATTCTCCAATTCCATACACGAGTGATGACAGTATCTGCCACACTGCGCTATTAAGCAATAAATTATTGCAACAACAAAAAGAGAACAAGCTGTGCGCATCATTCGTTTAATTGGCGGCAGAAGCCAGTTGCAATTTTGTAATTATTACATAAGTATATATCAAGTATGTATGTGTACACTGTATGTATGTACTCATATTGGCGCTAATTGCTAAATAAACTTTGGACTCTGTGTTATAGAGAGCAATTAAGCTGGGCAGTAAAATTACTACCAAATACCGTTAATTTTTTTACAAACACTCTTTTGCACAAATGTTTCAATATTTTTATGAAATTATATATAGTTAAAAATTTTCGAAGTTCGAAAATATTAATAATTTCATAAAATGAATAACAGCCGTTGGCCAAAGATGAGGTTACCCAAAATTTCAAAGGTTATAATGTCAAGAATTAAATAATACCATTTTCGAAGTTCGAAAACAGATACTAATATTTTCAATTTCGGGATCCCGAAAAATTCCAGACCCCAAAATTTTAAAGGTTATAATGTCTTAGATTAAACAATACCATTTTTTAAGTTCGAAAAAAAATACTAATATTTTTAATTTCGGGATCCCGAAAAATTACAAATTATCAACAGTAAAAAATTAAATAATGCAACTGGATCCCAAAAATGTGCGAATTTCAATTTTTTTTTTTAATTATTCCGGGATACCGAAAATTTTTAGGGGTTAAAATGTCAATAATATATCAATTATAACTAATAATAATTATTAGACATTACAAGTGGAATGTGAAATTTTCGAAGTTTGGAAAAATCGATATTTTCCTACACATGTACATATGTACATATGTACATGCATACATTAATTTTGGGATTCCGTAAAAATGCAGGGTATAAATTATCCATATTTAGACAAAGCAACTGGAATTAAACACTTTCGAAATTCGAAAATAAAATTCGGAAACCTTAAATTTTTCAGAAATTAAAATGTACATAATATGTAAAATTTTCGAAGTTTGGAAGAGTCTAGATTTTCATAAAAAAATCGGGATCCCGCAACTTTGAAGAATATAAATGGTTAATAATTTCATTTTACAAATTGAATTTAAAAATTTTCGAAATTCCAAAAAACTGATATTTGCATAATATTATTTCGGTATCCCGAAAATTTTCAGGAGTTAAAATGGTAACAATATGTCACTGAATAAATAACGCCACTGGAATTTTTAAAACTTTAATAGGAAAAAATGGAAATTTTGATACAAAAATTTCGGGATTTTTAAAAATTCCAGGATTCACAATATATTGTCCTCAAAAATTTTCGAAGATCGAAAAAACTTCGGGATCCCGAAGTTCGAAAAAGCCGGCATTTGGATATCTTAATTTCCGTATCTCGAAAAATTTCGGGATTTTCAAGGTCAACAATTAAAAACTTCAACTATAGCTTCAAAAACTAGTAACTCAAAAATTTTGAAGAAAATTAAAATAAAGGTTTTTTAAAAATCAAAATCTTTAAAAATTGTGGTTTCGAGGTGTAATCAAATAAAAACAGAACCAGGAGCATTGAATCAAGCTAGATGGGAAGATGGATGTGATGGATCTGTATGTATACTATAATTTGCGGAAATTTCAATGAATCCTAACTAAACAATTCCGAAAAGTAAAAAACTTAGTTATAGTTAAGTATTTAAGTATTTAGTAAGTTAAGTATTTCATAATCATTTTTAGAATATTGTACAAAATAATGAATTTTATTTTACTAAATGATATTTCGACTAGTCCCGAAAATTTTCGGGATCCCGAAATTTATATAGCAATTTATGCTGATAATCTCATTTACTTGTATACAAATCTTCACCGTTTCTTCTCTTGCAAACTGAATATTTTTAACACTTTTAAAGCTTTGCTTTGCAGTCTAAGAAATACCTTGCAGTCGTAGAAACAACGCCGCTAATCTACCAACCACGAATGTTGCAGATTGTAATTTTATGCAATTTGATAAATTAATTTGTTCATTGCTGACTAAATGTCGCTTTTGTTGCCATTCAATAGTCGATATGATCTGCCAACTAAGTGCTCTGCTGACTACCGATCGGTAGATCGCTAGTCTCTCCGGCGCTCATCCAGCAGCGTCGGTTAACGGCAGTGCAGACAATTCCACCGCGACAACAGCAATTGTCATTTAGTTGTTAATGGTAATTAATTTGTGCAATTTTCCAATAATTATTTTTATTGTCGTGAGGTTAGCGATCTTTTTTGCTTTTAATCGCTGCTTAGCTAATAGCTTAGCGACTCTTTGCACTTGCGGCAAGTTGCGCAGGTGGTATTGTGTTATGTATTAGCGGTGCATTTTGCGGTATTTTAATGGAAGTTATAGCCAAAACGAGAGAAAAAAACTGTGAGTTTGCTAATGAGATGGAATGTGTGCGAAAAAAAGCCACTCACCAAGCAAAGCTTATATGGCAAGTGTATTTGGTTATGTATGTGTTTAAGTTATTTACAGTTATGGCTAATAAAAAATCAATCAAGCAATTAAATACTGTTTACTGTTATTTTAATTCATTGACAATTAAACAACACCTGTGCGCTGCCTGAGAAAGTTAATGTGAGTACTTCAAATCATTACCTTTGGATTATCATACCGCCACTTCACGGCGCTGTTGCAACAGGCAGCTAGATTTTATGCAACTTTTAGCATTTTTTGCATATTTCATGAATTTGTTTTGCAAAAAATGTTTAAAAATTAGTTATTTAAAAATATATTTAAAAGTTTAGTAAACGTGAAATCTGAAGCCAATGTTCAATATTTGAAAATAAAAATTGAGCGATTCCATATTTTTTCATATTGAACTGAATATTTCCCCAAAGTATTAAACAAGTTAGAGTGCAACACCAGATAACAGACTTAACAGATCTTTTGTCATTCAGCGCCCTTTCAGCTTAAGTTGATGAAAGCTGAATAAAGCGTTGATTGAAAAAACTGGCGTAATTCATATTAAGTTGGGCTGAAATGTAATTATTAAAATGGTAATACGACTTTCACCATTTTGAAAGCGATCTATTCCATATTGCATACATTCTGATCAAATTTGACCCGGATTAGTCCATTTAATCTGCGCGCAAACTACATAAATTGAACACAAGGTCTATTAACATATCAATAACATCGAAAAAGTTCAAGTAACGGTGTTTGAAAGGAGTCGTTTTGGCATTAGACAGATAGCAGACGTTCTCAACATCTCTTATGTATCGACTCAACACATTTTAGTTAATGTGTTGGTTATAAAACGCATCAATGCTAGACTCCTTGCAAAAGGCTCCTGAATTGGGTCGAGCAGAGGTCGGAAAAGAGTTGATTCACAACCTCGCTGGCGTCTCAACATTCAGTAAATGCATCATTCTTGTTAACGAGAAAATAAGGATAAAATCGAGGAGACTAAAATTCGCTGTAGGTACTGAAGGCCATCCCAGACTGTGTATGGAAAATTGGATTAAGCCTTGTCAAGCTTGTATTGGCCCATAGACGGCTTTGGTTAGTTCGTGTCCACTGTAGACCTTATAGAAATGATATAAATTCCACATCATTTAATTTTTCAATAGAACTCATTCAACTTAATGCTCAATATCCAGTTCGTCACATATTGCAGAGTCATTAGTCAAAGTAAAATTCTGTGAAGGGAATCTAGGCGAAGAAAGACACGGTTAGAGAAATCGAAAATATGGATTAAATTTTTTATTATTAAAATCAGTTTTAGCTTACAAAATATAGAATTTATAAATATATCTGACGCTTTATTTCATTTTAATTAGTGGATATTAATTTGGTGAACTAATTAATTTAATGAAATACTTATCTTTAATAATAAATACTCTCATGTTTCTTACCGCCTGGCAGAACCAAAAAATATTAGTATTTATGGAATGTTTAAAGCTTCATTTAAAACCTAAACTCTTCTCTGGTCACATATTTACTTCCTAAAATAAAATATGTGGTACGTATTGTAAGTGGATCGATAAGTTAGACTAGGGACAAAATATCACTGAAAGCAAGTTTAACCCTCTGATGCAGTCCAGATTTGTATGTCCCATTAAGCTTCATGCCGTAAATGTGTTCGAAACATGGCGCCGGAGTGTAATAACTTTAAGTACTGAAAATATGTTTTTTGTATATCTTAATAATGTGTCTTAAAGAGTATATCGATATTTTTTATCAAAATGAGTTACGGTTTCTTTGGACATGCTTTATCGTGCGAGTTCCGATTCCACATTCATGGCGAGCAGACATGGCTTTATGAGTTTGACATGCATTCCGAAAAGACAGACAGTCAATAAAAAGTTGTATTTAGCCGTATTGAGAACATCCGTCGAAAGCGGCTGGAATTGTGGAAGAACCGTTCATGGATTTTAAAAGATGATAATGCAACATGATTTTATTTACAATTTCCGAATACTTTTGGTCACAATGTAACCGTAGAAGAAATGACATATTAATGTTACTTATTCCATTTTCTCTAGAGGTTATGTGGCAAAAATTTCTTCTCCCCAAAAGATCATACAAATTGTAGAAAAGTAATATAAATTATGATGAGTTGTTGCCGTTTTTAAAAATTTTTCTGTCGTTAATGTGGATTTGGTCCTGGTTAGAATCAATGTTTAACAAGCCAATATTACGACAGTTTATTGTAAAAATTAAATATTATAAAATGTCGAACTATGTGCCTAAGGGCTATTGCAGGAATTCTTGTTTATTACTTTAATACGAAGAATCCGAGAGAGTCATCGTAACAGGTCATTTGAAAAGTCCCCAATAACATTACGTAATATTTCGTGGATTTTTGCCATCGTTTTTACGGCCTAGATAAATCTCGGATTTATTACGCTTGAATATCTCCAATGGCTGCTCTGAATCATTAATTCGTTTGTTGTTTTTGGTCAAAAGTGAGCTCGCGCGGCACACACTTTGCACAGAGCTTTCTTATACCCAAATGTTCGTTAATGATTTTATGTATACGTTCAGTTGATATCTTTAGAGTGCCTGCCATCTCTAACAACTTCACTTTACGGCAATCCAAAAATATTTTGTGGACTTTTTTGATGTTTTCTACGGAAAGAATACCATTTGGGGGTACACTGAGTTCACCGTCTTCGGTGCTCATTTTAATACCCAAAATTTTTTTGTACACATTTTTTTAAAATAACAAAAGTTGGTTCATTCAAAATGATTATGGTTAGTGTATTATAACTAATGAATATGAGGAACTGGATGATTATTCAAAGAATAAGCCAAGCGCAAGAAGAGCTCGAAGAGTATTCGCTAGTCAAGTAGCCTTTCAAAGCGTGTCAAAACGCGTGAGTCGAAAGACGTTTTTGCATGTCTGAAATGCTGCTTGATTGCCACAGAAATTGGTTGTTTTGGCATTGGATTGTGACAGGTGATGAAACAAGAAACCCTTACGATAGCACTAAACGCAAAAAATCGTATGCGAAAACTGGCCGAAAGCTAAAACAACGACTGAACCGAATACCATGACGCTAATGTAATGCTTTGTATTTGGTAGTAACAGAATGGCGTTCTGTATTATGAGTTTCTACAACAGGATGAAAATATTAATGGGGATCTCATCCGACAACAACTCATCAAATTGAAACGAGCGATTGCCGGAAAATGCTCAAAAGTTTGCTACAATACACGAGGCAATAATTAAAATTTTTGGAAAAAAAAACCGCAAAAAATATTTAGAAACTCTGAACTAATTGGGTGAGAACTTTGGCTAACATTTTAAAATGATAAAAAAGTCCCAAACTTAATTAGACAATCGCCTTAAAATCACACATATTTTATTTGCATCATTTTACTTACATAAAAATTATTATCTCACAAACATAAATTTGTTTAATTACCACTTAAGTAATTTCGGTTTGGAATATGTAACAAATGGAAATCGAAATCGCGCCAAAAACAGCAACAGTCGTGTCTGCAATATTAGCGTTGCCAATTACTGGCGATAACAGCCAGAGCTTGTGATTACAAGCAGCCGTAAGGCGCTGCCAACGTCGACGTCGCTGCTGGCATTCACATTTGTTTACTTACACCCAAAGCAGCGTTTGCGCTTTATCAACATTCATCCATTCAGGGGCAACGGGCGACGGCCGCTTTCACAACCGATAACGGTGGCTGACTGGCGCTGGCGGTTCAATGGCTCGATGACCGGCTGGTGGCTAGTTGGTGGAGCGCTCGCTTGGCCGCTTAATTGGAGCCTACCACTGAATGTAGACGTCGTTGTTGTTATTCTTTTTGTTGCCGTTACTGTTGTTGTTGTTGCTGTTAGTGTTGTTGTTGTTGTTACGGTTTTTGTTGTTGTTGTTTTTTGTTAATATTGTTGTTTATGTTGTTGTTGTAATAGTCAGCGCACACACCTGTTGCCGAGATTGTGTGTCGACACAGCGGAGCGCTTGTCTGTCACACTCGTGTGCAGTAATCTTGGCAGCGAGCGATAAGCGGCACCAATTTGCTACGTTTACCTTCGCCGTATTGCAACATGCGCACATTTGTGTGTGTGTGTGTGTTTGTTTAGTGATAAACTAAATGAATTAAATTGGTGTACCGCAAGTAAGTGAAAACAACAAAGCGTCACAGCTGACATGCATATTTAATGCTCTGTGTGTGCGGCGGTTTGCCAGGGCGTATGAGTAAATTTTTTAGTTGCGTAGTAAAGTGGTTTCCGTTTGGTTTGCACAGGTGTTTTGCACCTGATTCGTGAATGTATAGGCGCAATCATAAACGCACATATATACATATATATGTATATACACACACACTCACACTCATTCATCTGCACATATTTGCCTACCTATTTGAGCTTTGATAAGCGCACTGCTATCGGACCCTGTTACAGTCGTCACCTTATCGCTCGCATTGCCTGCTTCAAATATTGCTGCCCTTGTTGTTGTTTTTGTTTTTTGTAGACCATTTTATCTTTTTATCTGTAATTTGTGTATTTTTCATGAACTATTTTTATACCTGAGCACGTAAGAGTTCTACCAGCTCGCCTGGGTACAGCTGCACTCCCTCTTCATGGGCGTTTAAATGCACTCGGCTTCCTGTATAATTGGCGAGCGCTGATAACGGTTATTGATATATTGAAATGCTGTTTTGATTGTCTTTTGTGTAATTTATTGCCCTTAATATTCTTCGGCCCACGTTGTGCTATCGATTGACGAGTGCGTAATTATTGCCGAAGTGGTTGCGTCGCAGATACTTGCACTGACTTGTATTGGCTTCTTGTGGAATTTGTTATTTATTAATTGCATACTTTTGCACTTATTTTGTGAATTGAGTACTTTGCACTTGTTTTCGATAATGAGTAATGCTTTAAATTTAGCGCTGACACTTTGGAATCGAGTGGTTTAAAATGCTTTTGCACTTGATTTTGAAGAAAAAAGTGGATAAATAGATGTAAATAAACAAAAATAAAATATACATACATATGTATTAATATCCATAAATTTTTATGATTAAATATAGTTGATTGAGTATTACTGTATAAACGCAAAATATTTAATCTTTCGTCAATATTTATTTTGTCGCCTTCAAAGTAATCACAGTCATATACACTTATGACAACCAGTCCTCGAAGCACTTTTTGCAATGACCACCAGCTCCTTCAGCGAGCTTTGTTTTATCTCTTCGATCGACTGAAAATGGGTTTCACGGGCGGAAATTTCAGTTGGGAGAATAAGAAAAATCACAATCTGCCAAATCTGGTGAATAAGTTGGTTGATCGATGGTATCCATAAATTGTTTTCCCACAATTCCGGCCGTTTTCGACGGATGTTCTCACGCAAACCTATTAGTACCGCCAAATAGAACTCCTTATTGACCGTCTGTCTTTTCGAAACAAATTCATAATGCATCAAAACGCGTATATCGAAAAACAATGAGCATCACCTTGATTTTTGAGCGCCTTTGGCGTGATTTTTTTGGTTTCGGCTCGTTTTTTTTCTCCACTTAGATGATTGTTGAATTGTTCGCATGTCAAACTCATAAATCATCGGCAGTTATAATGCTCTCCATGAATGCGGTATTGAAATTCGCACGATAAATCATGCTCAAAGCGAACTGTTGACAGTACTCTTTTTGAAAAAAATAGCTTTATCGGGACGAGTCAAGCAAGAACGTCTATCCTACCCAAAATATGTATCAAAAATCATTCGAACGCTTTCGCGAGAGATGTCAAGCTCTCTCGCCATCTCTCTAATATTTGTCTGAAATTTTTCAAGCACCATATGCTTCACTTTTTTAAAATTTTCATATGGATATTGAGATATTCCCTAATATTTACGCGAAATTACGTCGAATTCATAATCCTTCTTTGGTAAAGAGTCCGAGTTCGGTCGAGATTCGTAGACTCTGCTGTCGTGGGAGCAGATTTATTTAATCGCCTGTTAGTATGTGTGTCACCAATTCAGAAGTGATATAATATATTGCTGATGAGTGCCTAATGTAGTTCTGAGCAACCATATGTTACATAAAGTTTTCATGAAGCTTATAACAGGTGTTATTTTTAGACGGGGGTTTCGTAAAGCAATATATATTCGGTCGATATAATCGCTCAGTAGAGTCCATAATTCGGGGAACCATGAATTGGTTTCGAACCATGTTTACTCTAGTGGGGAGTGCGCATCCTCAGTGATGCCGTACACTGCGCACCAGAGACTATATTTCTGCTGTGGAGAAAACAATCGTAGAACATCCGAATGAGTTCATCTGGCATCGCAACAATAAAAAATCTAGCTCGTGCAAGAATTGAAGCCGAACAAATATCACGGGTGCCGCACGTTCGGTGAGTGAGACCAAAACGAATTTTGTTCAACGATAACTTGACGATTGGTTGAATTGCTACATTCTTCTTCTTCTTCTTAATTGGCGTAGACACCGCTTACGCGATTATAGCCGAGTTAACAACAGCGCGCCAGTCGTTTCTTCTTTTCGCTACGTGGCGCCAATTGGATATTCCAAGCGAAGCCAGGTCCTTCTCCACTTGGTCCTTCCAACGGAGTGGAGGTCTTCCTCTTCCTCTGCTTACCCCGGCGGGTACAGCGTCGAATACTTTCAGAGCTGGAGTGTTTTCGTCCATTCGGACAACATGACCTAGCCAGCGTAGCCGCTGTCTTTTAATTCGCTGAACTATGTCAATGTCGTCGTATATCTCGTACAGCTCATCGTTCCATCGGATGCGATATTCGCCGTGGCCAATGCGCAAAGGACCATAAATCTTTCGCAGAATTTTTCTCTCGAAAACTCGTAACGTCGACTCATCGGTTGCTGTCATCGCCCAAGCCTCTGCACCATATAGCAGGACGGGAATTATGAGCGACTTATAGAGTTTGGCTTTTGTTCGTCGAGAGAGGACTTTACTTTTCAATTGCCTACTCAGTCCGAAGTAGCACCTGTTGGCAAGAGCAATCCTGCGTTGGATTTCCAGGCTGATATTATTAGTGGTGTTAATGCTGGTTCCTAAATAGACGAAATTATCTACAACTTCAAAGTTATGACTGTCAACAGTGACGTGAGAGCCAAGTCGCGAGTGGGACGACTGTTTGTTTGATGACATGAGATATTTCGTCTTGCCCTCGTTCACTATCAGACCCATTTGGCTTGCTTCCTTGTCCAGTCTGGAGAAAGCAGAACTAACGGCGCGGATGTAGAGGCCTATGATATCAAAATCTTCGGCATACGCCAGCAGCTGTACACTCTTATAGAAGATGGTACCTTCTCTATTTAGTTCTGCAGCTCGAACTATTTTCTCCAGGAGCAGGTTGAAGAAGTCGCACGATAGGGAGTCGCCTTGTCTGAAACCTCGTTTGGTATCGAACGGCTCGAAGAGGTCCTTCCCGATCATGACGGAGCTTTTGGTGTTGTTCAACGTCAGTTTACACAGCCGTATTAGTTTTGCGGGGATACCAAATTCAGACATCGCGGCATAAAGGCAGCTCCTTTTCGTGCTGCCGAAAGCAGCTTTGAAATCGACGAAGAGGTGGAGTGTGTCGATTTTCTTTTCACGGGTCTTTTCCAAAATTTGGCGCATGCTACATTAATAAACAAAATTATCGGATTCCTTCAAAAGCTACTGTTTGGTATGCTATATGGACAGAGGGATTCATTGGTTCAAATTTTTTCAAAAATTAATAATGTTGCAGTTAATAGATAACGCTATAGAGCTATTATTAATGACTTTTTCGTAGGTGAATTGAAGGATGTTGATGTGGACGATCCTAAAGCATAACATCTTCTAGAAGACGATTCAGGAAAATGGGTATAATTTTCCATAGAAAAAAGTTGAGTTCAACATTTTTCTTATTGAAAATTTCTTAAATTAGACCTAACTCCCACTACTTCAACAGCTCTGTTGACAAATAACCAACTCCCCAGCAAATTGTCGAGAACACTATAAATTATAGTTACCTACAGAAATACTACTTAATGCAATGGTCGCACATCCATGTAAGTATACTTGAACTCGAACTAAGCTATACCTCAAAATCTCACCGAAAAGCGACGACAAAACAATGGTCACATAAATTGCGCGCGCAATCAGCAAACGCACGTCACTGACTAATTATTTATGCAATACTTCTTATTGCTGCCACTACTTTGCCATTTGCCATACAATAACACCTTCGAGAATGTGAGGCCGTTGGCGGTCAGTCATGCATTGTGGCTGGGTTTTACTTAGTTCGAACTGTTGCACATAAAAATGGCTCAAGCTGGCGCCTCTTTAGCGTGGCAGCAATGGATTTTCGAGAGCTTGCAAACATGCTGTTAGAAAAGCTAGGTATATGCTATACAACTGTACTATAGTACTTGTAGAATTTGTATCTGACTACCTATGTATAAGTAATATATCAGTGAAACTTAAGTCATATATGTTTGTACCTAATATTTTCTGATTTCATATGCTTTTCGATGATCACGGTGACAATAAGAGCTGAGTTATATAACAGTTGCGGTGAGCGAGAATGCTTTGCTGGAAGATAGCTTGTCAAAATACCAGCTGCGCATGCTATTATTTTGTTGCAGGATAATTGAATTCAAAGACGAACTAACCATCTATGGCGCCCAGAATATTTTTTGATAAGAATTACTAATATACTTTGCTTCTAAATACCTATTAGAAACTTCCAAATTGGTTTGAGAAACAAAAAGTGAAAATGAAGGGTACTGTCCGCATCACAATCCCGAAGTCATAGGTTCCAAAAAAACTTTTTCGCCTTTGAAAGTCAGCGTCGAGAGTAGTTCTAACATAAGGCTATTACAAGGTATTTCTAAAAAAACAGAACGTTTAATATGTATGTACTTTGTTGGTTCAAGCTTTTATTTCGTCGCTGCAGTTTTATACTACTATTTAGTTGAACAACTCTATTGGCTAACTTAGACTCTAATACAGGCATTTCAAGAGTAAGGAAAATCGAATACCAGAACTACCTAATAAATAAAATATATATGTACCAAACAAAAGCGCTGGAAACTTTCACTCCTTTCCGTTATACAACCAATTATAGTTGTGAGGAGGGATAATTTGGTTTTTTAATGTATATTTCTATTTAGTTTCCTCAGTGGGTCACCCAAATCCGTTAAAGTATTCAATCTGAAATGACTATTCTAAGCTCATCAAGAATAAGAAAAACTAAGGTAGGGAGAACTCTCATTGACACTATTTGCTGTCTTTCTAAAAGTTATAGATCCAAGCTTTCTACTTGTAAACGTTTAAAGAAGGGACCGTGTAAATTTATGTTCTTGAATCACCACAAGCAGGCTAAACCGTGATGTCATTTAAGTATTTTAGACTTTATTCGCTTAGATAACCATTGATGCCTGGCCGCAGGGAAATGTCGAAAGTTGGAAATGGCCAATGAGCTTGTTAGAATAGACACTCATACCCCCTGTTCCCCTGTTTTCGATCATTAGGTCAGCAACTGGAACTCGTTGGGCTGCGATAGCCTTCTGGCCGAGAGTGGAACGTAAAGGGTCTATTGAAGTACCACCACTTAGCAAAGCACACTGATCAGAGTCCTATTAGCAATCAAGCGGTGAAGCTAACGAATTTAGAGGACACAAGTTGTCAAGGTTGCAATGAAGAAGATAAGGTGGAAACATCTGGATACTTTCTCATTTTCAGTCAGCTGGACTGCGCGACTCGCCAGCCTATGGCTGAAGCATCTCGATTGTCATTCTTTTTACAACCCGTCAAATTGCCTGGAATTGATATTCGGCAACCTAAATAAATTTGTAGAAGGCTCTAGGCGTTTTGTAGATATTCGACGTTCTTTTTAATCCATTTTGCTAGCTTTCGAAAGGAGAATATTCGTGGCCTCACAAGCAATCAGTCTATTTACGTATATATTTATATGTCATAATGGTCTGATCTGAAAAATATGTGCGGAGATTGCACCGTTGCCTTGAAAAATAATGTAAGTCGAATCTCGTGATGATGTTCTGTTAGAGAAAAGAATTTTGCATGGCAAGAATCGATATCTCAAAAATTGAGGAACTAGTTCGCGTATAGTGAGATGGATCGATAGACGGATACTGCTAAACTGGCTTAGCTCCCTCTATATACTTTATCAGATGCCATGACGAGGTACTAAAAACTTTAACATAAACTTAATGTACCTTTCTTACGGCATAAAAAATACTTAAAGTTGTCAACTCATTTGAGCAACTAACCCAGCTTTTCGTCAAGGAATAAAGAAAGTAAAAATCATATTACAGTGGCTTTCAAAGTTGCGTCGCAAAAGTCCCATATGAGTCATTATTTAACAATTTGGAGCTTCTAATGAACTGATGTCGCAGACATTATCAACACTGTTACCATCATCGACGAACGCCAACGTGCCGAATGTGCACGGCGTGCGAATGCCGTACGCCGCTTGTCTGCCACATGCGCCACAAAGACATTACGCGCCGTTAAGTAGTCGTAAGGCGGTCGTTTCGGAATGTGCACCGACCACTCAGTAGACGAAAACTCAGTCGCCTAATGCTTATGAGTAGACAGTTAGTGTCGTGGAGACACCTGTTGTTATGGCAAGCCGACTCTTACTTACAACCAAGCAACTAACTAACGGATCTAATACATACAACTCTGCATAAATGCTGGCGTGAGTGGTTGTTGCATTGCTGGTGGCAATTGGCGGCGTCACGGCAGCCAAGACACATTTTACAAAGTCGTAATGGGCCGAGGTGCAGCAGTGGCAACATTGGCCACCAGCTGACTGTTACAGTTATGGGCCAAAATCGTTGCCAACCGACTACCTGTTGGCTACAGCATCGTTAGTTAGTTAGTTAGTTAGCGTAGCAAGTATATGTACGTAATGTGCGTGTGTGTATTTGTTGTTGCTCGACTGCCACAGCGTTGCCCGGAATGATCGATGAATTGCCTGCCGCCGCATATGTTGCACTGTAATAGCATTTCTTGCACATATTTGTTGCAGATTGCAGCTGTATTCAACGGCGCATGTGTGTGTGTGTTGCTGTTGGCAAGCTATAAGTGGCGGCAAGTGCCGCATGTTGCCATGCTTCTTCGTCGACTTGGCTGCAGCTGAGTGACTAGTTAGCCGCTGGCTGGCCAGTAGTTGGCGGTTTCTCGCTTGTCAACTGTGGCATGCGTGTTTCTGGTGCATTCACTGCAATTGCGGCACTTGCCACATTTGTGGATGCTCGTAAGAAACTACGAATTTCCAGCTGCAACGAGTGGCATATGTTGCATACACATTTTTCGTGATTTTTTCGGTACATTTCCTGCTACTGACAAGAAGTTTTTTGGTGTTTGGCGGACAACTGCATGCAACATTATGCGGAAGTCTAACTGGCAACAATGTTGTTGTCGATGCGTGAACTAGACTGGAGCGGTATTTGAAGTCGTGATGTGTGCATTGTGTACAAACATGGTTACGACTTTGAATATATGGACGCAATACGGTTACTTTATTTATTTTTTTTTTTTTGAGCTTGAGTCAAAGTTGTTGCGTTATTGCAGTTTAATGTGTCGTTGGACCGTTAAAAAGTTAAAATGTATAAAAGAGGCAAGATTTTAAGAGCTTTTACCTCATACAAGCTAAAATCCAATATCACAATGAACTTTCGTTATGAACAAATCCATCATCCAAGTTTTGCACCACAATTTGGTTGTCATAAGCCACAGGCTAGCCTAACTGCTTGTTTCGCTTGTTTATTATAGACATCCATATAATGGCAAAGGATATTTTGGTAACCAGCGCAGGTGTGGAGCGGGCCGCCAGGAACAACCGGCTTAACTTCTACTGGTGCCAGGCAACAAAGTGGCTGCCATCCGCCAACGTGACCGATATTGGTAAACCCCTGTATTGTCTGTACGACGATGTGGACAGGAGCTTGGGAAAGAAAGCCAAAACGCGATGGAATAATCTACCATTTACCATCTACACTATTCTAGACATTTCCACTAAGTCTAACAGAACCTATGTTACTCTTACCGAGCTCATTTTAATATGCTAGCGGCTTCTTTCTTGACGACATTCTATATCCGGATTCTAAACCCATAGATACTATAGTTCCTCTCTCCTTTTACAAACATCATCTAGTATCGCGTTAAATTCCAGCTAAGAGCTGGACAATTGGATGTGAGCTTTAGCGCAGCTGTCTAAGAAGAGACCCGATGAAATTTACTCCCATGAATTAGATATGTGGATGTTGCCGAAATTTTTATATTTGCTCACAGCTCCACCGTAACCGTCGGAATATTGAAACCGTTTACGAAAAGTCTATCGCGTACTTTCAGAAAGTGATCTCATGGTATCCACGCGGAATCTATGCTAAATGATGTTAAGCTGGCAATTTCGCATTATTTACTTATAAATTATATTGAGGCCTTATGTTTCACCTAGGAGCTACGGGAAAATATATACATATGTACATATATACTTATAAATTATACATTTACAACCTCTCTCTCGGCGTGTATACTCTATGTAAACAAAATTTGTGAAATTTTTAAAATGATGATCCCTAACATGTACGGTCGACTTCAGAATATTCTGATAAGTGATAACATATTTACAGATATGATATATTTAATCACCATTCTTCATTTCGATGTCTTCTTTATCCAGTCCTGAGGAAGAGTAATTACCAGCGATATTGTAAAGTAATATAAATGCGTGGCTTTAGTTTGTTATTTGAATATTTCTCCTAGAATTTTGTCACGAAAAATTGAATGGAAGAGAACAGAGATCACTTTCAAATTATAAAAATCTGGCGGCATTATTTTACACCACCATACTCACGAAAATACGCAAAAGTTAAGAGTTGATTCGAAAATTTCTTTTAAATCCACAACACTATTCCTTACCTTTTTCTTTCCAGCTGTAGTATCGAATTACACTAAGATACTTTCATTTTTATAAAGATACATGACATTCTTTTTCCTTTCTCTCTTTTGTATATATCTGGAATTGTTTTCTTTCAGAATTTTCCTACCTCAAAATAGTTTCTAACCCATATAAATAAATCAATTGAATACTTAGTCAAAAAATTTCAGAGGTTCAATTAAAGGGATTATATGTATCACATACTTGACTTTCATACGAGTAAGTGATACACATAGCTTGCTACTCTCTTTATTTTATTATGCCAGTTGTTATTACGCTTTAATCAGTGGCTTGTTCGATTCGCCACTTTTTAATATCGGTTCGAAGGAAGCTCTAATAAAACGTGTTATATCAAACTTTGTTTTATGAATCACAATCAAGAAGGAGCTAACGCTAACAAAATCGTGGTAAATTTAGCCCCATTACAGTAAAAGTTGTAATGATTAAGTGACGTCATTCTAGCAATACAGTGAAGGCAAAGGAATTAGAGTTAAGAAGAGGCTGCTAGCTTTGTATTATAGTCAAATCAAGTAACACGAGTACCTGAGAGCCTAGAATTGACTACAGTCATATGCACAAATTATTCGAAATGTTGTTTTACCGACGTTAGAATAATCTTCTGGGTAAGACTAATTTCTCTTAGAGCGGTTTCTCACCAATATATTTGGCTTACAAAAAATAGAAGGAAACGTCGCGGACGATATAAAATATATATGTACATATGTATTAAAGTGATTAGTGAGACGGACTGAGTCGATTTAATCATGTTCGCTTGTATATAATATATGCGAACAAGTCCCTTAGTTTTTCAGTTATTGACCAGAAATTTTTGCACATGTACTTTTCTTCCCAAGAGACCACTTATTTGTCGGAACCCCATACAGCGGACCACTATACCTTATAGACGTCATATAATCGGCATCGGTTAGGATTCAATGGAACGCCGACTGAGCGATCAAATTCAAGATAGAGATCCTTCTACACCACTTTATGCTACACAAAATGTACCTGTGATGGGTATTATAGCATCGATATAGCCGAAGCTACCGTTTTCTCTCGTTTTCTTTGTACATTGTACAAATACAAACTTAAATTAGTAAGTATTTTAGTCTGATCTGCTTAGAAAAATTTATTTAATTTCATTTATAAATATAACATTCCATATATTTCATATTTATTTGTCTTTTTATTGCTTATAGAATGACAAACAAGAAAGCAGCCGCTATCAAACGAAACGACTTACTCAAGTGGTGAGAGACGCTTCATAGGCACTTGAATCAGTGCAACCCACCTGTGTAACGGTTTATCACAAGTCAATAACAACAACAACAATAAAAAACAACAACCATATGAAATGCACTTAAATTAAAAGAAATACAACAATTACAGTTAAGTACGGAAATGCCTAATAATCAGATAGGGAGGTGATGGGGATTATTTCAAGTGCTCAATGATTACAAGGCGCAATAGCGAAATAATTGAAAAATATTTTCGTTTCAAATGATAAACAGCAAAGCTTCTTATCACATACAAGAAAAAACTAAAATGAGTGGAAAAATTGAAAATATTTTTAAACTTACGACGTCAACATTGAAACATCTGTGGCAATTAGCACAAAAAAACGTTGAAGTAAGAAAGCACCGACACCGACACCTGCATGCACGCATCAATGCCAAATGGTGACGCCACATTTTGGAAGTGGGACTTTGACTCCGAAGTAGGCGAGTACATTCGGCGAAAGAAACAAAAACAAAATCGCTGAACACCTGTTACAACTAAATTACTTAGAGAATACGTGAGTTGTTATAAATCACGAGTCGCAGGTGACTAAAATTCATTAGTAATTTTATCAGCCGAATATTTTATGGTAAAATCTTTAACTTCGAGTCTACCGAGGCTATAATACCCTACACAGGTGCATTTTTGATAGCATCAAGGATCTTGATGTTGATTTTGATCGATAATTTTGTAAGTCAGCTATTTTCTATAGTTATCCGATATAGGCGCTGCCAACAAATTAGTAACTTCTTGCGGAGAAAGGAACGTGATCAAAATTGTAGATCGAGATCTCAAAAACCGAGGCAATAGTTTGGGAAGACAGACGAGAGACAGACCTTAATCACCTCAACTTATCACGTTGACCCAACCACGATGCTCCAAAGTACTTAGATTCGAAGCCATGCAGTGACCGTCATTTCCTTCTGCGGGCTGCGAACCCCGTTCGTTGCGTAATAAATTAAGTAATTTATGTCTGCGTGTAAACGGAGCTTAATAAGTCTAGTAAATTGGTTCATATCACTTGGATATTTCTTTATCTAATAATAAAAACAATAATTTCTACGATAACAAGTAGTTAACATAGTCCAACACCTCGTTACAACAACCATATGAAATGCACTTAGCTCCAAATGAGAATGACAAACTTTTATCATAAACGAATAAATACTTTAGAAAGGAAACTTCCAGACCATATCGCTGGCAATTATGTAATATTCGTTTCGTTAAAGATTATTTCGGCTGGGAACTTTGTACATGAAGATAAGCGAAGAAGCTGAAAGTGCAAATAGTTACACAACTTATTACGTAATATAGAGCTGAGAGAGACAAAGGAGAAAGTACAAAAATCAACGGTATATCTTAAGCATTAGAAGAGAGTTACTTTCCAATTTAACAATACAATACACTAAGTTCGCCATACGATTTTTGCTATAAAACAACTTGACTTACCTTGAGCTTCTGCTCAAAATCAACATTAAATGAAGTATCTCGGGAGTCTATTTGAAAAAATTATGGCAGAGATCTGCGGTGTTTGAAATCACATTATGTTCAAAGAGGTTCTAAGAAGGAAGTGGCGAAAAAAAAAGTAGAAAGACGATGCAGACTTGCCGCTCAACAAAAAAAAGTTGCAAAGAATACGCCAGGCTGAGAAAGAACATATCAATATTCCTAATTTAAAGACAGAAGGTGCTTGTATTTCCTCTTCTGGAGAGTTACTTGAGGTTCTAATGAACAAGCACCCTTCCAGGTAGTCAGCAATCATCGGCAATGGGTGTTCAACCAAAACAATATCTAACTACAGGAGACCGGTCCGGTCTTATGGTAAACAAAAAAAAAAAAATAGAATACGCTGTTAGCAGTTTTTTACCATTTAAAGCGGCAGGTTCAGATAAGCCACACCTTTTTTTAAAGGTAAGCGCGATCACTCAGTCTCTGACACAGGGCGGCATAGACAACATAGTGTGAAGATGGATTCCATTGAGCCTATGGGTCGTGAATAACGGGCTAGGTGTTAACCCTAGCAATGTGGAACTGATAATATTAGGAAAGCTTATATGGCGTATCTTATTTACAAAAGGATACTCAGTAGAAACTGGGGCCTAAAACCGAATATCATCATGTGGATACTGATTTCTAAATGAGATTACCCTCTAGATGTGAATAGAATAAAGCTTTAGTAGGGGAGAAAGAACTACTTCAATATATATCGCTGGGTTCAAAATGGAATGCGGTGTTGGAGGAAGGAATACCCGGGGACTCATGATATCTCTATATCTTTCCGCCTACCACACTCAACTAGCATCTTTCAGCGAAAGTACTTGGCTTAGAGAAGGCTTGTGGAGTTCCATTGAACAACTGCGGGAGGATACACAGATAGTCAGGCGGCACTATGGCATTATTAGCCTTGCCGTCGCTTAGTAAACAAAGCGAGGAAGGCTTTAAACTGACTGTCAGGTGAACTGCACTTTTCCATAATTTGGTTCTTCGGTAACAGGAACTTTTTCGGCAAAGAAAAGGCAGACAAGTTCGCAAAGTTGGGATGCTCTTTAGGCAAATGATGGATAGTGAAATAGATATGACTAAATTACGGCAAGAAAAGAACTAAGGACATAAGTATCGGAAAATTAATTACAAACTTACATCAACCAAAACGGGACATTGGCAATTTGGAGAGCATGCGTAAAAATGGGTATGCCCTATAAAAGCACTAAAGTGCTTGAAGTAGACAACGTCGAGAGGCGTTGTTTATCGGTATACAAGTATTTATTTACGAATAAGAAAAGTTGGGGAACCGCTTTTCTATTTCGATAATTTTTTGTGGAACGATAATTCAGATGCTATGGGTACATATTTCTTGAAAAATTAGTTGTACCGAGAACACAGCGATGAAAATGAGATTCTAGTTTCACAGAGAGTTGATTCACCCATTTTTTTGAATGATTCTGCTATAGAAACTAGTGGTAAAGTGCAAATTACGTTAAAGAAATTCTTCTCGATGTATAGAGCTTGTAGGTATTTACATATGTTGTAGTAGTAGAAAATCGGTATTTTCATTATGAGTTAGACATTTTATCTGGTTATGAAATTTGGCATTCAGTCTTCAGGGATCTATGAATTTTGTCGATAAATATTTTCTTTCAGTTTTTAAGTTCTTTTAAGCATATTTAACTACTATCCAAATGATTTTTGTCTAGGCAATGCCCACATTGGCCAAAATATGGTTTCATTATATGTGACCTGGTCTACGGAAAGGGGGCTTAGGTGTCAAAAAATAGGAGAACAATTAATGAGATAACGAGAAACTACGATTATTTTTAACAGATGTTTCCCAGAAAATTAGTTTTTGCACGTTAGCTCCCTTTTCGTAGACCCGGTCACATATGTATGTAGCAGATATCTATTCAAGCAGAATTCAATGTGGGCGTAAGGTAAGGTTAGGTTTTGGTGTCAGGTTAATCATGGTGATAATTGGATTTAGGAAATAAGTAGTAATACTGAAATTGAGGGTCTTGCAGAATGTAAAATGATGGCACGGTGTTGTTATTATTGTATTCGTTTAACAGGACTATATGATAGCTTCCGTTAATATCCTTCCGAAATTTTTAAGCCAACGTCCAATTCAGTGGTTCCTGAAATAAAAAAAAAATGAAAACACTGGACTGCCAAATTTATCATTTTTGACTCGACTGACCAAAAAAAAAAGGAAAAATTCCACTTATTTAATATAAATGTTTCTATTCTTTATATACTTGTATATCCTATCTATCTAGCCTAATTTTTCTTATTTGGAACCAAAACAAGCATGCCAAAGTTTAAGCCAATTTTCCAGATATACTTATGTTATAAGCCTCGGCTGGCATGGTATGCAGTGCCTTCAGCGAAAGTTCTTTGGTTCAAATACTACTTAACCGAACTGAAGATAGAGCTGTCCTATAATTCTAATTTCGGTTTTTTGCTGCTCTGGTTTGGGTAACAGGACGAAAAGGTGGCTGAAGCGTGGTTTTGAGTCTACGAATTATTTACTATATTTATTACTAAAAAAAAATCTAATGAAATGAAATGAGTATATAATTGTCGATATACCAAGTATGTATAGGGTTTTTCAGTAGGGCACTGCAAAAGTAGACCGATGGGGATAGCAAACGACGTCATATATATTTTCCCGATCTTTTGACATTTCTCTTCAGCAAGGTTTGTCATTTCATCATAGAAAGATATACGATCCAACGGCAAGTCGAAATTATTAAAATTTACCACCGAAATTCGGAGTCAGTGGCCTCAACTTCAAATGTTGTTGAAATTAACAAAGTTACACACAGGTGTCTCTAGAGCACCAAACGTCACATATAAGTACATATGTATGTATATATAAAGTATATCTAGTAAATGTATATATATGTGTGTATATGTATACTTAGTGCTTTTCCGTGGTTGTAAGCTTTTTCCCCAAGCAACAACTAAACTTGCCTTTGCTCGAAACACGCGTACGCTTATCGGACACGAGCGAGCTGGGAATTTAATGCCAAAGCAAACTAATATACCAACAACAAATAGTTATACTCTATACATACGAGTATAACAGTATATTTATAGTATATGTGTATGGCGCTGGCAGGAATTACCAAAATAGCAGCTTTGTCTTCTTCACTTCGTTTGGGCAGGCGATAGTGAATTCTCGGTGCAAACATTCGTTGGATTTTACGCTTCTTTGCTGTTTGTTGTTGTCGACGCGCTTATCACTAAATTATGTACTTATGATTGTATGTTTACTTGTATGTAGCCGCGATGATTTCGTAATTGAGGCTCGTCAACAGGTGGTTGCACCGAGAATAGCGGTTCTTATCGCGAAAACAAGCGTGGCGGCTTGTTGACTCCATTTCTCGTTCATTCAATATTTGTTGTTATTGTATTTTTAAAGTAAGTACTTGTATTTATATGATTGTTGTTGTTTGCGGACTTACTGAGTGCAAAGAAATAAAAGTTTCACAAATAGTATGCCATGTGTACTACGTAACGGTACTTTCAGGTGTGTGTATGTATGTATGTCGATTCCTTCTTGTGATAACACTTTCCTTCCTACTTAGATTGTTGGCTGTAAATTCGTCATTTGCACCAAAGCAATTCAATTGGCCGATAATTGAGACAATTTCCACAACTGTTTTTTTACACACATAAATATACACATACGTAGCTAAGTATGTATGTTCTACTTGCTTAATATGACCGCAACAAGGTTATTATTATGGAACTGTTTACTGTGTGTACAAAGTTTGTAGGTGCGTTCTCATAAATCATCGGTTGAACACCTGCCTTTGAGTGCAGAAATCTGTGCGAAATTACTTTCAATTAGTATTGCTAATAAGCGATTGTTATGTGCGCCGCATGTACCGTTTGCCGGCTAAGCGAAAGTGCCGTGTGAAACGTTTTATGGCCGAAAATAATTAGTCGATTTGTGAGAATTCGGCAATATAGTAAACTTTTACTTCTTTGCCTCTTGATAATACATACATATATCAAGATTGTTTACCCACATATCAACTTAAGTTAGGAATATTGCGTGTTTCTTGTTCCATGGGTTATCCTATGCTCTGATAATTTAAATGCTATTAATAAGCTTAATTAGTTACTATTTTAATTTTGAAAATTTATTCGTTGTATTTTATCTACCGAGAATTTATAATTAGGCTCAAGTTCCTTGCAATTTTCTTAGTCTGCGTTAAGTTATTAAGTTATTTTTGCCAAAAAATTCTTGAGTTGCATTTTGTTGAAATTTCTTGAAAACTTCAACACTATGCAACTTTATGTTAAGTTATGTTACGTTACGTCATTGAGTTAAGTTGTTAAGGTTCTTACTATAAAATTATTTAGTTTTATTTTGTTGTATTTCCTTGAAAAATTAAATTTTAAGCTACTTTACGTTAAGTCATTAAGTTAAGTTACGTTATAATGGTTTTTAATATAAAATTAATTAGTTGCATTTTCTTGTTTATGCTCGAAGAAATTCAATATTATGCTACTTTATGTTAAGTTGTGCTACGTTAAGTCATTAAGGTAAGTGAAGTTATTAAGTATTTTTACAACAAAATTAATTAGTTTGTTTATTGTTTTCTTCTTGAAAAATACAATATTGTGCTTTTTTATGTTACGTTATGCTGTGTTATGTCAATTTACATTTCGTTATGGAATGTTATGTTGTTTTTTTAAGAAATTTCTCTATAAAATTTATAAGTTTTGTGTTATATTTGTTTTTTTTTCTTAAAAAATTCATTATTAATGTTATGTTAAGATAATCTACGTTACGTCATTAAGTTAAGTTAAGTCATTAAGTTTTTTACTCTAAAATTAATCACGTATATTTTGAGGTTTTGAAAAATTCTGTATTATGCTACCTTGTGTCATATTAAGTTATCCTATGTTTGTGACTAAGTTAAGTTATTAAGTTTCTTGTACCATAAAATTAATCACTTAAATAATTAATACTTTGAATTTTTGAAACTTTCTTTATTATGCTTCGTTATGCAAAGTTACGCTACGTTATGTCACTAAGTTAAGCTATTAATAAAATTACAATAAATTAGTTGTATTTTGCAGTTTTTTTTAATGGAAATACATTTAATATTATGCTTCTTTATGCTAAGCTACGATATGTCACTAAGTTAAGTTAAGTTATTTAGTTTTTTTACCTTAAAATCAATTAATTGTATTTGTTGTTGTTTTCTTATTTATGTAATATCATTCTACGTTATGATAAGTTATGTTATGTTATGTCAAGTTGCGTTATGTTATGTAAGATTTGTTTTTTAATTTACATACAAGTATGTTAATTTTTTTTCCTGAAAAATTCAATATTAAGATGTGCTACGTTATGTCAATAAGCTAATTTAAATTATTAATATTTTTCCCATTAAAATAATCACTTTTAATTAAGCTGCTAATGTAATTCTATGTTATGTCATTAAGTTAGGGTTTTCTTCTTTATTGGCGTAGACACCGCTTACCCGGTTACAGGCGAATTTACAACAGCCAATGTTCTTCCAAGCGAAGCCAGGTTCTTCTCCACCTGGTCTTTTCAACTCAAAACTTTATCGTTAAGTTTGACATTTTTGATTTTATATGTATTTTGGAGATAATTCAGTCAGAGTGGCAAAAGTGCTTCGGAAATTGGTTCAAACGCATGCAATTCGTTTTTGATCTCTAATACAGAAATATAAAAGGCAACGCTCGTACATATATTTCCGTCTGTCTGTGAATACATCTTCACGAATTAAGCGATATTTTGAGAAAAAATGGTAAACATTATAAAACTTGATATGCCCTGGTGTTCTGGGGTTACTATGAAGAGAGAAATCGGACAATTGATAAACTTCGGATGACCAAATAAGTGTCAAAACTATTATTTGGAGCGAGGAAAACTGTGGGAAGATTCTGCTTTGGTTTGGCCTCGCCTTCTAATAGGTTTAAAGCACATACATGTTTTATAATCTGTGACATAGCCCATTTAGAACTAGGACTATACCTTTACCTCTTTAAGTCTTCAGTTTAGTATAAAACTGATTATGAAAACCTTCGTGGCTGTATCTGACTTTCCACCGAAGAGATCGGTAAATTTTTGGAAAAATTTAACTATACTAAGTGTGCGTCTTTTTCTAACAATCTATGGCTTGCGCAAAATTTGTTGATCAAATCGTTTGGTCATGACTTTTTGGTCTGACTTTTTGTACTCTTGCAACATGTTGCTACAAAGTATAATAGATTTTGTTCCCCTAGCGGTTGTTTGTATCAACTAAAACTAATCGAGATAGAAATGGAATCAAATGTCTGTCTGTCTGTTTGTCTGTCCACTCGTCTATGCAAGCGAAAACTTGACTACAAACAGCGATATCTTAATGATATTTGGTGCACGTGTTTCCCGGAAAATGCTACGTCCACAAAACGTCATTAACAGACAACTATAAAGTGCCATAACTAAGCACTAAAATAAGAGATATATAGAACTCTAATTTGCCACAGCGATCGCAGTAAAACATGTGGATTAAAAATGTTGAAAAAGTGGGCGTGCCTCATTTTCTTATAGGCTTTAGTGTACATATCTCTTAAGCTATTAAAGCTATAATAAGTAAATTCGCTTAGAATGAATCCCATAAGAACCCCTACTGCCGGTGTGAAAATGGATGAATTTAGATTATAGTTCCGCCATGTCGAACGACTTCCCTCCCTGAAAGTTTGAAATGTTCGGTTACACCCAACCTTAGCTCTTTCGTACTTCCTAACCGTTAAATTTAGTGGATACGTACTATGTAAATTATTTTGTGGAGCTTTAATTTCGAATGCTGAAACTTTTCAGACGTAATCATTCGTAACGACGATAACGGTTATGAGACCAGTATGTAAATAATTGATGCATAATTTACGCTTTTAAACGAGTCAATTACTCTTACCTCAAACCGGCTTTTTATACCCTTGCAACATGTTGTTTCAGAGTATAATAGTTTTGTTCAATGTTTGTATAATTTTGAACTAATCGAGATCAAAATGGAGTCAATCTTAATGAAATAACTAGAAACCGAAAAGAATGGAAGAACACGTGTTCAGAGTCTTTTATGGACTCCGTACGCATCGAACAATAACGACTGACGCCATTTTGAAATTTGTACAGATAGCCTCTGAAGCACCCATGCCTTATTTGGGTCAGGTGGAAATCCAGGTCATCATGTTCTCCAGTTATCCACGTATGGATATCAGGTATAAGTCTGTGGCTCCACCATCCTTTGGTTGAGGTTCGCCACCGCTGCTGCCATAAAATTATGCTCTCATTTCTGTCCTCTCTTTTTATGAGTTCTGTAATCAGCGCTGATAGCTCATATAATCTCATGAATTCGTCTCCCTGGATATCTATGGGCGGCATACCAGCTAGTACTTCATTTGCTTCGCTGGATATATTTCGGAAAGCACTTGTTACTCTTATTGCTGTGAGTCTATGTAACGCATTTATTGGTCTGGCATACGTTTTTATATCTAGTGCCAGTATTCATACTGGAGCAGCATATAGTGTTACTGAGCTCATCGCTTCTGGAGCGCACACAGCCTCATTTTACCATCATTCCTGTTAAATCTTATTTTCTTTATTTGATGTGTACACCAAGTGCTCCTTGAACTCTGAATTGTAGTCCAATATTACCCCTAAATACTTCAACTGTGGCTGTGATCTCTCTTCTATAGTGAGAGTTATTTTTTCTCGATTTTAATGGTGCTTATGAACAATACTTTTGTTTTGTGCTTAGACAGTTCCAAACTCATGAAAGAAAACCAGCCCATTTATGCCATCATTACATATATTTTGAAGGTCATCAAGTTGTTAAGCTGCCGCTACCACTATAAGGTAGTCAGTGCATGCGATTAGCTTAACGTTTCTTGGTTGTTGAATTCTTAGCAAACCATCATACACGAGATTCCATAAAAGATGGCCTAGTACTGAACCTTGTGGTACTCCACTTGTTATAGGTTGGCTCTTGGTGCCTTCATTGGTGTTGAAAATCAGCCTTCTATTTTCAAAATAACTCATAATGATATTTAAGAGGTACAGAGGGGTGATTTAGCAGCTGTGTTTCGTCAGTCAGTTCTAGGGGCGTGCGACTTTATACCATATATATTGGTCAATCTGTGAGGTGTTCTTACTCCCGAACTTAGCCCATCCTTACTTGTTCAAATTATAAACTTAATTGTGTGATGACCAATTACTTATTATTCAATTACAATTCAACAAATTGATTTGCTTGAATGGTTTGCAGCTTTTATTTGGTTATAGTTTTGCGGTAACTGTTAGAACAGTTTAGAATGATAAATGCAGCAATGAGGGTTATTCGCACGGATTGTTATCTCACGCTAATACTTTTATTGGTATTATTTGGTGCGGTCGTGTCAACTTCAAGATTCACCAACGTTATTTGCAAAACTTTCGATAAAAGTTTTGCCATCTTTCCGTATTGTCGGCTAACGGTACCGAAACGGGGTACCATTGCGTTATCGCTTTACGCGAAGATCTTAAAGAAACCGTTTAGTAATATTACAGTGAGTGTTTACGTAAATAAAGGGCGATTCTCTTGGAGTTTTGTAGCGAAGGCCAAATAACCACATAACGTTCAAGAAGCATGTGTGGACAGACGCAAGAAATAAGACTTTTTCTGAGGTTTATTTTTGGCAGCTATCAAATTGCAAACCTGCGTTTTCGTATACTCTAAATATCGACCGCTTTTGTTTGTTTATTTTCATATTTTATTACACACCAAATATTAAATTTGTAATTTCCATGTTTTTCTTTAGATAAATCTGAGTTTGTTCAAAAAGTTCAATGGTTATCGTCCATTTCTGCAAAATGTTTCCGTCGATTTATGTTCCTTCATGGCGAATAGGAAACGTTTTCCTTTTGTGAAAGTATATTTTGATGCCTTCGCGAAATACTCGAATTTCAACCACACATGTCCGTTCAATGTGAGTATTTTGAGTATCGAAGATTACTCTTTCTGACAAAAAGCATAACAATACTTATTATACATATACATATTTATATATCTCCATTTCTTTAGCATGACATTGTTTTTAATAATCTAGTACTGCGTGATGATATGTTCGCTCGTTTTCCGATTCCAGAAGGAGAATATATGTTTAAGGCAGTATATGCGATGAACATGGAGTGGAAGGTTGAAACGAGGGTATATTTATTGGTTAATGTTAATGCAAAGTAGAGTATGTACTATAATATCTATATTATGTATATAATAAATGGGCTTCTCGTTGAACCTGGTACTTCTAAGCAGAATGGATGAAATGTTAAGGATAACAAATATTGGGTTGATTTCTACTCAGCGTAAAGGTATTTTTTAGAGTGCATGTGGTAGTGCATGCGGTAGCTCTGACACATAAATGGTCGAAATCCATATAAACCTTCTTCTTCTTCTTTACTGGCGTAGACAACGCTCATGCGGTTATAGCCGAGTTAACAACAGCGCGCCAGTCGTTTATTTTTTTCGCAATATGGTGCCAATTAGAGATTCCAAGCGAAGCTAGGTCCTTCTCGACCTGGTCTTTTAACGGAGTGGAGGTCTTTCTCTTCCTCTGATCGAATACTTCCAGAGCTGGAGTATTGTGAGTTAGGCAGTCTGCTTTCTTTCCACTGCAACGCGGTACTCCTCATCGTACAAGCCATTCTTTTGGATTTTCCGAAAACCAATGGTTTTGGTTGCAGCTGTACGTAAGGAACTTGAAATGCCGTCTTACAATTCCCTTGTACCGAAGTGCTGACGAGTTCTCTCAGAGAGCAGGAGTGCAAGTCGAGTGGAAAATCGTTCGACTGTCTGTTGTGATGGCGTAGAACCTTCCTTGTGATGTGTGTTTTTTGCTGCATAGAGGTGGGTGCGAATCTTGACTGTAACAAGATCGTGGTCCGAGTTGATATTAAGACCACGGACCGTACGCACCTCTAAAATACTGGATACGTGTCTTCCATCTATCACAACATTTCGATCCGGAGACAGCCAGATAGCTTGATGAATTTTCTTATACTGGAATCTACTACTATATATAACCATATTTCGGGCCCCGGTGAAGTCCATCAGCATCAACCCATTTGGGCATGTTTCATCATGGAGGCTGAATTTACCGACAGTTGGGCCAAAGATACTTTCCTTACCCACCCTGGCGTTAAAGTCGCCAAGCACGATTTTGACATCGTGGCGGGGGCAGCTCTCATAAGTGTGCTTCGAGCGCTTAAAGATGGTATTTTTGGTCACTTCGTCATTCTCTTCCGTCGGGTCGTGGGCGCAGATCAGTGATGTGTTGGAGAGCTTCGCTTTGATGTGGATGGTTTTTCACGTGGCGGGTCTCAAACCCGGCGCACAGGCCTGAGGAGTGATGGTTCGCCTTCTCACTTTACCTCGCCTTATAAGGAGTCATATGTAAAAAAATCGTGTCTGGCCAAGTAGGTAAGTAAGTTTCTTTTTTACTATACGCCCAACTAGTTGTATTTTTTAAATATAATATTATTATATGTTATGTTAAGCTATGCTATGTTTCGGCATTCAGTAAGTCATTAAATTTTTTTACTATAAAATTAAACCCTTATACTTTCAGTTGTTGAAAAATTCTATATCATGCCACGCTATGTTATGTTAAGTTATGCTACGTTATGTCACTAAGTTCAGTTATTAAGATTTTTTTACTATAAAATTAATTTGTTGTATGTTGTTTACTTGGAATAAATTCTATATTATGCTACTTTATGTTAAGTTACGTTACGTCATGTCATTAAGTTAAGTTTTAAGTTTTTTTTTACTATCAAATCAATTAGTTGAGTTTTGATTTTTGGAAAAATGCAATATAACGTTACGTTTAGTTATACTACGTTATGTTAAGTTATGCTATAATATCTTGCCTTCCATAAGCACTTTACACGTGAAATTCCATTAAGTTTTGCATAGCTTTCATAGGAATAATGTTATATTAAATTTCGTTACGGTCACTTAGGGGTTACGTATATCTACTTTTGAATTTCAAAGCTCGATTTTAAAGTCTTTGAGAAACAAATTTTCGAAACGGCTAAATCCATCGACTTGAAAGTTTTTCACGAACTATATTTTCACGATGCGTTTGTCAGATAACAATCGAAGGAAAAAGGTTTCTGTTAATAATTTAGATTTTAAGGCCACTGTTTTCTAACAAAAATCTACTTATTTTATGGGAAGCCGCCATTTTGTAAAAAGTTAAAATTTTGATTAATTTGATTTTTAAGGACTATTACCTGTATTCATCTATAATAAAGACTTGTTTATTTTTGATTTTAGATAAATTTAAGCCGAAAAATCCTCCTCACCACCAGACCTCTTTTTTCTGAGTTTCTTCTGGAGATCGGCTGGGAGATCAAGGGAATACACAATTTTCAAAAATGGATCACCGATTATTAAAGTCTATTAAATTCTGTGAATCTACATTACTTTTATAAGTCTTTGAATAAAATGGCTCTTCGAAAAATAAATCGAAAAAATGCAGTTTTTCTGACTTGGCGGTAGAGCTTAGCGAATGTGTCATAAATTGGACCGACTTTGATCGAAAGGGATTTCATGCATGGTAAAATGATTGTTCAAAGTGATCGCGAAATTTAATTTAAATTCATTTGTATGAGCGAATTCTAATTGGAATTGTGATTTCCTCGAGCTATAAATCAAAAGTAATGTGTCATAACAATATCCAGTGACCACTCACCACTCACCACTCACCACCCGGCAAGTTGCACAATATTCCGCACATTAGTAAAGCAAATGAATGCATACGTTCACCTCTAGTCGACGTCTCCGCCCACAAATGTATGGCGGACCGACTGACTGCGCTACACAGCCGCCTTTACAATGTGTTTTGGATGACCTTTGAACTTGACGCCAATAAAACATTCCCAACGAAACTAATTCCAACAATTTTTGCGTCATATGGAAAACAAAAACAAAATAAATACAACAACAAATGCAAAACTAAACTAAATTGCAGCGCGGATGAATGTGCGAGTTGTGAAGCGAGATTTGCTGCGTCCACGGCGAGCGAGATTTTTTAACGAATCTGTCAACCGGGCAGCCGGCAAGCGCATGAGCGCAAGATTTATGCGACACCGCGCAAAGTGCAACACGGCGCATGCGCACGCGGAATAATTGACAACAGCTGCAACGCGGCGGTGCACACACACACACACCCGTGCGCATTAGCACAGCGTCGCTTTGGGAGTGACTAAGTGCACACATATCAGCGCTCCGCTGGCAGACAAAGTGCAGAGGGCGGGCCGATTGAGTGCTGGGGCGATTTGGCTGGCATGTGCGTGCATTTCAGAACAATTTACAAATTTATTTGCACGCTCGGTAAATATGGGTAGGTGCGTGACGCCCGTTAGCGGCCCATCGGATACTGCAAATTACTGTGCAGCAATTTAAGGCAACTCATTACATTCCGAGTGAGCAGGAGGCGACGAAGTGCCGCGCAGATTTGATTTGCGCGAGTTCGGGCGAAGAAGGAGGAGAGTTTTACGGCTAACGTAAGAATTAGCCTCGAAAAGTCGGTAGCCGAAGTCTTATACCGATAGTTATGTATGGTATATTAGTGCGGAAATAAGCGTAGATTTTGTTACTAAGAGAGATTATGTGATCAGCTATCACCAATTAAAATATGTGAATCAAAAAAACTTTCATACCATATTCCCCTGAATCTTACTTTTCTAAAGATATTCTATGAAAGCAGGGCCCCAATAAATTCAAAACCAGAACTCTTGTATTTCAATCTGATGGTTAAGTTAGGTTAGGTTAGATTAGGTTAAATTATCGATGGATCTCATTTGGACAGCTGCGAACGTTGGTCATTTGTTTTACCTAAAAACTTTTAAAAATTAAGTCCTCTTAATTCGGCGAAGCGTTTCGAGCTTACCACAAGTTTGTTAAGGCGTTTGTTATCAATCTCAGCCACTTCGCTGGGTTCACTGAAGGTGTATCTATCAAGATATTTCATTCTCAGCCTGCCAAAAGCCGGTAAGTAGAGAAAAAGTGACAAGATGATCTCGCCTTCCTCCATACAGCTTTGGCTAAAAGCGTTCTACAAACTGCTTTGCCGCACCGCGTATGAACCTATTGGACAGTATGCAGTCAGATCACTTAAAACTGCGGCGAGATGGACGACCTCTGCCCGTTCACTATGGTCCGGAAGGATTTCGTAGTCCCACTAATTCTAGTTGTTGACCAGCGCTTGTCGAGCTCACGGGAGGTTCGAAGGTCCAGCGCTAGAACGTAAGAGGACAACGGAGTACTGACTCGCTCCCAATCGCGTGAAATGCGAACAAGCTAATCGGTTTTGTAATTTCTGGCCATTCTGCTGTAACCTGGCACCAACAACTTAATAGAGTGTAAACCTGGCTTACTGGCTAAATATCTCTGTATTGATAGAGTTCTTTACCTGGGAGAATAATTGGTCAGCTTTATTGTTGCCTTAAAGCCATATTCCTCATATTTTTCACATTACAACCGATTTAAAATTATGAGATAATCAGAGCTTTTCGAAAACATATCATTCAACTCAAATATTTCTTTTATTCGAGACAAAGTCAATATTCAGTCTTTGAAGGCAAGTCCAGTCGAAACTCATGAGAACGATTAGATAAGCTGTGAGATGCCTGAGATCGTACATTTTAGACTGCTGTTTAGCAAACATCAGTCTGAAAATTACCCAATTAGCAGATCTAGCGGTCAACGCCTTCTTCTCTTACTTGAGACTTGCGAGTTCGACTATTTTTCTCTTATTCCTCTGTAAAGGTTTATTATGATCGAAATTAGTATGTAGAACAGACGTCCTGAAGATTGCACCGTACATTTTGGCATTTGGTCTATTGCAATAAACCTATAAAGGCTCTGATCTGCGAATATCTGCCAAGACTTACCATAATAATAGCTGAAGATTTGTGAAAAAATGGAATACCTAGACTGGGGAGTATGACAAATTAATACTAATGACACTCTTTTTCTTAGTCCAGGGTATATAGGGAAAGATCTCCTTCGTTCTACTGAAAACTGTACTGTGTTGGATGACTTTCGAAGTCTAACTATTTTTTTTAGATTTTGGGTCATCACTCCACAGAAAGATAATTGACCAACTGAAAAGTGAAAAATATTTTCAAGGAGCTTACCTGGAACCAATTAAAATAAACCTAGTAGGATTTTCTATATCTAGTAATTCTGTTTAAGAACATTTGTTGGTCACCCCATCACCGCTCACAGGTGAGTACTCAGTGATATCAGCTTCATTTACCAATTGCCGCGTCTGAAGTGGTGCACACACACATGCAGCGAATATCGCTCGCCCAATGGGGTGTGGGGGCACTACCGACGACCGTCGGTACTGAATCTTTTTAAATATTACAGCTTGGACTAATCACACTCACTTAGACGCATGAGTGTGTGCGTAAGTTAGGCGCAAGCGCGACTGCGGTGTGGCAATTAAAATCCGCAAGTTAGTGCACTCAGGTTGCCACCGTCACCGTCGCCGTCATGACGTGGGCAGCACACCTATGATCGCTTGGTCCACACCTGTCGATCGGCATTAACCTCTTTCGCGGTGGTCGGCATACCAGGCTAATGTGTTCGCGCTTGTGTCCATTGCAGTTGGCAAGTCGGCAACAAAAAAGCGCGCTACTTAAAGCTGCCACAGCCGCATGCGCTGATTGTTGCTGGGTGTGCAACAGCAACACATACACATATACATATGTGTGTGTGTGATTTGCTTTCGAAACACGCTTGCTGCATAATTAATCAACAAAACGTGTTTAATGCGTCGCCTAATCGCAACCATCTGCTTGCAACGACCCGCCTGCCACAAGCACTCAACTTCAATTCAAGTGTGTACGTTGTTGCTGTGTGTGTTTTTGCTGCTACTAATGCCACAAACTGGCCTGGTGGGTATGTGCCACTTCCTTTTTCCATATTTACTCAGGCATTTGTTGTTGTTGTTAGTGGTCTAAGGTGCTGCTGCGCGATCTTTTGCACTCGACTGCCGCTTCGTGCAGCGCTTTACATAGTGTTGTTATTAAAAATTAGCGTCTAATTTAGATTTTTATCGCGCGTATTTAAACAGATGGTTGGCAACGTCGTGCGGTTGGCAGTACAACTGTTGCAACAACAACAAACACTACTACTACCATAGTAGTCCACATGAAATGGAAGATGGGAATAGTCAGCAATGCTTGCAACAACAGCAGCAATGATAACAACAACAACAACAGCAACGCAAGAAATCACAACAACTACAAACACAACAAAAGCAGCTGTGATGACAGCAACAAAAAGGAATACAACGACAAATACCACTACAGCAACAAAACCAACACTTATGACAAGAACAACAAAAACAAAAGTAACAAAATAGCAAGCGCAACAACAACGAGGCTCGTTTCACTACAACAAAAGCAACATCATCATCTTTCTTCTAACAAGCTGTCAGACCGTCAAATGGGAAGTGCTCTGACTTGTTGCTGGCTTGCTTGCCGCACGCAAGCCACGTTGCAACAACTCCATTCACAAATGCCAGCAACAATAAACAACAGCAGCTAAACACTATAATTTTGTTTAATTAATTCTTTGCAGGAAAATGCTTATTTACCTGTGAGTGTATTTATGCGCGTGTGCAACACTGCCTGCAATCACTTTGCTCTTGTTGCAGCGCAGAGCTGGCTGCTGTGGCAAGCAGCTGTTGCAGCGTTGATATTCATAGCGCCATTATTACTAATGGCTGTCAGCGTTCAGCAGTTTTGATGGCAACTTGCCGCTGACCGACTCATGTTGCAAGTGTCGGCGCACGGCGGCACGGAAAGTTGTTTGTTTTCCACGACTTATATTGTTCCTTGAGACACGCATGAGGGTTTTTACGCCCTTATTATTGTGTACGAAGCATTGACATTGAGTTTAGAGCGAGCTGCGAAGAATCTAGTGACATAAGTCGAACTTTTGCAGCATGAATATCTTAAAGAACAACAGATCAGTCATAATTTTTATCCATCATTGACTTAGGTGTGCTTTTTTTGGATATACTTTGAAGTCGAGTCTGAAGAACTTGTCATACTTGACGTCATATTTGAACACATTGATCTAGAACCAGTTTAATGATCGTTAAGGTCACATTAATAACCCAGTATATCTGTATATCTGGCACTGACCCGGAATTATGTCCAATCAAGGACCTTACCCGCTTGCTGCAATGCCACGTTCGATATTCGTACGAAGTTCATCAATCGTCGCTGGCTTATTGGCATAGCTCATAGACTTAACGTTGCCCCACGGGAAATAGTCTAACGACGTTAAATCGCACGACCGAGGCGACCAATTGATTGGGCCATTTCGTGAGATAACATGTTCACCAAGCTTGGTTTTCAAGTTTGGAACGATTGCGATATTCGTTATGTGGTTTGTAAAGCCGTCTTGTTGGAACCACATATTGTCCAAGTCCATATCATTCAATTCGGGCTAAAAATAATCGGTTATCATTGAGCGGTAGCGATTCCCATTCACAGTAACGTGCCGGTCTTGACGCCGGAAGTGACGCCGCCGGCCCATAAACCGCACCAAACCGCAATTTTTTGCGGGATGCAATGGTGACTGGTGATGTGTGAGAGGCTGATTTTGGTCTTCCTCAATTGATGCGCTAGCGGCAGCAATATTCTCGACATTACCAGCACTTCCTTATCTCACTAGAACGGGAACATTTTGTACTGTGCCTATGGATTCAAATTTTTCCACTAGACGCTCAATTGTTGAAGCCATTGACTCCGACTTTTGTCATCAAAGTCAACATTTTCGACTCAAATTGATGTAAAAGTGAAATTAAGACTCTCCAATTGCTTCCGAAAATATTGATATGGAATCGTGTAGTTTTCAAAACTTTTTTTTCTTCAAAATTGTTAATAATGGAATTTTTCATCAAACCAGGAATAAAGCACGTTCAGTATTGTGAAGGTGATTGTAGATGAAGAAACAGTCCAGCGATTTTGTTGGAATGTCATAATAAGGTTAAGCTTTTTTAGATCTTAAAGTGTCGGAGAAAACCAGTACCTGTTTCCAGCTGCTAGAAGTTAAGATAAGGTAACAGAATCCTGGATCGAAAATTTTGCCAAACATACTGAGAGGAGGAGGAGTGATTTGGAAAGCAGTGATAGTAAATTTGAAAAAGATCTCAACATGCTTGAATCTACGGTCTAGTTATAACATACAATACACTGGCGGACGAATCCCCGTAAGGTTTTGGGTTTTGGAAAAGATATAGAAATTTTGGAACCGTTTTTGATAGAAGATAAATGAAAATGAGGGTGAAGGTGGTGCGAGGTAGCCAAGAAGTGAGAAGAGCGGCTACTGTTATTGTATGAAAGAAAAAAAAACTGGGTTAGACTAGAGCTTCACAATTTTGCAACTCACTATTAACATTACATTTTCTGGGTGCCGCTGATCGAGCTATTTGAATTGGATTTCAGTGCGAGTATAACTTTTTTAAAGAGCTTTATAAAGTGCTCTGAACTGTTAAAGTAAATTATTAATGAGAAGATCCACAAACACTTCTTTAAATATCGACAATTATAGATTAAACCGGGGAGATATAATAATATTATATTTCCAAGTTCTCTCAGGAAAGTATGTGATCGATTGGCCATGGTTGACTTTCTTTCAAAAATGACTTACTTTTACCACAAATAATATTTTCTTTAACCACAATCTCTTCCAATACACTAATCTCAGGGCTATTAAATATTAAAAGCTCTCACTCACACTCTCAGCCTAATTTAGCAGCCCAATCATAACATGTGCCAAAACCATTAGCTCTATTTTAACCACCGGCGCAGCAAAAGCTGATAGCTACATGCCACAAGCACTTAGCAGGATACATTATTGACAACTTATGATGGAAGAACATTTTCTATAAATCGCGTATGTGGCAGCAGACATAATCCAATTGACCTTTCCTAAACATCTGTCATAATCGATATGAGTGCTGAGCGCTTGTGAAATGCAAAAAGAAATTTGCAAGGCAAAAAGGGATGTCCGTCACTACGCTCTCTCTTGCATTGACTTAAGAAGAATTCCCCATTGGCTAAGTAACTACTTGCAACAAGAGCTAACATTTACTTGTACATATACATACTTATGTATATCGTGGCTCGTGTAAGAAATATGGCATGAAAAAAATATGTATATTTTAGGCCAGAAAATTGCCAACTCAATTAGTGCACGTCTCGGCCACTGAAGGCATCATCGCCTTCAACGCCATCGCCGTCGTCAGCATCGTGTTGCCGCACTGACAGCTCGCTGCTACGCTCGCCATATGCAGTGACTAGAATTACAAGTGGCTACTGGCGCTCGAGCTGGTCGTGCAACTGACCGTACGCTACGCCGGCGAGCTGTTGCCACATGCCACACACCACCATGTAACACAAGTGTGTGGCGCGCTGGCCACGATTGCCGCTACGTGAGTTCGTGTCATATGTGCAACTCGAGAGTTTTTATTTTATATATTGTGTACTTTTTGCCTTTTTCCCCGATTTCAAATGTAAAAGTTATGAATAAAATATGACACCTACGAGTACAATGGGAGTGAGTGGCTCCATTACTTCGCTGCTTCTTCATACTTTTTCACTCCATAGTAGAGCCCTTTCATGAAAAGTCACCCCTTATGTTTGGCAAAATAATTGATTTCCCCACGGATTCACTTCGTGCGGGAAAAGCAAAATCGTGTCGTAATCAAATTTTCTTTTGAATTAAGTTTATAAAAAGTGTACTTGAGGAAGGAGGGTTGCCTGGAAGTATTTTAAAAATTGAACTACAACATGCTTTTAAATTCCGAATTGTTGACATTCACTGTCATAGCCAACTTCAAGCCATTAATAAAGTTGTCAATCACCAGAGATGAGGTGACAGAAGTCAAAAGGGGTTTGTCAGAAGTCAATAGCTCATGGTGTTATAAATCTGATGACAGTCGTCTACTAACTTCAAATGCCACGCTGGGTAAACCAAGTGTCATCTTCAGCTTTAATTTCCTTTAATTTATGTCATTTTCTGCGAAAGTAAGAATGAGACCTTCCTTTGTATTATTCAAAGTATAAAATAAAAGTTTATGTTCCACTGATGGAGTTTCCTGTGTTTATTATCCCATTTTTATTGAAAGGGAGAACCCAATTCAAAGGTCGATTGTTAAACCCCTAACCTTAGCTGAGACTATAAAGCCACATTAGTACTTTCAACACTTCGAATGCTTTCCTTCTCTCTTCTTATTTTTTTATGCTTAATGGAGGCCTTACAGCCGCCGATACCAATAGTACTTTCGGATTTGCTGATTCAGTTTAGAGCATGATGATAATTTTTCATATCTACTTTATGTTGCTCTAGCTAGTTAGTAAACATTTATAAAGTCTTCAAGAACTGACTGATCGCTATCAAAATGTTAAATTGGTTGATGGGTTTCTGCTTTATCATTACAATTACTCGAGGTCGGTCTACCAGAGAACACAAAAATTGGCCAGTTATCTCTATCCTTTGCATGATCACGAAACATCTGTGTACATCTCAAATGCAGGCAATTGGTGCTTCCATTGGCTGTGTGGGCTTTTTGTTTCCGTTGTCCACCCATGGGTCACGAATCTAAGGAGATTTTCGTTAGCGTCTCGTCTTCCATGGATTTTTATTCGCTTAACTATAGCCATGATGGCGTAGAGCTCCTACAGTTCGGGATTCCAACTTCTTCTCTCTCAAAGACCTTCTCGTATGGCAGGACAGAAAGGATAAGGTAATTATACAAAGTAATTTTTGTGGAAGGATGTACTTCTTAATGGCTTACCGATCCTAAAGTAACAGATTTCCGAGATAGACAAACGCCTTCACTTTTTCTAATTTATAGCTGCCAACAATGACATAGTTTGTTAGAAGCGAGAAAGCTTACGTTTGACCATCAGGTACTCTGCCTTGCGCTGGATAACCCGGATCTTTCGCTTCTTTTTCTGGACAAGGATAGAACTGCGCTGACAGTTTTGTCATATGCGAGGTTCAATTACTGTGCCACTGCGGCTCAGATTACGCGGCGTAACACTTTTTCCAGCATTATATTGAAAAAAGCGCACGAGGGGGAATCACCCTGTCTAAAAGTTCGTCTGGCACCGAACGACTCGGAGAAGTCCTTTCCGATTTTGACGGAGCTTATGGCTTAGCTCAACGTAATTTTGTATAACTGTATGAGGAAGTGTGGAGTTTGAATATCCAGCTATGGTTAAGCTAGCATACTCAATACCGACTTCTGCGTCCTGGCAATGTGAGCAACTTTGATGGAGATTCGACAACTATTCCGTGTGAAACTCAGAGTCACGGCAAATAGAACGGGAACTGAAATGGGGCCACTTCAAAATAATCGGTTTGAGGTTTCAACAAGGGGCTGTCACTGGAAACGTCAGTCTTAGGGCAAGCGGCACGCTATTCAAACATGATCAATAAAACCTTTGTTCCAGCTGAAGTTCGGGTTCAGTGGCGGTTGAACTGACTTGCTCAAGCTCAAAAGATCTGCGAAATTTTCAATAAGATCAAAACAAGTTATCAGTTCGTTGCAGACTATTCTAGAACTAACAGTTTCTATTTGAAAAGTCTAAAAGTAGAACTACTCGAAAAAAATTAATATTCAGTAAAGAACTGTCGAAAGTCGTTAAGAAATTCTGCTAACCAAAATTAAGTCTAAATATTTTGCTTTTTTCAGCTTACTCTCTCAAATAAATATTGATAAATATATTTTTTACTTCAGAACCTTCCCTCTCCCTTCACTTTATTATTCAAATAGCCGAAGTAAAAGCTCTTTAACTTATTTGCTTCACTTTTGTTGAGTTAAGCTAAATTCTTGAGCAAACAATTATTAAAGAGATCTTTGTTAATAAATCATTTCCAATGAAAGATCAGTGATTAAAAAAATAAACACGCACACACAGCTGTTTCTACATCCAAACACATGCTGGTGCCTATAACAGACGAGCTACTAAATATACGAAAAATATTTCACGAATATTTGAGAAAGTCAAATAAAACCAAAGAAAAAACGTGAGAAAAGATGGCATGAAGATGAAAAAGTCAATGCCGCGAAAAGCGCAAATAAATCACAAACGTATATGGTTTGATTATCAGAATGAGGGCGGTCCCATATGGGATTGATATTTCTTGTTTTGAAGACTGATTTCGAAAAGATAAATGTTGAGACCCGGAAGAATCTTTTTGAGGACCAGAATCAAAAAACATTTCAGATTCTGAATAAACTTTTGGGCACAAAATTAATACGAATTATATGGATCGATTGTGTGGTCGAGGGTGGTGCCACAAGAGATCGAAAATTTTGGTTTCTGAGCTGCTTTCGAAAAAATAAATTTTGAGGTTCTGAAAAAACTGTTTTAGAGCCCAAAATTAATGAATAATATAGAATATTCAAATAATAAGTTGTTTAAAAAATGATTGGGTTTTAGAAGACCTGGATCGAAACTTTTTTTCTAAGGCTACGAAAAGTTTTATCGAGCTTTTGAGCTAATTTTCACAATATTAATTTAAAAACAATTTTTTCTTAAACTATCTACAGTGTTGAAATGAACGTAACAATGCAAATTTTCTTTTAGCACCACCCTAGTAGCGCAAACTTTCCGTCATAAAGCGCCAGCTAGAGGCGAGGTCTTCGTTATTTTAACGGCTACTTGCTTATTTTTACAATTTTTGGCGCAATGTTTTCACAGATGTTACTCATTTGAGAATCTACGATCTGCGACGCAGCTGTCGGTCCACTGGCTTCTACGCTTAGATCGCCGCTGACCGGCGTTCTCCTACATTTAGCCATTTAATGGGTAACAAATGATGAGTCGCCGCAATGCCACAGATCATTAATATTAATAATAACAGCAACAACAACAAGCAATAAGGAAAATCATCAAAAGCGAATTGGATTGCGGCCGCCGGCGTTTGGCGGCCTTACCTGAGCGACACAGCTGTGTGCACTTGAGTGCGGCTAATTAAGTCTAAGCAACGCCGATTCCAGGTCAGTAAAAGCTGCAAATGATTATTGGAGGCGGACTTCACTTGAAACTTTACCCTTGCTGTGTGCTTGCAACACGTGCGTGGCGGGGCAAGCGGTCCGCATAGATTGAACTGCTTCCGCAGGCAGGCCCGGCAGCTGCGTTGTGTCGCCAGGTGGGCGTTGAGTGTTGCTGAGTTCAGATTTTTTATAGTCGCAAGCACATACATAAATACATATATACACATCTATATACTTGTATGCATGTATGTATGTCTCCATATTTTGTGTTGTTGTTGCATTGCCTCACCGCAGCCGTGGCGATCTGCATTCATTCAGTCAAATGCTCCTCGCGCGTCAACGGCATTTTGCTGAAAGTCAACGCTTACTCATTCGTGTAAGCGAGTCACATGCCCATTTATATATGTACATATGTATGTATGTTTGCCTCACTGCATCTGGAATGCAATTTTGGAGGTCTCGCTCGCCTCGACGTGCCGCGCCGTTGGATGGCAGCGATTTGTTTATTATTTTAAAAATATTTGCTTTGATTTTATTGCTCGCCCGTTGCAGCTGGTGGTCGCCGCGTAATACATACGTGCAACTTCTATATATAATATATATATAAATATATATATGCATATACATATGTGTGCATATGTTTATACTACAAAGGCACACTTTTTCGCCTTTGATCCATTTATACGCGTTAAATTGGGGCTGTAAGTCAATATTGGCTGTGACGCTTTGGCGCGACTGGATTAGGGTTTTGTTGCTTTTTTCCGCATTTTTATGGGCCTGGCGAATTTCCACGCAATTTATTTTTTTTCTAGTTGAAACTATGTACTTTAGGTTAATGGGTTTGTTGAATATATATGTGTATGTATGGAAGTGTGTAGATAGAAAATAAAATTGAACAGCAGAAAATTTCGGAGAGGCTTTTACAGACTGTATAAGTGTTAAAGATCAGATGCGAACGGCGTACTCTTTAGGTGTAGTGACACAAGGTCTTTATAGAAAATGCAGCTGTGAACCCATGAACTACATACATATGTTCAAGTTGCTTTCCAAAACAAACAGGACTTAAAAAAACCAGAACCAATGGGTTTTTCGGCAAAATCAATTTATTTTATTCAAAATAGGCTCCTTCTGCTTCGATACAGCTTTTTGCACACCAAAAGCATGTCTAACGAGTGTTTTAGCTCGTTGGCCGGTATGGCCGCCAATATGCCGGAGCAAGCCTTTTGAATGGTCTCTACGTCTGCATAACGCTTTCCTTTCATGGGAAAATGCATTTTTCCGAAAAGGAAGAAGTCGCACGATGCCATATCAGGTGAATACGGGGAGTGGTTAATGGTTAAATTGTGATTTTTGGTCAAATAATCGTCCTTCGAATGTTGGATTCTGAGCAATTTTTGGTCGTCAGTCAATTTGTGCGGAACAAACCTTGCACACACCTTTCGTAAGCCCAAATGTTCGGTCAAAATGCGATAAATCGATGTTTTGGAGATGTTCAATTCCATTTCCATGAATTTCAATGATGGTTTCGACTCATTTTTGATGAATTCACGCACAGTTTCGATGGAATTTCCGGTGATCACTGATTTTTATTGGCGCACATGTTGACCGTCATTTATGTCCTCACGACCTCTTTGAAAACCTTGAAACCACTCGTGCACTCTGCTACGGGTTAGGCAATCATCGCCATAAACTTGCTTCATCAATTGAAACGTTTCAGTAAAAGTTTTATCAATTTTAAAACAAAATTTAATGTTGGCTCTTTGTTCGAAGCTCATTTTCGCACCGATAACACAAACATACTGACACTTAAAACGCTATAACTTCACTTCCAATCAATGAAATATCACGAAATTCTCACTGGACAATCGATGAAGATAGCAGATTCTAACGCACCAGTCGGCATATAGATGGCGCCACCAGGAGGCGCTAGATTCAAAAAGTCCTGTTTACTTTGGAACGTATCTTGTATATCGAATTACGATGGTGAGATCACAAGTTGAGAAAAGATTATACAGAAGTTTGCCTACAAGCAACGTCCAAGGAAGTCGTAAAAGAGGTTGACCTAAGACCACGTTAGGATCTCTACAAAAAGAAATCGATGAATGCGAAAAATCATGGAACAAACTAAAGATGCCAGTAAAAAACAGAGGCCTTAAGCTCCCGTGTGAGATACAGAAAATGTTGATGACAGGGGTCGAAGGAAAGAAATGGTTTGTGATTTTAAGATATTTGTTGGTAGTTATAGTTATTGTAGTGGATTGCATTTTATTAGTTTTCGCTCTGTTGAAAAAAAAAAATTATGTTTGTTCGTCGCATCATGGAATGCACCTTAACCCCGTACCACATCCTTCTCTACTTGCACTCGTAAAACAATATTTTCGGAAGCAATAACCGTTATCGCATGAATAGCATATAAGTCCCATATCCCGAGTCTATACGGTAACCTTGCTATAGCTCCATGCATTTAGGGAACGACATTGATAAATGAAATCTGTTTGGATATTTACACAAGTGATTAGTTCTTACCGCAGTTGAATGCTGATCATCTCTTCTATAGTCTCAAAAGTAACGAGCAAAGTACATAGAAGTCCCAGAGGACCTAACGACCTAGTGTTCTATTTTCATACATTGAAGAGGATATACTTATAGTATGTATTAAGTTTTCACGACTTTTGTAACACCTAGAAACGGAAACGTCGAAGAGCCCACAAGTCATGCAGAGGCGACTTAGCCATGTTCATCGCTCTTTAAATGCGCAAAATAGTGCCTGAAGCTTTGAAATATCGCCCTGAAAAATTGCAAACATTCTTTTCTCTCCAAGAAGCTGCTCATTTGTTGGAATCAAGTCCAAGTACTTAAAATTACTTTTGTTTTGACAAGAACTCGTCACAAAATCGGCATAGATTATTGTTTAAAGTAACGGTACAATCTCAAAATAAAAATTTGCTTTAAAAAAGATTAAACCTTTTCTTTGAAATGTTGATCCGGTTTTAAGCATTGAATTCGATAAGAAGAAGAGTAAATATAGATAGTTACCCATTCATCATTGTGATGGATTCTTTATAACTGTAATATAAACTGATGATTCTTTTAAAATAATTCATTGTCGATACACTGAGGATATATTAAATTTTGTTAAACTACTTAATATAAATTTTTTTTTGATAATTTAATATGGCAACCTTCTGCAAAAATAGCTCCAAAAAAGGTTTATTATGTTTATTATTGTTAGTTTAACATGCATATTGTAATATATCACTTTTCAAAATTTTAAACAGGTGGCAACCCTCTTCAAAAACTTGTTTTTGTGTTTATTTTTTTTTTTAGTTTTTCATCCATTTTGTAATAGATTACTGCTCTGACCAATTTTGGTGTATTAAAAAATTTTAAACAGGTGGTAACCCTCAATTTTCAAAATTATCAAAAAAATGTTTGTGCCATTAATATCTTTAGTTTGATTCCCACATTGTAAAAGTTCAATATTATGACCAATTTTAACGGGTTCAAATTTTAAACAGGTGGTAATCCTCTTAAAAAATGTCTAAAAAAAGAATTTTCTTTTTAATATCTTTATTTTGACACCTTTTTTGTAATAAAACAATTTTCTGACCAATTATGTCGCTTACAAATTTTTAAACATGTGGCAACCTTTTTCAAACATTTTTTTATTCACTTTGATGTCCTTAAATCCTACTAGTCAAAATAATTCGAAAATATATTAACTCAGAGAAACGGCGTCTGGTGTATACACGATCGATTTTTCTGTAGAGGACTTTTTAGGTAACATTTTTGAAAATAACGTCTCATTACACTTTCTTAGTCAACCTTTTTTCGTAGATTTGAGTCTTTGTTTCCGGGCCAACGTCAAACAAGATTTAGGGGTATTCTCACGGAATGGACTTCGACTGCAAATCGCCCATTGTAAATTTGCCGAACGGAATTTCTTTGAAAAGTCATTAGGCGTTTGAAGATGACTAAAGGTTTATGCTTTTAAAAAGCACTCCCCAAAAATCTGATAGAAGCTCACTCACTAAATCGATTTATTTTCGGTAGAGTTGCTTAGGGGCATGAAAATTGTAAGTTGCTTAATAAGTCATTCTCTGCTGCAGCCAATATGATAAGCTTAGTGATCAATTAGCGATAAAGTATTTTCCCTTCCGCTTTTGCTATAGTCAAATTTTATCGTTCGTATAACAATAACCGAATCTGCTCAACCTTTAACAAATATTTACAATGTTGCATGGCGCTGGACTTCTGTTTCGTATTCATTTGCAGATCAAACGAATATCATTTCATTCACACAAAGCATTTATTGTGGTTACTGTTATAGTTGTGTTGTTGTTGCACTCATGAAATGATTTTTGATCCTGTCCACATGACCCACACAAGCCAAAATAAATGCATGTGTGAGTAAATGGACAGCTGTTGTTGTACAACAAACACAGCAACACAAAACAGAGGCCACTACCAGCAGCCACTTGAACTTAGGCGCTGCGGCAAACTAACCGAAAGATCGAAGTTTTACAAAGTGCCAGCAACAATTGGCGTTAAAAGACATGTTGCTGGCGCTGCCGAAGAACATGCACACACATATACATACGCACATATTATGGATAGATGATTTTGAAAACATGTGTGAGTCGACTCATTGGTGGCGCAGCCAAAGCAAACAACCAATGACGTTGAGCAGACAAGCTGAAACAAAAGCGCGCAGAGAGGAAGTATACATGTCTACGTATATGTGTGTATGTGTGTGCTATTAGTTGAAAAGCACAACCCAGATAATTGGCCTAATTTTCACATTAACCACAAAATTCGGGAGAAAATTAAAATGTTTCCCCAAAGAGTTTATAATAATAATAAATAAATAAAATTGTGGCAAGGCCTGCGGCGTGCAACTGTGTGTGGCTTCGTGCTAAAGACAGCTTTCGGCGCAGCTGCCGACGGTACCTGTTAATTTGTGTACAGCTGTGTATGTGTGTCTGAGCACTTAAATGTATGGAAAAGCTAAAAATTTGTGACGGCTCAGTGTCTTGGAGCTTTGATTCTTCGTATACATATGTATGTATGTGTGTATAATTCGGCGCCAGCACGTTCGAAATGTCCAAAATCGCAACTTGTGTGGCATCAAAACCATCAAAATTTGTTTACCTCGAGCCGAACGGTCATTTCGTCCGAAGCGTGACAGAAAGAAGAGCGGAGAGGCACATTTAATAACATATTTCTGTGTAAAATTTGGAGCTGGCAAAGGTTCCCAACAATTATTTACTCACTGGCAAGAATGTTGGTGGTCCGAAACTGTGTTGTTGCTGACTCCAGTGTGTTAAGCGGAGTGTGGATGCCAATAGATGACTGTTTGCGATCATTTAGAATTAATTTCATGGCGTTGATATGAGGGCAGCTCAATAAGTCTAACAACTGATAGTGTATTAACAGGACTTGCACAACAAGATGCCATATTAGTTATGGAATCGATGAAAGCATAAGGATCTGAACATAGTCAAAGCCATGGACGCACTCATTGTGTGTTATTGCCTGTCTGGTAAATCCTAGGAGTGCAGTCCACGGAAAATCAGGTGGATGTACACCAGGATCTTGAGACCGATTGTTATATATAGGGCGGTGATGAGGGCCTCGAGAGCATCGCAGATTTCGGTAGGGCTTCAACTAAAGATTACTGCCCGCAACACCAGGTCTAATGCTGGAACTGACTCCGCTCCACCAAGTAATCAATCAAACATATATTGCCTCAAATGACAGCAGAAGAATATGGCAAAGAGAAGATAATCTCGTCCCAGCAAATTAAGAGTTTATGTGAAATAATTTTCTCCTCTCCCGAGGCAAAACATTACCAAAAGTGTAAACTTCGCCCAAACAGTTTAAAGTTTACCTCCGTCAGTAAGGCTGAATGGAGTGACTCCACGCTTGACCTACTGATAAAAGGTAGCACTAATAAGTAATACACTGACGTCTCGAAAACGTCGAAAGACATTGGTGGAGGTGTCGTAGGACCACATTCAAAACTTATGGGATGTGTTTCGAACATTTTCCAAGCAAACGGCTTTGCTTAATGTCGGTGTGAAGAGACAAACCTCCAAAGCAACTCTAGCAGTGAGAATATTGCCATAGTCAGCGATAGTCAAGTGGCACTTAAAGAATCCCAACTACTTCACTATATAAGGTGCGTTCCAAAGTAAACTGGACTTCTTGAATCTAAAAGTCGGCTAGTGCGTTAGAATCTGCTATCCTTATCGATTGTTCAGTGAGAATTTCATGACATTTCATAGATCGGAAGTGAAGTTATAGCGTTTTAAGTGTCAGTATGTTTGTGTTATCGGTGCGAAAATGAGCTTCGAACAAAGAGCCAACATTAAATTTTGTTTTAAAATTGGTAAAACTTTCACCGAAATATTTCAATTGATGAAACAAATTTATTGCGATGATTGCGTATCCCTAAGCAGAGTGCACTAGTGGTTTCGAGTCCACCTCTTCGGGATGCCAGGTTACAAGGCGTAGCCTCGAATAAAGAGGTTGACGAGCTTGCCCGATCTACTTCCGGGATAGTTGGACCGGAACCCTGCGTTGCGGTTGGTCTCCATACCATAAACAATGAGGAGAGAGTGAGCCAGCAGAAGTATTGGCAACAACTCCAAGGGATGCGCCAGGCAAAGTTGCTAATGGCATCCCGAGGGCTAATTCTGGCTACTTCTGGCATTTTAGACTGGGCACATATTTAACATTGGTAAAACTCTTTTCGAAACTGCCGCTTAAGTGACATAAGCAGTAATTCTCACTTACAGGAAAAGTGCCCTTAGATCTATGTATGTATTCGAATAGGGATCACACTGCCTCAGTAGCATCCAGCTGGTTACGGGTATTTATTAGTGGTTTTGGAGAGGGCACAGTACACCTTAGGTCGTAATGAATTTAAAAAATCTCGCCAATTTTTTGAAGATGACAATTTTTCATTCAAATTGAGTTCTATAAGAAGTAATTCTCAGAGGAGGACGAGATTTTGTGAGACAACTAGATCCCCGGTAATCTCAATTGTGTCCGAACACTTCGTACGATAATTGTAAAGATCGTTAACATTGGATTTTTAGGGGCCACATAAAAAATATTCGAAATGAGAAGAGTTTCTGGGATTGTGTGAAAGTTAGGACCAGTCTTAATTGCTATTTAGAACCTACCTATATACTGTCACACATCGCGGAAGCGAAGCATTCCATAATTTCAGTGGCACCTCAGAAGCCTCTCTGCATTGTGGCACTGAAATTTTGACATCATTGTACTAACTTAGCTTGAGACCGAATAAAAACAAACAAAGCTTTAAGCGAAACGCCGAAACGTGTCAGCGGCATATAAAAAAAGAAGAAGAATTCAAAATAACAAAACTAAATCAAGCTGCGTGTGTGTTCGCGATCATGTTCCGGCGAACGTGTCGGCCATGAGAAAAGCGGGAAGCACAGCATAACATAGCACAGCACAGTACGCGCTCAGTAAGTTAGCCGAAATGTTGGTGGTCTGCAACCAATCAATTATCCATACCACAACCAACTACTCGCGAATGATCGACAGACGCGACCGTGCGATCGCTAAGAATTTGATTGGCCGCACTGTAGCATAACGGCACGTTTAGCCCGTGGTTGGAAGCGGCCGAGTAGACTGTTTGTTTTGCATACGCACATGTTGGCCCAAATATTGAAGCAACCGTAACGAGCGTGCAACAACATGATCATCCGGGTGTGTGGACGGCAGCGGTGGCCATGTTGCATGTTATGCTGCAACATACACAGAGCTCTGCATGTAGACTTGTGTAGTTCTTGTGAGTTTAAGCAGAGATAATATTTACTAAGATCGTTCGGACTGGATCCATTCGAGCATCTCCGGCACTGTCTGTGCGCCTTGAGGGCTTTTGTAAATAAATATTTGTTTAACATTGCGCCAGTGCCGAAAGCGATGAGAACAGCTGCCATCGCTATGAAAAGTATGCGCTTACAATCACCATCTTCCAGTGCTAAACTTATATGAGTATGTTGCATATCAAGCGTGAGTTGCCTAATCAGCGAAATTTTGTTGAAGGAAATATGGTGTAGCGCCGGGAAGGAGACGCCAAAGAGTTGACGTGCGTCTAGTTTCTATATGTGTCATGAGTAGAGGGTGGTCCGAGGATGAAATAAAACTAAGAGTCGCAAAAACCGCGATTCCATTTATTAGATGTGGTGTCAGACTAATAAGTTGTACCTCTTTTAAACGGAAAATATTAGGGAGGAAGACAGGTTAGGTAATCATATAAATATAAAACCAAACCATGATAGAACCAAACTTCCCGAAGGCCCAACCTACAAATATGAAAGGTAAGAAAACAGAAGCGACACTTAATCGATCCATTGAAATCTATCTCAATTACTTGTAATACGCCAACGGTCTTTCTAGTTTTTAGTTTCCATTAGTTTATGATTAGTCTTCAAAATCAAAATGACGTTCTCTTATTGGCAGAAGAGATTGTGAATCTAACTAATAACGGCGAACACCTTTACGCTGATTTTCCATTTGAAAATCTTGCCGGAAAGTTCTTGAAGTCGAGGATGGTAGTCAAGTCACAAAGATTATACCGTAGGAACGTTGGTGTTCTCGAACCCAATTTTTCCAAGCAAAAATACTCGCTCTGGATGGATTTGGATGACACTGCCGAACAACGAGCAATAATATTGCAACAAAAGATTTTTCTTCGCTTATTATTTGCATCATGGTTTGAGAAACCTTGGAAGCTTTGGTGAAAAATCTTTCGAAATTTTATTAAAAAATTTTAGTACACAGTTTCTGGATGTAATTTTACTAAAAAGTTTTAGTACTAAATATTCGCACAAAAGCTTTCTGTTCGCTTATTACTTACATGAGACTATCGAAATTTTAGTAATAAAATTAAGTACTAAAAAATTTTAGTACACAGTTTCTGAATATAATTTTACTAAAATGTTTTAGCAGTAAAAATTTGCTCAAAAGCTTTTTGTTCGCTTATTACTTACATACATGAGACTATCGATATTTTAGTCGAAAATTTAGTACCAAAAGTTTTTAGTACTCAATTTCTGGATATAATTTTACTAAAAAGTTTTAGTACTAGAAATTTGCACATAAGCTTTCTGTTCGCTTATTACTTACATAAGACTATCGAAATTTTAGTAAAAAAAATTTAGTACTAGAACAGTACACAGTATCTGGATATATGTATGTAATTTTACTAAAAAGTTTTAGTACTAACAATTTGCACAAAAGTTTTTGTTCGCTTATTACTTACATATGTACATGAGACTATCGAAATTTTAGTAAAAAATTTAGTACTAAAAATTTTTAGTACACAGTTTCTGGATATAATTTTACAAAAAATTTTTATTATTAAAAATTTGCACAAAAGCTTTTTGTTCGCTCATTACTTACATGAGACTATCGAAATTTTAGTACAAAAATTTAGTGTTAAAAAATTTTTGTACTAAAGAATTTTAGTACTAACAAATTTTATAAATTTTAGATAGTCTACAATACTAAAAAAAATTTTTAATGCGATTAATACACTTCAAAAAGACTAGATATTCCTTAAAAGAACTTTGATCTGCCATTTTTTATGGCAGCCCAATTTCTTCGAAGATCCATTATTGCCATATGCACTAACCCAGGTCAAATTTCATGAAGATGTCACTCAAATAAAAAAGTTATCCATACAAGCTCTTGAGTTTGATACATCAGTATGTATGGCAGCTATATATTATAGTGATCCGATATCGACGATTCCGACAAATGAGCAGATTCTTGGAGAGAAAAGCTCGTGTGCAAAATTACAAAGCGATATTTCAAAAACTAAGAGACTAGTTCACGTATAAACAGACGAACGGACATTGCTGAGCCGACTCAGCTCGACAACCTGATCGTTTATATATGTATGTAAGTATGTATTATATAGGAACCCCGATGCCTCTATCTGATAATATACCCTGCTCTGGGTACAAAAATTAGTAAAATAAAACAAAAGATTGTTGCACCCTGTATATACATATTTAGACAATTCAAAACAATTTTTTTCCCATGAAGTACATATGCAGGCTTATGGTTTATTTTGCTGATGTGCTCGTAAATCTGTGTATTTGTTGCTGTTGTAATATAGCATAAATACATTTGTATGTAAATATGCTAAGTGGCTGGGAAAGTAAATGGAAGCCCAAAGCATTTTTAACTAACACTCATACATACATATATACATAAATCTGCTAACAAAAATATGCGTATGTGTTAAAAGTAATGCTACACACCTCTCCGTGCACTTTATACTGCCTCACGCACATATGGACCCACTCTTCGCCACCTACTTACTTCATCAGGGCAATAATTTTATGAACTCGCTGCAATATGTTTAATTTTATTTGTTATGCTTCGCACGCCCTGAAAGCGATCAACAAGTTAACCAAAGTACACTTGGCTACACACACACACGCACATATAGATTTGGGTAATCATTTGAAGACGCTTGTGCGCCGCATCAGCACTGGAAATTTAATATACTTGCCACTTCAGCCTTCCCATAAACAGCAACAACAACTCTTAGCATTATGAACACCCTTCTTTTACTTCTTACGCTGCCACACCTTCAACCAGCGTCTGCGCCACTGCAATTGCCAATATTTATTTGGATATTTCGATTATTAATTTCATTTGTTTGTTTATAATTTGTTTATGATTTTTTTATTTTTTTTCAATTTCGAATATTGAGCAGCAAAAAAGCTGTCGATTCAAGCATTTTTCTAACCTCCTTCGACTTTCGCCAAGTGATGGCCGCTAACCGTGTGCGCATATGTGAGTGTGTGTGTGCTTGGGTTGTTTATCATTCGCTGAAAACGGAAATCACTTGATGAATGCTCGACGCGCCTGCAGCCGCATCGTGGAGATCGCGAAGTCTATGAGAAGTGCTGAAATTTAAACAAATCGTTGATTTGTTTGAAAGCTGCTTTGGCCCTCACTAGAAGGTATGTACATATCACATACATAAGTATATACTTACCATAAATTCATACATATGTATGTATATTCTCATACCATATTATTCATAATTAATATTTGTTAATATTTATTTTGCGCATGAAATCAGTAGAGCTGGTAATTTTTGAATTGATTAGGATATATGTACATATGTATGTAAATCAATTTGGAAGCTGTTTTTGAAATCAATTGAGTACAAATCCACAGCTAAGTATATTATAAAATGTAGCTTTAATTTCGAATGCTGGAACTTTTCAGCCGTAATCATCCATAACGACGATAACGGCTCTGAGATAAATGTGTAAATAATTGAAGCATGATTTGTGCTTTAAAACGAGTCACTTACTTTTACCTCAAACCGGTTTTATAACGACATGTTGCTTCAGAGTATAATAGTTTTGCTCACCTAATGGTTTTTTGTATCACCTTAAATTAATCCAGATCAATATGGAGCTATATACATAAGTATATGTATATATGGTACATACATACTTATATACTCAATGAGACGGGACGAGTTGAATTCCGAGCATATTGATTAAACTTCGTAGGCGTGTTCCTTGGCACCCAAGGGGGATCGGTATTGCAGATGGGCGGAATCGGACTTCCAAAGGGCACTTAATTAACAAAACTTGATTTCAGCACAAGGGAACGCAGTGCTGAAGGACATCTTTTTTTGAAGAAAGCGTAATGTATGCATATAAAAATTAAATATTATAATAAAATTTTTTATTAGTACAAACATACACTATTAATAAGGAAATTCTAAAATTAAAAAAAAAAATACTTTAAAAACATCCATTGCGACATCATTTCCGGAGAACACGAAAAAAGGGCAGGATAACTCCTTAGAGGATCCTCTAAAATGAAAAAAACGTGTTTTAGTTAAAACCTTAATTTAGAACTTGGAGCAAAGAAAAAAGTGAAAAATGGACTTTTGGCATGTCAAATAGTTGTGATCGAAAACAAAAATCCTTCGTTCAAGTCATTTCATGAAGATCGTTTGAGTAGTTCTTGGTAAATTTTGCCAATCGACAGTTTGAAAAAAAAACGCGTTAGGACTCAAAAATTATGGAAATCAATCAATAGCAAATATGAGAACCCCGGTGTTATGGCTTAACGAACATGTCGGTCAGTTCGTGAGGTTTAGCATGGGAATTCAGGCATAATATTTGTGTGATAACAGATTCTCTAGTGCCGAAAATGGATAAACTTTTGTTAATACTTTCCTCTTCCCCCATGTACCTCGTTCTGCATCTATCGGTCCATATGTAATAAATCTTAATGAAATTCAGAAAGAATTTCTTTCTAATAACAGTGTCTTCTCCTGCCTTAAATTGATCAGGGCAGTACTTCCCGTAGTACTCATATACCTGATATTCGGATTTTCCAACATCCGCTTGACTTTGTACCTTATATATTAGTCAATCTGTGAGCTGCTCTTATTTGCATATTGCGAAAGTAAATTTATGACATGTTCGATTACACCCGAGCTAAGCCCATCCTTACTTATTTTATTTATAAACATAATTGTTAGAATTAAATTACAACTAAACAAATTAATATGCTTGAATAGTTCGTTGCTTTTATTTGGTAATAGTTTGAGGCCAATGTTAAAACAGTTTAGAATGATAAATAGTACAGCAATGAGGGTCATTCGCACGGATTGTTATCTCACGCTAATACTTTTATTGGTATTATTTGGAGCGGTCGTGTCAACGTCAAGATTCACCAACGTTATTTGCAAAACTTTCGATAAAAATTTGCCATCTTTCCGTATTGTCGGCTAACGGTACCGAAACGGGGTACCATTGCGTTATCGCTTTACGCGAAGATCTTAAAGAAACCGTTTAGTAATATTACAGTGAGTGTTTACTGCAACAGCATATATGTACATATGTACGTAAATAAAGGGCGATTATCTTGGAGTTTTGTAGTGAAGACCAAATAACCACATAACGTTTAAGAAGCATGTGTGGACAGACGCAAGAAATAAGACTTTTTCTGAGGTTTATTTTTGGCAGCTATCAAATTGAAAACCTGCGTTTTCGTATACTCTAAATATCGACCGCTTTTGTTTGTTTATTTTCATATTTTATTACACACCAAATATTAAATTTGTAATTTCTACGTTATTCTTTAGATAAATCTGAGTTTGTTCAAAAAGTTCAATGGTTATCGTCCATTCCTACATAATGTTTCCGTCGATTTATGTTCCTTCTTGGCGAATAGGAAACGTTTTCCTCTAGTGAAAATATATTTTGATGCCTTCGCGAAATACTCGAATTTCAATCACACTTGTCCGTTCAATGTGAGTTTTGTCTTTGATCAAATGCATAATAATATTTATTATACATATGTATACATACATTTGTTTGTAAATATCTCCAATCTCCGTTTAGCATGACATTATTTTCAATAACCTTGTGCTGCGTGATGATATGTTCGCTCGTTTTCCGATTCCAGGAGGAGAATATTTGATTAAGGCGGCATATTCGATCAACGGGAAATGGAGGGTCGAAGTGAGCGTATATTGTTTGGTTAATGTTAATACAAAGTAGAGTATGTTTCACAATATCCATACAATAATATAAATGGTCTTCTCGTTGAACCTGATACTTCTTAGCAGAATGAATGAGCCAGCAAGCACAGCAAAGACTGGGACGATTTTTACTTAGCGTAAACAAAGCTTTATCAAAATAGTGTATGTGATAATTTTGATCCAATAATGTTCGAAATCCATTTAAACCTTATCAGCGACTATATGCCGCATATGAGGCGGCTGGTCTTCCGGTTGGCTTAACACCCTATCGCGCGCTTCTCTCAGCTTGCGGTTAACATAATCGGCCTACTGAGTCTACTATGACCGAAAACGCCGCATCCAACATGCAGTGAAGAAAATATAGCAACCGTAGTTGGGAGTGTACGCGAAGACCGTGAATAGTCGATTCGGAGCTGTTCGCAGTGACTCCAACTGAGATATGCAATGACTTAGCACATTTTACGTCGAGATCTTTAATTTGGAGCATACAAAATATATGTAGTTTGTGCAAGAACTGAAGCCGTTCGACCTTCCCAAGCGACATCGCTTCGCTTTATGGGCTCTTGAAAAGTTCCAAGAAGATCCGACGTTGTCGAGCCAAATTTTGTGCAGCACGGGGCACATTTCTGGCAAGCAAAATTGTTGCATTTGAGTTAAAGAGAAACTTGAAAAGATTCAAGAGCTCCCATTTCATCCGAAACAAGGATCGGTTGGATATGGTTTGTGGGCAGGTGGAATCATTAAATGAGAGAAACAGGCAGGAAACTTCATAAGGACTATCCCATTCCATGGCGAGTTTTCCCACAATTGCATACAGTGTAAGTATAGTACGATTAGAAGTTACTAGTTTCTCGAACTATATCTTAGTATAGGCAGGCTTTGTGATTTATCAGGATGAACGCAGCATGTAGATTTGGATTTAGGTTAAGCTTTTAGATCAACCCACGCTACACATGAGGTCGATCATGAGTTTAACGATATATTGGTCATGAGGATCTCTGACCTTCTGAGTGACTGAGACTTCACAATTAGCATTATGTGATTTTCCGCCAAATTCCAAAAAATCAGTAAAAAATACCTTCTTAACTAATACAATCAGGCCAAAGTCTATCTAACACTCCATATGTATATTTGTTATAAGTCTCGACTGTGATGGCGTTCAGTGACTTCAACGAAGTTAGTTTTTTTTTACGGCTTCACCTCAGTTTAGCAGAGACACACGCTAGATTGTGGGATTATATCGATGCCATATTGTGGGGACTTCTAAAATATGTATGATGTAATGACTTGAGCCTTTAGCTTCTTCCATCAACTTTAAACCTTATACATATGTCGATTAGAGGAGCAATATCTTAGAGAAATCTCGGAATTTAGCAATCATGAACGAAATTTAATTTAAATCCTGTATCGGTTCAGATTTTATAAACCCAATATACCAATTTTCGACTTTCTGATTTATGAAGAATATTATAAAAAACGTATTTTAAAGAAAGTACTACAATTTTTACAAAAAGTGAGTTAATCAAGTATTCTGTTGCAGCCGAATTAAGTAAATACCTTAGCCGTCTGTTTTAAAATTTGATTATCAAACTCGCAAATCGATATTTAATTGAACTAAAATAAAAAATAGACCACTTTCACAGGCCGTTACAACTATAATTAACTTTTCATATGCTGTCCACGAAAGTGGCCCCCCCCTACCTTGTTTATTTTTATACCCTGAACAGGGTATATTAAGTTCGTCACCGTGTTTGTAACACCCAGAAAGAAGCGTCGGAGACCCTATAAAGTCATGCTCATCAGTATGTTGAGCTGAGTCGATTTAACCATGTCCGTCCGTCCGTCCGTCTGTATATTTTCGAACTAGTCCCTCAGTTTTTAAGATATCCTTTTGAAATTTTGCAAACGTCATTTTCTCTTCAAGAAGCTGCTCATTTGTCGGAACGGCCGATATCGGACCACTATAACATATATCTGCCATATAAACTGAACGATCGGAATCAAGTTCTTGTATGGAAAACTTTCACATTTGACAATGTATCTTCACCAAATTTGGTACAGATTATTTTCTAGGGCAACAATGTAATCTTCGTAAAAATTGTTCAGATCGGATTACTATAGCATATAGCTTCCATACAAACTGAACACATAGTTACTAAAAGAAATGCACCTGTGCAGGGTATATAAGCTTCGGTGCAGCCGAAGTAAACGATTTTTCTCGTTAATTTTTCATTATTGATACCGCAAATGGATATGCAGTAAAATTTAAAATATTTGATGTAATTAGAATTATCGCTTCATATGTATATTTTTAATTTTTCTATGATTTTTGATATTTCACTGACCAGCGGCATATCATTGAGCAGAAAAACACTAACCCCAACTTTTTGAAATGAGGATATCAAGGAAGTTTTGTTGGCTCTGCTTAATAACACTGGTGATTTCAAGCTGTTTAGTAGATGCTTTTACAAAATTAACCAACATCGACTGCAAAGCGTTCGACAAACCTTTCGCCGATTTCAAGAGTTGTCGCCTGCATGTGCCGAAACGAGGAGAGATCGCATTATCCTTGCATGTTCGGCTCTTCCAGATACCAGTTAATAATGTCAGTGTAAGTGTTGGATTAATTTTGAGTGTAACGAGTGAACAAGTCGTAATGTTCGTCGCAGACCCTATAAATTATACTAGCAAATGATCAACGTGATCAGCTGAGTCATTTTGGTCATATTTGTCAGTGTATATAAACGCGACTTAGTCCTTCAGGTTTCTTTCAGTTCGCTAACTCAATATGAAGTTCTGTACACGTTCTTTTCTCCTTATTTGTTGGAATCGTCGATACCGGACCACTATATCATAAATCAGTCATATAAACTGAACGATCGGAATTAAGTGCTTGAGTGGAAGACTTTTATATTTGACGAGATATTTTCATGAAATTTAGTGAAGCTGTAATACAAACTGACTAGTTCTAATCAATTTCTTGTCTGGAAAACTTTTATTGACAATCTTCACGAAATTCCGCTTCTCTCTTTACAGATAAATCTCTCATTTTTCAAGAAAGCCAGTGGTTACCGTCCATTTTTATACAATGTTACCGCCGATTTTTGTGGTTTTATGGCGAACAAGAAACGTTATCCTTTTCTAAATATATTCTTTGACTTCATTCTGAAGGACTCGAACATTAATCATACCTGTCCCTACAACGTACGTATGATAACGGAATTAGCGGAAATGGTAAAATTTGTAATTTTTTTGACTTACAGCATGACATAATCGTCAAAAATCTTGTTTTACGGGACGATATGTTCGGACGAATACCAGTGCCAGCAGGCGAATATATGTTTAAGCTAATGGTGGCCGCCTACAATGAATGGAAAGCTGATGTGAAGGCTTACTTCTCAATAAGACTAAATGAAAAAGAGCGTTAAAGTGGCATCCACTTTCGACGAAATAATAAATGAAGTTTGAAGGCTGTTCCAGAGATCATCACTTGGACTACTACCATATATATGCAATCCTCTGTGAATCCACAAAAATGTGATTCCTGTAATATGAAATAATAATTGAGTAAAAGCGCTTTGTGGCCGTTAAAAATTTGCTGAGATGTTTAAGTTCTATTCGTACCTGTTCGGTGGCATATCTGAAATTGTGAGCTCCTAAGAGTTTTAGTCTCAATCACGTAAACGCGGGACAATCAAAAATGAAGTGCTGAAATGTTTCCACTTCGTCGCCTTCTATACAACTGCACAACCTTACGGCATGGACGGCAATAGGGCAATATACTGCTAGAACCCACAACTAGGGGAAAGCTAGCCTTATCGAGGCAAAAGCGCTCTTTGTAGCCCAGCGCTGGCCAAGTTCCCGCGAAGCCCAGATATCCAGAAGTAGAACGCACGAGGAGAGGGCAGTTCTGATAGCTGAGCTAAAGCACCCTTTCTTGTCAGCTCAACAGTTTTGCAGTTGCCTGCGATTCCGCTGTGGCCTGGTACCCATACTAGTTTTATCAAAAAGTGTTTTGATGTTATTAATAAGAGGCAATTCTTAAATAGTTCTGGGCGCACGGTTTCTGGGAAGGCTGAGAAGGGTTAACAAAGAGAACAATACGCTCTGTGGTTCTCTCCTCAACCATTTCGAGTGTAGAGGTGCCATACATTGCCACACTATTTGAGCAAATTAGCTTCGAAATCGCGGATCGCGGAATCGACCTAATTGAAGAAATGGAAATGAAAAAGAAATTGACTTCAAAAGTAAGACTTTCAACCTCATACTTGATAGCGTTTTCTGTGGAACGAAGTGAAAATTCGCTGAAAAATCTCATTTCTATGACGGTTCCATGATGTGAAAGAAGATGAACTCAGCGCTGTTGCAAAAAAATTTGTTTGCAAAAAACTGTTCCGTTCAAGGAAGTGGTAAGTTGTTCTACAAGTATGAAGTCAATTAAGGCAGACACGCTTACTGTGTTTACTTTCTAAATAAACAGTTACTTGATCTACATATGTATATATCAACAGTCAAAAAGATTTTCCTTTACTTTGGTTTTCAAAGTGCATACTTTTTTTAGAAGCAGCAAACTCAGTTGAAATCCATCCAATACTTCTATAGAAAAGCGCGTCTTCAAATCCTAGCCGATTGTATCCAACAGAGGAATCTATACTGAGACCCTGTAATATTCTTCACAAATTCTCACGCAGGAATTTTCGCGTTTTGTTTGTGGCCGCAGATTCTTGCTGTTTCTTCGTCAACTTTCAGTTCTGCCGCTATTTTTTTCTTGTCTGAATAAATGGAACGCAAATGTTCCTCAGCTTTTTGTCTTCGATTTCGAAACGTTACAAGCAGCGTATCTATCATATTTTGATATTCAGATCGATCGATTCTTTCTAAAGAATCACGCTGAGTGAATGCGTTAGAGATGGAATACGAGAATATAAGCAAAAAACCCAATTACAAATTAAAATTTGCACGCGCCTGCGATGAGTATCGTTGCTTTTTCCGCTGTTTCCTTATTTCGAATTTCTCCCTCTAAATGCGCCACTGTATTCATACTTTCCGGCAAAATTTGAAAAATTTTGTTTGACTGAAAGTCTATGTATGAACATTATTATTGGTTGTTCCACCCAGCACCAACCGAAAAAAGAAGTTTACATATGTGATGAGAGTAGAAAACATTACGTCGAATTTGACATATTCTTCGAAAACATTGAAGTCGTAAGTGAAAAGATAGTTAATATAATGTATAAGGTATTATCATTCCTCTGGGGAGGGTATTTACCATGGGACGCTATTTTTCTCCCCGCTGCGCCGCCGATAAAGGTATACAGTAATATAGTATGTATATATATTTCAAGTTGCAGTGAAGTCGATTCTAATTGTAAGATTATATGTCAATTAGAAGGATCATATCTTCGTAAAATATGGTCTACAGGCAAACATTATTGAAATCGGATCAGATCTCTATATCGATTCAGGCCTTACAGAAACATATTTTTTATTTCAATCATTTGAATAATTCGCAATGTTGGACCGATTTATACCAAATAAGACTGCAAAAGGGTATCGCACTTTGGACCTCAACATACTATATACACCCCCTGACTTGTTTATTTAAAAATTGGTTTTTTGAACCCGCAAATCGATATTTGATTAAAATAAAATTAAAGAATAGGCCAATTTGTTGCAATTGTAGTTAAATATTTATAGATTTTTAATTTCCCTACAATTTTTGTTCTCAAACATCACAAATGAGATATAAATGAGCAGAAAATAATCAACACAACTTGTTGAAATGGAGATCCCTTGGAAATTCTGTTAGTATATCTGATGATTTGAAGTCGTTTAGTAGATGCTTTTACAAAATTAACCAATATCAACTGCAAAGCGCTGGACAAACCTTTCGCTGATTTCAACACTTGCCGCCTCCTTGTGCCAAAACGAGGAGAGATCGCATTATCTTTGCATGTGCGGTTGTTCCAGATACCGGCTGATAATATTAGAGTAAGTGTTGGATTAGTTTTGAGTATTGTGGGTTAAAGTGCCGAGATTTTCGTCGCGGACCCTGTAACGTATACCAATATACATAAGTGATCGGCGTGACGAACTGAATCGATTGTACCATGCCTGTCAGTTTGTATGTAAGTGAACTCATCTCGTACATACTGACCGATCGGAAACAAGTGTTAATATAGAAAACTTTTTTTATTTGACAAGATATACGAAATTTTGCACAGGTTATTATTCAAGGCCACGGTATAATCTCCCAAAATATTGTTCACATCGTACCACTGTAGCTTCCAGCTGTCATACAATCTGGTCGATCAAAATCAAGACAAATATATTTTACATATATTCTATAGGAAATGTTCCTGTAAAAGTAATTATAGCTTTGCTGTAGTCGAAGTTCACGTTTCTTATATTTTTTATTGAACAAAGTTACCGTATTAGTCCTTAACGATCACTATTAAGTATGTTACACTTTTATTTGTTCACACAATTATTATTTTAATAGTCGGACGATTGCCGAATACTTGGTGGAGTCAATGATGGCACCTACAACGAATAAAAAGCGGATGTCAAAGCTTACTACTCAATAATACTCAATAAAAAAGAGCGTTAAAGTGGAGACCACTTAATTCCGTTATGATAAAATAGATAAATTGCTAAACGACTAAATAGTAAATGAAGCATAACTATTACAGATAAGGAAGGACAGAATTTGGGTACAGCCAAACATTTGAATTTTACATTTACATACATTCTTCTTTTTTACTGTCGTAGACACCGCTTACGAAGTAGTAGTCAAGTTAACAACAGCGAGACAGGTCCTTCTCCACCTGATTTTTCTAACGGATTCCTCTTCCTCTGCTTCTTCCGGCGGGTACTGCATCGAATACTTTCAGAGCTGGAGTGTTTTCGTCCATTCGGAAGACATGACCTAGCCAGCGAGGCCGCATAACCTTTCTCTCAAAAACTCGTAACGTCGACTCATCAGATGTTTTCATCGTCCATGCCTGTGTACCATATACATAGCAGGACGGGAATAATGAGTGACTTATAGAGTTTGGTTTATATTCGTCGAGAGAGGACTTTACTTCTCCATTGCCTATTCTGTCCGAAGTAGCACCTGTTGACAAGAGTTATTCTGATTTAGATTTTGGGGCTGACATTCTTGTTGATGTTGATACTGGTATTTTCGAAAATTTTGAAATAAGATGTGCCATACCTTCTATGCTCTATTTGAGCACATGTTTTATCCAATATCTTTATTATTGTCCGATTATCTCTTATTCAAACGGTGACATAAAGATGCTCACAGGGTGTTATGTAGCGATTTTTTTGGTTGATATAGCTTCAGTATGTTAAGCATTACCTCTATTGGATAACGGGATCACACCCCCTTCTAAAAAAATTTCAACGACACAGGCTCCTACCTACAAAAATCATCCGGCAAGTTCAGGTTTCAGGTGTTTTAAAAAAACTAAATTTCATTAAGAAATTTATATTTAATAAAAAAATAATTTAAAATTATAATTTAATTAACAAATGTTAAAATTTATATTTATTTAAAAAGTTAAAAATCAAAATTTAATTAAAAAATTTTAATTAAAATTTAATTTAAAAAATTAAAAATTAAAATTAAATTAAAAATTAAAATTAAATTTGATAAAACAATTTTAAAATTAAAATTTAATTTTTTATCCTAAACATTTTATGGATAAAGTATTTGCAACCCTCGACGATATATACGATATTAGGCCAGTGAGATTCTTTCACAAATTGTAAGGGTTTCTAAAATTCGACTGTACCCGAAACTGCCCCTCCCTTACATTATACTTTCAAATTTTTCATTATTGAAGCCGCAAATCGCTTGCCATGAAACTAAAAATAAATAATAGGCCAATTTGATGCAATTATAATTTACTTTTGACATGCTTTTTTTTCTAAATTTTTAAAATATCCCTTACAAACGTATATGTAATCAAGCAGAAAAATACTTATAAAATCTTGTTGAAATGGAGACCTCCTGGAAGTTTCATTGGCTCGCGTTTATATATCTGTTGATTTTAAGCGGTTTTGTTGATACTTTTACAAGATTAACAAATATCGACTGCAAAGCGTTCGACAAACCTTTCGCGGATTTCAAGAGTTGTCGCCTGCATGTGCCGAAAAGGGGAGAGATTGCATTATCTTTGCATGTCCGGCTCTTCCAGATACCAGTTAATAATGTCAGTGTAAGTTGCGGATTAGTTTTGAGAGTTACGGGTTAAAGTGTCGAGATTTTTTCCTTTTTACTGAAGCTACCGAAATCAGAATGAGGAATACTCTTTCAATTGTTTGGATTTTATTCGCAATCTTCTGACAACACTAGTTTTATGCAAAACATTAACTTTAGCTACATTTCACATTTTTGGTCTTCTTTCTTTGCAGATAAACGTTTCATTTTTCAAGAAAGCCAGTGGTTACCGCCCCTTTTTGTATAATATTTCAGCTAATTTTTGTGAAGTTATGGCGAACAAGAAACGTTTTCCTTTTCTAAAGATATTCTTTGACATTATAGCGAAAGACTCGAACATTAATCACACCTGTCCCTACAACGTACGTATGATAACGGTATTAATGGAAATAGTAAAACTTGTAATTTTTTTACCTTACAGCATGACATAATCGTCAAAAATCTAGTTTTGCGGGACGATATGTTCGGACGATTGCCGGTGCCAGCGGGAGAGTATTTGTTTAAGTTAATGGTGGGCGCCTACAACGAATGGAAAGCTGATGTGAAGGCCTACTTCTCCATTAGACTCAATAAAAAAGAGCGTTAAAGCGGTGTCCACTTAATTCCGATTTGATGAAATAGATAAATTGCTATACAATTAAATAGTAAATAAAATAGAGAAATTAATTATAGTATTTTAAAGCATATATCGAACTAGGAATTTGAATTCGAACTGGAAACTTAAAAATTACTAATGGGTTTTTCAATAGAGACGCTGCAAAAATAGACCGATTGGGACAGCAAACGACGCCACATTTTTCCCCGTTCTTTTGACATTTTTCGCCAGTAAGGTTTGTCATTTCAACAATATGAGCCAACTACGAGCCGAAATTATTAAAATTTACTACCGAAATTCAGAGTCAGTGGCCTCAACGTTAAGAGCGTCAAAATCGTACTGTCAGATCAAAAATTGAGCGTCTAGTAGAAAAATTAGAATCCCCAGGCACAGTACAAAATGTTCCCGCCCCAGTGAGACAAAGAAGTGCACGTAGTGTCGAGAATATTGTTGCCGCCGGCGCATCAATAGAGAAAGACCCAGTCAGTCTCTCTTATAAATCTAATTGATGCAAGAAATAAAGCCGCCTGACCTCCAGAATAGACGTATGTTCGTGAACTGGGCTGAGCAACAACTTGAAAATGATCCGGATTTTCAACGAAAAAAAAATCAAATCATCTTCAGCAATGAGGCTTATTTCTGGCTGAATGGCTTCATCAATAAGTAAAATATACGTTATTGGTCAGACAGCAATCCACATGTATTCCATAAGTCACCATTGTATACACCATTGTGATGATCAAGACCGGTAGGTTACTGTGAATGGGAATCTCTACCGCTCAATGATAACCGAATATTTTTGGCGCAAATTCGATGATATGGACATGGACAATATGTGATTCCTACAGGACGACGGCACAAGCTAAACAGCGAACGTCACAATCGATTTATTGAAAAACAAGTTTGGTGAATGTGTTATCTCATGAAGTGGCACAGTCAATTGGCCGCCTCGGCCGTACGATTTGACACCGTTAGAATATTTTTTGTGGGGCTACGTCAAGTCTATGATCTATGTCAATAAGCCAGCGACGATTGATGAACTTCGTACGAATATCGCACGTGAAATTGCAGCAGTATCGGCCGACTTATGTTTGAAAACCGCCGAAAATGTGTTCAACGTCTGGACTTCTGCAAGCGTGCCCGTGGTGGCAATTCATTTTAATTTCATTTGCTTAAAATGTCCAGATAATGCATACATTTTTTTCTTTTCCGAACTGAAATACATATTTTTATTGTTAATACTTATTAATAACATGCTATAAAAATCAGCGTTAAATTAATTTATTTGCGCATTAGTTATTTTTTCACAATGCAGTAATTTTGACTGATTTCAGGTAATAAAGTTATAGTTACTAAGCTATCGTCTTTCTAGTGTTATACCAACCAGACCACGATGTTTGTTTTATCGAGCTACCAGTCGAACAGAGAAGACAAAAATTACAGACACAATTCACAACGGACAAAGAAATCGCAGAAGCCAGGATTCAGGCGTGTCAACGTCATTGAACGTTACAAAGGTAGACACCAAACGAACACCAGGAGCGGCAAGTGTCAATTCCTGGAGGGACTTGCGACAGAGGAGACAACTCTTTTCGAAGAATACGCCAAGGATGATGAGCTTCCTTTAAAAAGTAAAAGCGCAGTCAAAAAAAGGGATAGCAAAAGATTGTGTGGGATATGTCCAAACAGCCTTTCTCCAATCGCAGATCGGTGAGTAGTGGCTCTAAACAAAACGGTTTAAGTGGTGGAAGAGCTGAACTCGAAGTTGAAAAATACCGGCACTGCAGCCGGCGGACGTTTGTATAGCAGGTTTCGGTAATGTAATGATTAGAATCAAGCTTACTTCAGGCATCTGAGGGAGGGCAAATCGCCCGACCAAGCAAGGTCTCTTACACTAGACAGAAACCGACAAGGTCGTGCAGCACCAGTATATATCTATAATACATATATAAAACCGTGTGAGATTCTTTCACAAATTAAAGGGTTGTCAAAACTTCGGCTGTACTCGAAAGTAGCCTTCCTTACTTGATCTTTTTAAATTTTTCATTATTGAACCCGCAAATCAACTTGTCATGACAAATAAATACCAAACCAATTTAATGCAATTATAATTTACATTTCATATGCTTTTAGTTGCTCTATAATATTTCCATACTTCCACAACAGGCGGCATATAATTGAGCAGAAAATTACTCGTCACAACTTGTTGAAATGGAGATCCCTAGGAAGTTTTGTTGGCTCGTGTTTATATATCTGTTAATTTCAAGTGGTTTTGTTGATACTTTTACAAAATTAACCAACATCAACTGCAAAACGCTGGATAAGCCTTTCGCCGATTTCAAGAGTTGTCGCCTGCATGTGCCGAAAAGGGGAGAGATCGCATTATCCTTGCATGTTCGGCTCTTCCAGATACCAGTTAATAATGTCAGTGTAAGTGATTGAATATTTTTGATTATTACGGGTTAAAGTGTTGGACTTTTTCCCTTTCTACTGGAGCTACATAAAGCAGAGTGAAATATAATCTTTAAATTTTTTGGTTTTTATTCGCAATCTTGTGCTAAAAGTATTTTGATAAAACAAAGTCAACTTTAGCTATATTTCATTATTCATTAACTCAGACATTTGTTCTCATCTCTCTCTACAGGTAAACCTTGCATTTTTCAAGAAAGCCAGTGGTTATCGCCCCTTTTTGTACAATGTTAGCGTCGATTTTTGTAGTTTTATGGCGAACAAGAAACGTTTTCCTTTTCTAAATATTTTCCATGGCGTTCTTAAGAAGGACTCTAACATTAACCACACCTGCCCCTACAGCGTACGTATGATAACGGTATTAATGGAAATGGTAAAACATGTAATTTTTTTTACCTCACAGCATGACATAATCGTTAAAAATCTAGTTTTGCGGGACGAAATGTTCGGACGATTGCCGGTGCCAGCGGGAGAGTATTTGTTTAAGTTAATGGTGGGCGCCTACAACGAATGGAAAGCTGATGTGAAGGCCTACTTCACCATAAAACTCAATAAAGAGGAGCGTTAAAGTGGCGTCCACTTAATTCCGATTTGATAAAATAGATAAATTGCTATGTGACGAAGTAGTAAATGAAGAATGATGGCTGATCCAGAAGTAACATTTGGATTACTAGCTAGATGCAAAGGACTGCATAAAAATATAACTGCTGTAATTCGAACCAATAGATTTGTAAAACGCCTTCTGACCGATAAAAATTTACTCAGGCGTTTAATTTCTATTTCCACCCGTTCGGTGGGATATCTGAAAGTGTGAGTTCCCAAGTGTTTGTATCTCAATCTCGCAAACGCGTGGCAATCAAGAATGAAGTGCTGAAATGTTTTCTTCTTATCTTCTTCTACACAGCTTCTGCAGATGGCGTCCGGGAAGATTCACAACTTTACGGCATTAACACCAATAGGGCAATGTCCTGTTAGAGTCCCACAACTTAAGAGAAGCTAGTCTTCTTCTTCTTCTTAATTGGCGTAGAAACCGCTTAAGCGATTATAGCCGAGTTAACAACAGCGCGCCAGTCGTTCCTTCTTTTCGCTACGTGGCGCCAATTGGATATTCCAAGCGAAGCCAGGTCCTTCTTCACTTGGTCCTTCCAACGGAGTGGAGGTCTTCCTCTTCCTCTGCTTCCCCCGGCGGGTACTGCGTCGAATATTTTCAGAGCTGGAGTGCTTTCGTCCATCCGGACAACATGACCTAGCCAGCGTAGCCGCTGTCTTTTAATTCGCTGAACTATGTCGATGTCGTCGTATATCTCGTACAGCTCATCGTTCCATCGAATGCGGTATTCGCCGTGGCTAACACGCAAAGGACCATAAATCTTTCGCAGAACTTTTCTCTCGAAAACTCGCAGCGTCGACTCATCCGTTGTTGACATCGTCCAAGACTCTGCACCATACAGCAGGACGGGAATTATGAGTGACTTATAGAGTTTGGTTTTTGTTTGTCGAGAGAGGACTTTGCTTCTCAAGTGCCTACTCAGTCCGAAGTAGCACCTGTTGGCAAGAGTTATCCTGCGTTGGATTTCAAGGCTGACATTGTTGGTGGTGTTTACGCTGGTTCCAAGATAGACGAAGTTATCTACGACTTCAAAGTTATGACTGTCAACAGTGACGTGAGAGCCAAGTCGCGAATGCGACGACTGTTTGTTTGATGACAGGAGATATTTCGTCTTGCCCTCGTTCACTGCCAGACCCATTTTCTGTGCTTCCTTGTCCAGCCTGGAGAAAGCAGAACTAACGGCGCGGGTGTTGAGGCCGATGATATCAATATCATCGGCATACGCCAACAGCTGTACACTCTTATAGAAGATGGTACCTTCTCTATTTAGTTCTGCGGCTCGAACTATTTTCTCCAAAAGCAGGTTGAAAAAGTCGCACGATAGGGAATCGCCTTGTCTGAAACCTCGTTTGGTATCGAACGGCTCGGAGAGGTCCTTCCCGATCCTGACGGAGCTTTTGGTGTTACTCAACGTCAGTTTACACAGCCGTATTAGTTTTGCGGGGATACCAAATTCAGACATCGCGGCATAAAGGCAGCTCCTTTTCGTGCTGTCGAAAGCAGCTTTGAAATCGACGAAGAGGTGGTGTGTGTCGATTCTCCTTTCACGGGTCTTTTTCAAGATTTGGCGCATGATGAATATCTGGTCGGTTGTTGATTTGCCAGGTCTAAAGCCACACTGATAAGGTCCAATCAGTTTGTTGACGGTGGGCTTTAATCTTTCACACAGTACGCTCGATAGAACCTTATATGCGATGTTGAGGAGGCTAATCCCACGGTAGTTGGCGCAGATTGTGGGGTCTCCTTTTTTATGGATTGGGCATAGCACACTTAAATTCCAATCGTTGGGCATGCTTTCGTCTGACCATATTTTACAAAGAAGCTGATGCATGCACCTTATCAGTTCTTCGCCGCCGTGTTTGAATAGCTCGGCCGGCAATCCGTCGGCTCCTGCCGCTTTGTTGTTCTTCAGGCGGGCAATTGCTATTCGAACTTCTTCATGGTCGGGTAATGGAACGTCTGCTCCATCGTCATCGATTGGGGAATCGGGTTCTCCTTCTCCTGGTGTTGTGCGTTCACTGCCATTCAGCAGGCTGGAGAAGTGTTCCCTCCATAATTTAAGTATGCTTTGGGCATCAGTGACTAGATCACCTTTGGGGGTTCTACAGGAATACGCTCTGGTCTTGAAACCTTCCGTAAGCCGCCGCATTTTTTCGTAGAATTTTCGAGCATTACCCCTGTCGGCCAGCAAATCAAGCTCTTCGTACTCACGCATTTCAGCCTCTTTCTTTTTCTGTCTACAAATGCGTCTCGCTTCCCTCTTCAACTCTCGGTATCTATCCCATCCCGCACGTGTAGTGGTCGATCGTAACGTTGCGAGGTAGGCAGCCTGTTTTCTCTCCGCTGCGACACGGCACTCCTCGTCGTACCAGCTGTTCTTTTGCACTTTCCGAAAACCAATGGTTTCGGTTGCAGCTGTACGTAAGGAGTTTGAAATGCCGTCCCACAGTTCCCTTATACCGAGTTGTTGACGAGTGCTCTCAGAGAGCAGGAGTGCAAGCCGAGTAGAAAATCGTTCAGCTGTCTGTTGTGATTGCAGCTTCTCGACGTCGAACCTTCCTTGTGTTTGGTGGCGCGCGTTTTTGCTGCACAGAGGCGGGTGCGAATCTTAGCTGCAACAAGATAGTGGTCCGAGTCGATGTTAGGACCTCGGAGCGCACGCACATCTAAAACACTGGAGACGTGTCTTCCGTCTATCACAACATGATCGATCTGGTTGGTAGTTTTTCGATCCGGAGACAGCCAGGTAGCTTGATGAATCTTCTTATGCTGGAATCTAGTACTACAGATAACCATATTTCGGGCCCCGGCGAAGTCAATCAGCCTCAACCCATTTGGGGATGTTTCGTCGTGGAGGCTGAATTTACCGACCGTAATTGCCAAATATACCTTCTTTGCCCACCCTGGCGTTAAAGTCGCCAAGCACGATTTTGACATCGTGGCGGGGGCAGCTCTCATAAGCGCGCTCCAAGCGCTCATAGAAGGCATCTTTGGTCACATCGTCCTTCTCTTCCGTCGGGGCGTGGGCGCAAATCAGCGATATGTTGAAGAACCTCGCTTTGATGCGGATTGTGGCTAGACGTTCATTCACCGCAGTGAATGATAGTACTCGGCGACGGAGTCTCTCTCCCACCACGAATCCTACACCAAACTTGCGCTCCTTTATATGGCCACTGTAGTAAATGTCACAAGGACCTACTCGTCTCTGTCCTTGTCCCGTCCATCGCATTTCTTGGACGGCGGTGATGTCAGCCTTTGTCTTTACGAGGACATCAACCAGCTGGGCAGCGGCACCTTCCCAATTAAGGGACCGGACATTCCAGGTGCATGCCCTCAATTCGTAGTCCTTATTTCGTTTGCCATGGTCGTCATCAAAGGGGGTCTCTCATCCGAGGCTGGTTGTAGCTCTTCACTGGGGGTGTTTTTACGTGGCGGGTCCCAAACCCAGCGCACAACCCTTGTAGGGAATGTTTCGCCTTCTCACTTTAGCTCGCCTTCGAACGGATGTTCTTAGGCTACCCAGAGGATACTTGGTCAAAGACCGGAAGTAGTGAGCTGCTTGAGCCATGTGTAAAAGAATCGTTTCTGGCCACTCCCAAGTGAATGGCGATCAGAGAACTTTCCTCACTTGCGTGAACTTCTACACATGACTCCATCCTCCTAGCTAGTCTTACTGTGGGAAAAGAGCTCATTGTAGCCCAGTGTTGGCTAAGAGCTCTAATAGCTGAGTTAAGGTTGCCTGTGATTCCACTGTAGCCTGGTACAATAGTCAAGAAATCTGAAGTTGATGACAATTGATTCCTCCATCAAACGTTCCCTCAAGCTTTAATTCATTCGTAAAGAAGCTTGCTGCTCTACCACCCACAAGGCCCTCGCAGGTATGTGGATGGAGAAAAAACTATCAGAGTTTGGTTTGGCGACTCCTGATCCAACAGATCTGGTATATGTCCAGATTCTTTGAGGCTGATGGAAAATTTCTCAGGCGTACTCCTTCTGCCTATATACCATATATGGGCAATATTGCAAAATGGCAATTCGCACGATTAAGTGGCATGGTTGGAGTGAATCTTTGAACGCCACACATGCTAATGAGCTCGGCTCGTTGGACGCTCTACAACTTCCTTGCAAGCGTGGTCTTTTCTAGGGTCATCCAATACACAAAAACCCTATAGAACATAATGGGCTTGACTATAGTATCGAAGAGTCGAAAGATTACTTTCGGTGAAAGACATCAGGGAAGGACCTAATTTTCGAAATTAGTTGTGATTGATACTGCTTCATTATTTGAGATTTATACAGTAAATCTATTAGAACCTATAAGTATTAAAAAGTATGGAAACGACCTAAATGAAGAAATAGATGAAGATTGCAGTAAAAAGAGACTTCTCTGAAATGAAGTGAAGATTCACCGCAGTGAGTGACTCATCTTCATTTCTATGATGGTTCCATTACATCGGAGAAGATGGAGTCAACGCAGTTGAAAAAATTTCGCAAAAAAGTAGTCCATTCATGGAACTGATAAATTGTCCAAAGTACCTATTTACCGCAGACACGTTTACTATGCAAATTTTTAAACCAGTCTTACCCTTTACAACTTATCGAATGCCATCAACGCTCGAAAATAAGGAGCCTTTCCGCAAATATTTTGCAATTTACACGCTTCTGTCTCGCGATCATTTAGTGCTTCAGAAAAGATCAAACATTTTCATAGATTATGCTCGTCAAAGATCGGGATTACAGCACCAACTACACTTTGCCTAGAGGCCCAATTTTAAAATAGCCGTTTGTTTTTCATTAATTAGTTCGATAATTAAATGATTAAATGTGATGTTTCGGTCTTTTGATTAAATACTAGGTCTTGTTATTCTTAATATACGAATATTCCGATAAAATCTGAAAAACATAACCCAGGATTCAGGCACGTCAACGCCATCGAACACTACAAAGGGAGACATCAACAAACACCGGGAGCGGCAAGTGTCAATTACTGGAGGAACTTACGTCAAAGCAGACAGCTCTTTTCGTGGAAGTCGCCGGGGATGACAAATTTCGTTTCATAAGTTGTGGCGAAGCCAAAATTCGAGGCGGCAAAAGGTTATTTCGTGATAAGTCCACACAGCCCTCCCTAAAACCGTAGACCGGTGAGTAGTGGCTTTGACAAAATCCGGGCAAGTAGTGAAAGACCTGGAGTCGTAACCGAAAAAGACCGGAACCGGTGCCAACGGGCTTTTGTCCGAGCCCCGATGAGAACTGAAATGTATGGCGCCAGTGTAAATTTTACTTTAGACACCTGAGGAGGGTAAATCACCCAGTCAAGGAAGAACCCTTATTCTGGACAGAAACCGGCAAATGCGGTACTACGCACCAGTATATACGATATAGGACCGTGTGAGATTCTTTCACATATTGTAGAGTTATCAAAATTTCGACTATACCCGAAAGTGGCCTTCCCTTACATATTTATTTTAAATTTTTCAATATTTAACACGCAAATCCAAATGCAATAAAACTTAAAACAAATTGTAGGGCAATCAATCAATTGTCATAGATTTTTAATTTATCTACATTTTTTTAAATTTTCCTAACAAGCAGTATACAATTAAGCAGAAAAATACTCATCAAAACTTATTGAAATGGAGACCTCCAGGAAGTTTCGTTGGCTCGTGTTTATATATCTGTTCATTTCAAGTGGGTTTGTTGATACTTTTACAAAATTAACCAACATCAACTGCAAAACGCTGGATAAGCCTTTCGCCGATTTCAAGAGTTGTCGCCTGCATGTGCCGAAAAGGGGAGAGATCGCATTATCCTTGCATGTTCGGCTCTTTCAGTTACCAGTTAATAATGTCAGTGTAAGTGATTGAATATTTTTGAGTATTACGGGTTAAAGTGTTGGGCTTTTTCCCTTTCTACTGGAGCTATCTAAAGCAGAGTGAGCAATAATATTAAAATTTTTTGCTTTTTATTCGCAAATTCAACTTAAGCTATATTTCATTATTCATCAACTCAGACATTTGTTCTCATCTCTCTCTAAAGGTAAACCTTGCATTTTTCAAGAAAGCCAGTGGTTACCGTCCATTTTTGTACAATGTTACCGTCGATTTTTGTGGTTACATGGCGAACAAGAAACGTTATCCTTTCCTTAATATATTCCATGGTGCCTTCCTGACGAAGTCCAACATTAACCACACCTGTCCCTATAACGTACGTATGATATCGGAATTAATGGAAATGGTATATTTTTATAAATTTTTTGCCTTACAGCATGACATAATCATTCAAAATCTAATATTGCGGGATGATATGTTCGGGCGGCTACCGGTGCCAGCGGGAGAGTATATGACTAAGTTGATGGTGGGAGCCTACAACGAATGGAAGGCTGATGTGAAGGCTTACTTCACAATAAAACTCAATAAAGAGTAGCATTTAGTTGAGGAAGTGATAGCAAATATGAAAAATAGATGAATTTATATTATGCAAAAAACTAAGAAAGATGCCAACCTATTTCGAAAATATTGTCAAAAGATATTTATCGTAAAACATTATATATTAATGCTTGCTTTTATAATATTTTATTTATTGGATTTGTTCTAATAAATAAACTTATAAATGGTAACTTTAATGTAAATGTAATAAAATTGCTCGGGGTGTAAAAATGCGTCTGTCTTTTCACTTTGAGTGAAGTGAATCTGTAATAAGGGTGGAAGTCAGGTCAGTTTTTATTGTATAACATAATTTATTTTATAAATTTCTTTAGTAAAACTTTTAGTTTGAATGTGACCATAATATTTTTTTTACCATTCGCATAACGCCAAAATTAATTTAGTCGAAACCAAGAAGGCAATAAAATTTGTTTTACCATCCGAGTAATAAGTATCCAAATCAATACCCGAAACAAAGGGTAATCTAACACATGACTTGGACCACTATCTTGTTGCAGCCACGACTAGCTCTCGCCTCTGTGCAGCAAGTAAGATTCGACGTCGAGAAGCTGCACTCACAACAGACCACCGTACGATTTTCTACTCGGCTTGCACTCCTGCTCTCTGAGAGTACTCGTCAACACCTCGGTATGAGGGAATTGTGGGACGGCATTTCAAGTTCCTTATGAACAGCCGCGAACGAAATCAATGGTTTTCAAAAAATGCTAAAGAATAGCTGGTGCGATGAGGAGTGTCCTGTTGCAGTGGAGAGAAAACATACTACCTACCTCGCAACCTTACAATCCACTTCAACTCGTGCGGGATGGGATAGATGCTAAGAACTGAAGAGGAAACCGAGACGCATTTGCAGACAGAAAAGGAGAGAGGCCGTAATGCATTAGTACGAAGAGCTTGACAATATGGCCGACAGGGATAATGCTTGAAAATTCTGAGAAAAAATGCGAATACTAGCAGAAAGTTTCAAGACCGGAGCATACTCTTGTAGAACCCCCAGAGATGATCTAGTGACAGACTACCAGAGTGTACTAAAACTAGGGAATACTCCGAGCCATTCGGTACCAAACGAAATTTCAGACAAGGCGACGCCTATAGTGTGACTTCTTCAATTTATGCTGGAGAAAATAATTCGAGCTGCAAAGCTGAATCGAGAAGGCGAAATGTTGACAATCATAACTCCGAAGTCGTTTACAATTTCATCAATCGTGGAATCAGTATTATCAACAACAACAATCTCAGCATCGAAATCCAACGCAGAATAACTCTTGCCAACAGGAGCAACTACGGACTGAGTAGGCAATTGAGAAGTAAAGTCCTCTCTCGACGAATAAAAACCATGTTTTACTTTATTCCCGTCTTGCTTTATGGTGCAGAGGTATGGACGATGACAACATCTGATGAGTCGACGTTGCGAGTTTTCCAGAGAAAGGTTCTGCAGAATATTTATGGTCCTTTGCGCATTGCCAATGGCGAATACCGATATAACGTTGATCTGTACGAGTTATACGACGACATTGACATAGTTCAGCGAATTAAAAGACAGCGGCTGTCGTCCGTATGGATGAAAACACTCCGACTCTGAAAGTATTCGAGCAGTACCCGCCGGGAGAAGCAGAGAAAGAAGAAGATGTCCACTCTGTTGGAAAGATTTCAATGGAAATCTAGTTTTGGCTTAACTGTATTTTTTGTTTTTTGTGCATAAGCAAAAATTTTGTGTTATCTAAGCCCCTAAAAACTTCCTGAAAAGCCGACTTGTCGATTTGATGCCACAATGTGAAAGAAAACGCAGTCTTGATTATTATGGATAAAAGTTCCGCAATTTTTGCTGTCCTCCAAAACAGTCCGACACAGAATGCAGTCGGTCTTCTTTTCAGGCAATCTAATGAATTTTTTGTTCATGAGTTCGTAGGTTGAAAAACGTAATGGCTTTTTAATTCGGTTAAACAATTTATTGAAAAATAAGAAATGCGCAATTAATTTTAAATCAGCTTGAGCTATTCTGTCCTGGTGAAAAAACAATAAAATTGGTTACGCCAAAAATATTTTATCACATTTTGGTATTCCGAAATGCAGGCCGCTGCTAAATTTTATTACTTCGCGTTAATAAATTGTGTACTTTTATCTAATCCGGTTCATACACGTACAAAATTCACTAATATTAAATGCAGCAGTTTCGACAAGAAATTCGCAGATTTCGGTAAATGTAGACTAAGTGTTCCGAGCCGTGGCGTGATCGCTCTAACTGTGCATGTAAAACTTTTTCAATTACCAGTGACTAATACCAGTGTGAGTAACATGTTCCGTTTCGAAATGACAACTGATTCCTTTTTTGCTGCTTCATAAAAACATTGGTTTCCGCTAAATTTCTGTATTCGTTCTTCTAAAATGCTGCCACTTCATTCTTTCCAGATAAACCTCGCATTGTTCAAGAAAGCCACAGGTTTCCGTCCTTTCTTGTATAATGTTACCGTCGATTTTTGTGATTTCATGGCGAACAAGAAGCGTTATCCTTTTGTCAATATATTCGTGAATATTTTCCTCAAACAATCGAACATTAATCACACTTGTCCCTTCAATGTACTTATTGTGACCACTTTCATCGAAAACAAATTTATATTTTGTTTTGTAATTCCTTGCAGCATGACTTAATCGTCGAAAATTTAATATTACGCGACGAAATGTTTGGCCGAATGCCGGTGCCAGAGGGCGAATACCTGTTTCAGTTGATGGTGGCCGCCTACAATGATTGGAAAGCTGACGTGAGGGTCTACTTCAACAAGGAGTAACATTAAAGTGATACTTGATTTCGGCAGGTGAAAATGAGGAATTATTGAACTAATATTCTATCTTAATAATATTCTATAGAAAAATTATTTTCAGCATCGTTATTGTTTAATTCGTACTCAAAATTTAAGGTTATTCACTCCAATTTAATTTTTTTCGTAAAAATGTTTGTACTTTGGAATAGTTTTGAACTTTTAAATATTGTTTAAGTAAAGTTTTCAAAAACGTTGCAACCCATCTAAAGAATATTTCGAAAGACACCTTAATTAAAGTTAAGTATTCGCTAAATATCGATCGGAGGTCCGATTTAGAATTGAAGAAAGGTATGAAAGGCTTTGTACATTGAAAACCGCATTTGGTTCGTTGGCAGAGCAGAAAACAGAAGTCTCGCTCATAAGCTCCAGGAAAATTGAAGAAATGATATCGGTCACCAAAGCAAAATGTGAGTTTACTTCACTTGGTGTAAAAGAGGTGCCTGTTTCAAATTTTCTGTTTTCTATATAAATAACATGGAAAAAAAAATCATTTTTTTTGTGGTGGTTATTGTGCGGAGGTTATTATATGTATGTGCCCGCGATGGCTGCCAGTTGGGATGGTAAACTCGATGCGGATTCTACTCGAGAATCGAGTTTTCTCGTAAAATAATCGATTTTTCGAATGTCAAGAATCGATTCTTAATCGACTTCGACTACTGAAGATCGATTCCGAAGAGGTGCCTTCTTAATATTAATATTAAGAGCTCATCTTTTGAGTGACTTTTTTTCACATTTTCGAAATTTTTTAGCCTGTTTTTCAGTTGAAAAAAAAGGTTGCCTCAGAATGACACACCCTAATGCATATGTATGTAAGTGAGCGTGTCACTTATCACTTTAATTATTTAATGCATAATTACAGCTCTTAACTATTGGTGCGAGTCAAGCGGAAAAAGTTAAAAGTACCATGAATTAGTAATAACAAAAAAAAAACAGAAAATTATACCCACTACAAATTAGCACAACTATAAAAGTAATAACACAGGGGGGGCAATAGAGCGAACGATCGCAAATATATTTATATGATGCACATAAGAATCCATATAAATATGTATGTATGCACCTTGGATGCTTCCATGCAAGTACAGTAAAACCAGGTTAAAACAACAGTAGACATCACGCTAAATGTAGGCGATAAATAATAAAATCTAAAGAGAAACCGCACACATTAAGAGTCATAGAGAGAGCAATTCCGAAATTCTCTCTGATTTCAGCTGCATCCCCAATACTTTGGACCACTGCGCGTGGCATTTTTTCCAGGCCACTGTAGCGCTTTTCACGCAGTAGTGGCAACCATCAAAGTACAAGCAAATGTAAGTACTTTTCTAAAAGTTTGATTCTAATGTAACTCTTATATTCTACATTAATTTTTAAAATTATTAGAGTCGCAATACAATACTTTTTGTAAAGTTCAATCAGATAATATATATTTTACACATACCAAAACTTTCTCATATTACAATTTCGTTTAATTTTCGTAGTGCTTTTTGTTTTTTTTTACCGACTTTCCCAGAAAAATTTCAAACTTCTAATAATCTATCTTATCAGAAATATTTTTGAAAGTTTTATAAGCTCATGTTCGCCCCCAAATTTTTTTCTTTCGAATTTTTTGGAGTCAAAAACCGTAGTTTTCGTAAAGTTTAATCTGAAAAGAAATAGTTTTGAAAGATATTTCTATTTTTTTTTAAGAAATCTTTGCCTTGTTAGATTTTTTTATATTTTCGAAATTATTATTATAATTTTTTAACAACTCTTCCCGAAAAACATAAAATTTTCAAGATAAACCTGAAAATACATATTTTTTAAGGACATGCAATTTTGTGTTTTTTAAATAATTTTTCCACATCCGATTTTTTATTAGTGTGTTTTACTTTAATTTTTTGTTTTCGAAATTAATATATCTTGGATTTAATATCTTTTCGTAATTAATATTTCCTTCAAAATTAATATATTTTTATAAATTAATACATTTTCGAAATTAGTAATTTTTTCGAAATTAATATATTTTTCGAAATTGATAATTCTTTTGAGTTTTTTTTCTTATTTAATATTTTTCGAAATTGTTGTGTTTTTCGAGATCAATTTTTTCGAAATTAACTTTTTCCGAATTTAGTATTATTTCGAAATTAATATATTTTTCGAAATTGATATTTCTTTCGAATTTTTTGTTTCTTATTTAATATTTTTCGAAATTATTATTTTTTTCGAAATTATTGTTTGTTTCGAAATCAATTTTTTCGAAATTAATATTTTAAAAATTAATACATTTTTAAAAATTAATACTTTTTTGATTTTTTTCGAAATTAGTATTATTTCGAAATTAATATTTCTTTAGAATTTGTTTCTTTCTTATTTAATATTTTTCGAAATCAATTTTATTGGAAATGAATATTTTTTCGTAATTAATATTTCTTTCGAAATTAATTTTATTCGAAATTAATATTTTTTCGTAATTGATTTTTTTCGAAATTAGTATTAATTCGAAATTAATATTTCTTTAGAATTTGTTTCTTTCTTATTTAATATTTTTCGAAATCAATTTTATTGCAAATGAATATTTTTTCGTAATTAATTTTATTCGAAATTAATATTTTTTCGTAATTAATATATCTTTCCAAATTATTTTTTTTCGAAATTAATATTTTTTCGAAATTAATTTTTCTTTCATTTATTTAGTTCATTGAAAATTGTATAGGTATACAATCTCGAGGCGTCACTGTATTATGTAAACAAACCGAGATTAGCTAGACTCAATGAAAACTCTATGAAATAAGCACGTAAACAAACGCGGCAATTATTGAGAACTATTGCCAATGCAATGCACGGCAATAAACTGCAATATTTATAAATATATATCAAGCTATGTATGTATGTATGTAGTGTGAATTAAGCAACTGCTGCATTATAAGTATGTATTGCGAATCTATTCGCAGTAGCCAGTAGGCAGCAGGCGCCAACAATAACAAAATAGCAATAGAAGTGCATGTATGTATGTTTGCATGTTGTTGTGGCAGTGCAAATGGGGGCCAGCGGCCAATGTGTTAGCATAATATTGAGGCGCCAGCTGCACATCATGCAATGGAGCAGTGAAATGCGCTTATCAGCGTTAAGCGCACTTGCACTTTTCGAGCGCTGATAGAGAAAATGTGCAGTCTTGTTTGTGGTATTATTATTGTTGTTGTTCTTAAGCTTGTTGTTATTGTTATTCTTGTTTGTTATTTTTTGTTGCTAGAATTATGTCTATTGCCGCGCGTAGGCGCTTGCTGCTTGTTACAAAAAAAAAAATAAAATAAAATTTAAATTTTTTTCTTTCTTGATGACAGCACTGACTCATTCGTCGTCATAACAGCGGCTGATTGTGTTGTGCCGGCGGTTGTTGATTTGGAATTTGCAGTCACTCATTTTGCGGTCAAGACTCAGCGATAATAAGGCATTTTAGTCATTTGCTGTTGGTTTATTTTACTTATTGTTGTTGTTGTTTATGTTTTTGTTATTTGTGTTGTTGCCTTAGTTTCTTGGTGACTTCAGCGGCCAGCTGCATGCTTTTGATTTCAGTTCTCAGCAGTTGTTGTGGCTAGTTTGCAGCAAATTCAAATAAAGTATAAGTATATAAAAGCTTATGTGTGTGCGTGTGTGCGTGTATGAAGAAATTCTCTTATGGTTTTACATGCGAAAACAAGTGCGTAACAACAAAGACCGCAGCTGTTCGACCGCATTTTCTTGGCACTTGCAGACAAGCGCACACACACACATACACAAATAAATATTTAAATATTTCACACACGTTCACATACACACACACATATGAATTTTAAAATTTTTCGCAAGCACTCGCTAGTTCGCTAAAATATATTCTTTAAGCCGCTTTTACTTGCCACACAATTGACTTACATATATTCGATTTCAATTCATATTACATAAGTATTAGTTAATGTTTGCTGGTGTGTATGTATGTGTGTGCGTAAAGCAAATCGCTTTCGCATTTGTTTGCGATCGCGTCATGAATGAAATCAACATTGCAAGCAAGTTGAGCTTAAGCAACAACAACAAACACATAGCACTTTATATCATACACAAATACAAACACAGTCATAATATGTATATACATATATATATGTATGTATATATAAATATATATATATGTATATACATATGTATGTATATTGACATATCAAAGTCGAGTTCCATTTGCGTTTGCGCACCTGATCAAACTTTGCTCAGCCGGATGGTCAAGCGAGCGTGAAAAGTATTTTTATTTATTTGTCAAACAACAATAAGCGTATTCATTACCCTGCTTCACACTAGCGCGCAGATATACCTATGTACATACTTATATAAAATATATTTACGCAAGCATTATTGCTGCTTTACGCTCAGTTGCACTTTTTGTTGTTACTGATTTGCTATTTTGTCCAGTTTGTTTGCCTCGACTGATTGCTGAAAAGCTGAATTGTCCATTTTGTCAATATACATATGTACATACATACATATAATACTTACATACATTGTAACATATACATACAAGTATATACACGAGTATGTAATATACACTAAACTTTTTATGTACATACATACATATGTAAGTATGTATTATATGTATATAAAATTGGTTGAGTTTGCATCTTAAAATTCCAAAAAATTCGAAAGCAATTTGGAAAAATCCGCTAGATGGCGCTCGAGTCAAAATAGAATCAAAATCCGTTGTTATAGTCAGTTATGACCCTCATTTCAATTATTTAGCATTCAAAGTAAACAACGCGTAGACTTTTCCAACTCTTATTGATCTTCGACAACAAATCAATGGCAGTATGTTGTTTGGAGCGATGTAACCAAAATTAATCGCATAGATCCTGATGGTCGAAGGTATTTCCGACGACTAATCTATCAAGAATTTGATCCTCGCTATATTTCACACGTTCTGAAGCATGGTGGAGGATCATCCATGGTGTGGGAATGTTTTTCCTGGAAAGGTGTATGTCGCTCCATACGATTGATGTAATTTTAAAAAAGGAAAATACGTCGACATTCTAAAAAATGTCATTCTGCCACGAACTAGGGAGGAATTTGCCTTTTATATGGAAATTCCAACAAAATAACAATCCAAAGCACACGGGAAAGTTGACACAAAGCTTTTTTGTGGAAAATTCCATGAATGTTTTGGAGTGGCGTGAAGAGAACACATCTCTGTTGATGTCAAAAAAGCTGCAGGTACCAAGCATATCACAAATATGGATGTCCTTTTTGATGAAATAAGGACGGCATGGCAAGCAACACCAGTGCTGCGCTGTCAGAGTCAATCCACGAACCTGAAGAAAAGTTTATATCAATCAAGAAAGAATTTTTTATCAGTATGGTTTGCAGGCTACCAGTCCGGGTCAAATTTGATCAAATTATTCACCAATAAAGTCAAATCAAGTAGAAATATTAGTCATTTTATGAGCACTGTTTTTGGGGTATACAAAATCAACCCTCACAGTTTCATTAGCAAGAGCTTTATTTATTGTTAGATCTGTAACGTATAAAGTTTGGTCTATGCTTCACCTAACAATTATAAACCGGCATACGCTCAAAAACTGGAAGGTTTTATACATACTATTTCTGAGCTTCTGTCGTTGATTTCTCGCTAGAAATCGGTTTTTAGGCACTGGCAAATGCAAATCACACCTAAAATCTTAGGGTTATTGACAGTTGGAAGAGTGCTAGGTTTCGTGTAGCGAGGAAGTGAGAAAGGTTGGAGAGATAGCCGTTTACGTTTGAGCTTACGTCATCGAATCCATTGCCCGACGTCATTATCGGGCGGTCATCAGCGTACGAGGTGATAGAAATGCCCTCTGGTGGTTGAGGGAGTCTCGAGATGTACAAGTTAAACATGGGAGAGGACACCACAATGCGGGACCCTCTGTTTAATACTTCTCAATTTAAAGTTTTTTCAGGCAGTTCATAGTCCATCTCTTCAGCTCTGGAGGGAGCGTAGATTTTTCGTTGTCCTCAAGTAGCGTTGTGTGATTGACTGTGTCAAAGGCTTTTGAAAAATCCAAACTACCAGGGTCGTTCTCTCACAGGATGGTTTTTGGTTGAGGTCATGGACTATCTAGGCGTTCATGAGGCTAAGTGCTGTGGTGGTGCTGTGCACTATGCCATGTTGGTTGTTTACGAGACTCCGGTGGTGCGTGAAGGTCGAAAGTAGCAAGACCTCAAGTATATTCACTACTAGGGTGAGGAGATATAACGGACGATAGGACTGCCATTTGTTGGCGGGTTTCCAAGATTTTTGTAGTGGGACCACTGTGGGACTTTGGTGAGGAAGCTTACTCCCGTCTAGCCTTTGAGCTTTCCATTAGCAAATTAATTTCATCACAGCCAATGGACTTGGACGATTTTGTCTTATTGTGACCCTTTTTCTACAACAGACTTGTGATACAATTGGAAGTGATCTCATGTGAGTTCTATTTTTAATACAGATTTTCAACCTCACGACCGATTTACTGCGACCCAAAGTTAATCACCATTTTGGCAAAACCCTATCTGATCGAAATTAATCCTACGAAAAATTAAACAATGACTGCTTTCTTAAAGTTTTCTCCTCGCTAGTAATTTCGACTACCTTACTTGATTGTGTGCAGTGAATTAAGACTTATACAACAGCAAAAGAACCAGAGAAACAGTGTTGAAGTTTCCAATTATTAAGTTGTCAACTTAAAAATATTCAAATTGACCGTCGTATTTTTGCTGTGAAATTAAAAAAAATCTGTTAAGTATAAGCTTTTATTTAAACAAGCACGCACTCGAGACCATGAGGCTATCAAGTGGTGAGATCAGTTTCGAAGCGCCCGAAGCGGATATGCAAAGCAAATAGATTTTAGGCATGCAAAGTAGAAACGATATAAATATATATGTATGTATTTATGTGTATGTATGTATACATATATGTATATATCTATATACGTATGTATATATATAGTATATCTGTCTCCACCTTTAAAAGTCCACGTAAGCCAACATGTGGGCATGCAGGTTTGTTTTCTATCAATCCATTTAACACCACTGGCGCATGCTGTCTGTTGTCTGCCACATATACTCACACATACATATGTGGCCATACACAAATGCTTATGGCGAATCCAAGCGAGCTGGCGGCCGGAGCCACCGCGGCTCCTCGTTAAGATGCACAAAAATTGCAATTTATGATGACAGCAATGAGCCCCAGCGCCTCAGACCCAAGTACCTGCGTACATATATGTGTGTGTGTGTGTACATGTGCATGTGCACGTTAATGAGATTTTGCGGATTTTTATTTTTCATAATTTTGTTGTTTTTGTTAGCAGTTTTATTATTGCAATTTTCTTGAATTTGGCGCGTTGAAGCATTTAAAAGCGTATAAATATTCCTTAATTTTATTGGCGGCTCGCAGCTCGTGGTCGCTCGCTGGCAGCACCGGAAACTTTGTGCGCACCGTTTCGCATTTACTATTTACTACTGTTGTTATTATTATTATTGTATTTACATTATTATTATTGTGATTATGATTGCACATTTTTATTGCTGTCTAATTACATAGTCAATGCAAACATACTCACACATACATGGATACTCACTCATGTAAGTGCACGTGGCGACGCATTTTAACCCCAGCTGGGAAGCTGAGCGCGGTCGTGAGGGGTATAGATCACTTGCGCTTTGAAAAGAACTTGTTATTTGTTTAAGTCTCATTAGTTCTGGCTTAAGTTTCTTTCTTTACCTCTAGAACTGCAAAAGCTCCGGCGAAAGCTTTCTGATCATGACTTGAACTTAACGGTTCGAAAGCTCCTTGAAAAGCTTTCCGACCATACTTTATAAATTTTAAGGATTTAAAAGCTCCCCTGAAAGCTTTCTTTAGCCTTGAATCGAAATTTTATAACAATTTTATAGTCCTCTTTGCCCGAGCGTGATCATGAGGTAAGTAGGTTGTTTGCGCTTTTAAAAAATCACTTACTCCATAACCCTAGGATCTGTCTGATCATGCTTTATAAACTTTAATGCCTTAAAAGCTCCTTAGAACACTTTATCATCAAGCTTTATAAACTTGAGCACTTCCCAAGCTCCTCCGAAAGCTTTATTTAACCTTGTATCGAAATTACTTGTATAATTAATGATTCTATAGTCTTCTTGTCTGAGTGAGGTCGTAAGAGCTTTGGAAAGAAATAGGTACTTGTTCTTTGCCTAAGTTCCTTCATATTCTTAAACTTGAATGCTTCAATAAAGCCAGCGAAAGCTTTCTGATTGTGACTTATAACTTGAATGCTTTCGAAGGTTTACGGAAAGCTTTCTTCATTCAGCTTCAATATCGAAATTAACTTTGAATATTTATCGAATAGCTTATTCTCTCTTAAAAAAAATCATTATTTCAAAAAGCGAAATCATCAGCTTAAAGCTTATTGAATATTCACAAACTTTGTCATCCACCGAGACTTGCTTCAGTGACATCCCTTGGACATCCCTTGGAAGTTGCGGAAAAATGCGACCCATACTTGTATCTCAATGTAGTACTTTCCAATGTTTTTTGTTGAATTCACAGTAGTAAAGGTCTCAATGATTAATATATGTATGTCGGTTTACGATTATACAAGTATTTGGCTTTTTTTTCCAAATTTGAACTTTTTTAAGACAAAAATGTACAAGACTATTATTCAAAGCCTTGCCCATAAGCAATAGCATTTTCACACATTTGTGGTAGTTTGAGGAATCCAATCCAAAAGGGCTCCGCTGGTTTGGATACTATGAACGAATCAAGCCAATTTTTGATACACTGTTCTGATATGAACCATTTTCCAGTGAGAGCTTTCTGTATCGACTTGAATGAATAGTAGTCAGAAGGGCCAAGATCTGGGTTAAAAGGAGGGGGAGGCAAAATTTCCGAGCCGCTGACTTTCAAACATTTTTTTTCCACAACAATAATTTCACCCTGCTTTAAGAGCTTCGTCTTTCAGATCCAATAAAAACAGAGCATTCTCTTGGCATGGATACTCGGCTTTTTCGTTAATTTGGCTTATTGGGTCAGGTTTCACAAAGGAGTGTTTGCATGTAGGGTTGTTGAAATTGATCCCGAACACAATTAAATGAAAAAGGACTCCTTTCTTTCTAGGAGACGTTGGCTTCAATTCATATAGAACTCCCTTACAGTCCTCAGAACTGCATGCAGTTTAGATAGAGCTGCTTAAGTCACTCCTAAAGGTTCTGCGAGCTAATTTTCTATGTGGCAGCAATTTTAGGGGAATAAAGTTTCTAGTTCCTTATCTTCAAATTTCTTTGAGCGCCCACCACGTTCTTCGCCTCCCAATCACAACTTTAAAATCGTTCGGACCACGGTTGACACATATGCTCAGCTACAATATGTTCACCATAAACTTTCATCAAAATACGATTACTTTCGGCTGAAGTTTTTTTCTTTTATGTCCCTTATCAGCCCCTTCCGGCTTACTATGTGTACCTCGGCCGCACAGTTTCCGATTTCAGCAGTTTCTTGTACTTCTTTGTAGTGTTTCGGTATGGATTTTTGAGATTTTTTTTATATGTTCGCTTAATAGATATACATACATATGTACATATCAAAATTAGCCTCGTTCGCTAAATCAAAATTTTCCTGCAGGGTGAGTATGAGCGCTCATGCCAGAATATACCAAATATTAATGTTCATATTTTATATATTTATGTTTATACTTAAATAAATACACATATGTATGTATGTGTGCATGCAGGTGTGTGCCCATACACAGATCATTATGAATGGCGATAAATATCGGTTAGTCGGCTCGTGTTCAGCTGTTGCTGTTACGGTCTGACGCTGAGGCGAGATTTTACTCGTGTAAAATTGTTTGCAAACACCAACGAAATTTGCCAGCAAACAACAAAAGCCAAATCTAGCTAAACCAACAACAAAAAATACAAGAAAAAAATTTAAAAAAAAAAATCTTTAAAAAATATAATAAATATAAATGTTCTGTATAAATAAATGTGGCAGCAGAAAATGGTACCGCAATTTATTGACAGCAGTTTGAGCGCGCCTGGCGGTAGCAACGCGCAAACGGCAGCCGTGCATTATGAAAATTTGTTTGCAATAAATTTTTCAAAATTCACAACAACTACACATATGTGTTTTTGTTGTTTTTTAGGTGCAACAACGCATGCCGCATGCATGTGGCACTCACATACTTACTTATATGCCAGTAAGTGTGTGGCAGCAGGACGTATCTAAGCCTATTGGACCAGTAGTGTTTGAGAACACTACATACACTACACCTTGTTGTTGTTGTTGTTCACATAGAATTTATAACCGAAAATTGTGTTATGATCACCCGCCATACGCGGCCGCCGTGCTTTATTGGCCAGCAGCCGTCCACTACGGCCGCTGTGGCAGGTTAGGCACGGACACCGCAACACATTGTGGCAACAATTGCCACAGCCGCCGCCTCGCAATTGTGTGCACCAGCGCTCGCCAATTGCCACTACGCCACATATGGCTCATAATAAATAAATATTTGACTTAAAATAGTGTGAATTAATATTTTTATGGATTTTACTTGTTTATTTTTACAAGTTTGTAAACACATGGACTTTTCATTTCCTTTTTATTGCCATTTTCAATGCACACATACACATATAAATACATATATACATACACTTACATATATTCATACATATGTAAATAGCTGCATGTGCATTTGCTGCAAACATGTAAATTTGCTTGTCTCGCGTTTTTAATTAGCCTTAGCTGTAGCCGCAGCCCACTGCCGGTGACGCACTGTCCGGTGCGGTGGCAGCGACCGCCCACCACCTTTGGCGCATGCAACGGACGTCGACTGGAAACAACAACTCAATTTGACAATACATCAACGACCCGCAGCAGCTGAAATCATATGCACGAGCAATCAATCAAATTTCTGCAGAGAAATCTGGCTGCACAGTGGCACGATTTGTGCAAGTAGGCGCGTAAAATTTTTTAAATAAAATTTAGCAAAAGCAAGGAACAATGACAGCTTCATAAAAGCTATAATACCCTTCACAGGTGCATTTTTTTATAGCATAAAGGAGTATAAACAGATGTGTATCTTGATTTTGATCGGTGAGTTGGTATGGCAGCTATATGCTATAGTGATCCGATCTGAAAAATTTCCTCGAATAATGTGGCGATTTATAGACCAATTATCCATGTGAAATTTGGTGAAGATAACTCGTCAAATCAAAAACTTTTTCATACAAGGACTTGATGTCGACCATTCAGTTTGTATGGCAACGCTATGTTATAGTAATCCGATCTGAACCATTTCTTAGGAAATTGCACCACTATATTAGAAAATAGTCCACGCCAAATTTCGTGAATGTATCTACTGAATTAACAAAGCTGTTCGAGGAAGGACTTGAGTTTGATCGTTCAGTTTGTATGGCAGCTATATGCTATAGTGATACGATACCGGCGGTTCCGACAAATGAGCAGCTACTTGGGGAGGAATAGATGTGTGCAAAAGTTCAGATCGACATCTCAATATCTGACTGCTTAGTTCACGTATATACGGACAGACGAAGATGGCTCATTTCTTATTCCTTCCTTTACTGGCCTTACTACTTCGGACGACATGACCTAGCCAGCGTATCCGCTGTCTTTTAGTTTGCGGAACTCTGTCAAAGTCGTCGTATAGCTCGTACAGCTCATTGTACCATCGAATGCGGGCAAAGAACCATAAAACATCCGCAGAACCTCTCTCTCAAAAACTCGTAACCCTGACTCATCAGATGTTTTCATCGTCCATACCTCTACACCATATAGTAGGACGGTAATAATGAGTGAATTATAGAGTTTTGTCTTTGTTCTTCGAGAGAGGACTTTACTTTTCAATTGCCTACTCAGCCCGAACTAGCAAGAGTTATTCTTCGTTGGATTTCGAGGCTGACATTGGAGTTGGTGTTAATATTATTTACAAGATAAACGAAATTGTCTACGACTTCGAAGTTTTGTCTATCAATAGTGACATGGGAGCCAAATCACGAATGCGAGGACTGTTTGTTTGATGACAGGAGGCTTACCTGAATTCTGAAAGCTTCTTTTCTAAAAAACACTTCCTGCCATTTAGTTATGTTCACGCTACAGCTAGCGAAATTGCACCACCCGTAGTCGAGAACTCTGTACATTGAAGCGCTTTTCACGGATCTTTCCCGTGTTTTAAAGAAAAGCTCGTCTAAAGTAATAAAACCGCTTGCTAAAAAAGGTAATCTATAAGGTTTTTCACCTTACAAATTTAAAATGGCTAAGTCTTTTATGAAATCGTTGTTATATTCTCTCTATGAGTGAGACCCAAAAAGGCTAAAAGAATTTATGCTCTGCAAGAAGAGCCCAGCAGGAAGTGGCTGTTTATATGATGCCTTATCGGTTGGGTTTAATTCTTCTGAAAAGTAATGATGAAGCTAGCGGGTGCTATTTTCTTTTTTTGAACAATCGGTCCGGATTACGGAGTAATACTCCTCATACCTACGCTTCGGTTTAAAGACTAAATAAGAAAGAAATGTCCACTGTAGCCGAGCATACATAGAGCTACATAACTTTTTCTTACTCACCCGTTTCGTCCGTCAGTTAACGTAGTAACCGAATTTGGCTGGATGACTGTTAGCAGTCAGTCATTCGAGTGGCACATAAATCATCGATTAAATGGCCAAAAGTCAAAATAAATTAAATTCTGCATCACGCCAAGTCAAATCATGCACACATTAGAACATACGAGCTGCCTTCGTACCGAAAAAAGCACCTAGCTGTGTATATGTACATACATATGTATATATACACATGTGGCATGCAACCTTAGAACGCCCACACACACTTGTGGCATTTATCTGAAATCTGAGATATTGAATAAGTCTGCAACGAATTAAACGATGACTGCAGCTAAACACATACACACACACACACGATTGGCACGGCAACAGCAGCTTCGGCTGAGCCGGCTGGTCGGTCACACCCTTTATTGACCCAAGCAGCGAAGCAAAAACCAGCAACAGTTGACTGACTGCTGACTGACTGTACGGCTGATTGGCGACGGCGCAGCTTTTCGGCTTTTCAAGGTGCGCGTGCGCACAATGCAAATCGGATTGAGCTGTGCAGAAATTAAAACGCCCACATGTCGCTTGAATCTAGACATGCATACAGGGTGAGGCAAAGCTCTTCGCACAAAATTACAAAACATATCAAAGGTTAGTCTTTTTTGGAGCAGTTCAGCGATTAGTAGAAGAAAGCTTAGCATTTCTTCGGTAATTGGCAAAACTTCATTTGACCTTGAGTATATGTATATCTCAAACACGGAATGGACGCACTTAATTAGATTTCATAAGATTGCCTATGCGAACATATTTCTTAGCTCAGACACTTTACTTCGGAAGTAATCCATTTTCTAGTCTTCCTTACTTTGAGAGGGATTTACTTGGTGTTTCTAAATCTTGATTGAGATACCGGGGCAACTTTACTCGGAGAGGGCTCCGTTTTCCTGGTATTTCTTCTTTCCGACAGGATTAGTTGGTATTTTTAAATCTTTTATGAGATGAGAGCTTAATTTACTTGAAGTGGACTCCGTTTTCCTGGTCTATTTACAGGGAAGCTACTGCATAGAGAAAAAACTCTCTCTGCAGATAGATCGACTTAGAACATATTCTTTCGTAGAGGGTTCCATGATCAAAAATGGTTTAAGAGAACAATATTCACTCCTCTGAGAACACATAAATGTTTTACAATTCCTAATGAGATCTTGAGTTTTGAGGTAGTGGTTCTACGGCAGCTTTATGGACTGGTCAGCCTTGGAGCTATGATGATCTTTATGATGATATCATATGGATTAATACCTCCCCTAGAGATTTAAGAATTTTTAATGTATTTCCAACTGGAAAAGCGATGCTACAGAGTGCCCTTATAGCATGGTATGTATATACTAACCTTGAGAGAAACTCGATTTCATCTCAAGTCAAAAAGGGATTTTTCGTAGATTTCTGAGGTTTTCAGTTGCTGTCGAGAAAATAGACCAACAAATTCTGTTAAGACACTCTTCAGAAACAAACAAGTTATATACATATAGTTGATATATGTGAGTGCTGATATGGTTTCAGAAGGGAAATTAGCTTTTAGGTTGGTAGTAATCCGATCTTTTTCACCTGCTATTAGCATTCTAGGCAAAAGCTCGTTAAAATCCGACGCGTATCTAAGAAATCGTAGCGATTATTGGGTTTCGAAGTAAGGAAAAAATATATTGTCGGTTGAAATTATATTACCTGCCACCGGAGTATATTTTCAAAGCCTCTTGAATTGAATTAGGTTGAATTCCGGCAAGTCCAAAAATGTTTCAACACCCTGTATAGCAAACTACGCACATGCCCAAACCGCCAGCATTACATTACATATCGCTCTTGCTGATCTCGGGCAATTATGCGACACTACTACTCGTACCCGCTATCGCAACGAACAATGATTGCAGTCTGTCGGCGCGCTCGTTAGGGTGCCATGGTGATTTGCTAGCTGGCTTTAACTTGACAATTGACGAAATTCCTTCGAAACGGTGGTAACATTGAGTTCGCTTTGTTGCCCATTTGTTGCGCCCAAACTGTCGCTCTGCTGACTGTTGTTACTACATGCCACGTGTGGCTGGACGAGATTTATTTGCTTGGGCTAATTTTCTTATTGTGGCAGCTGCGCCCTAAACGCGTCAACGCCCAAATTGTGTCACATTTATTTGCATTTTCTTGCGCATATATAATACATATGCATTTGTTGTTGTTGCATTAAAGTTTTTAATACAAAGTTGTATATTCCCAATTGCGATTTTTTAAATCTTCGCGGCGCCCCAGCCTTGCAACACACGTTTATGCGCCCGTGCTTAGACTTTCTCGAGGGGCTTTGGGCTTACTTTTCACTCGTTGGTCGATTAAATTGTCGCTCCCAGCGCGCAGTGTGTGGCAATCGCGCGCTGGCTCTCTCATTTGTTCGCCCTGCAAGCACTTGTGGCACCTTTGCCTTTTGCTCCCCTTCGCTGCAGTTGACACACTTTTATCACTTCGCTTGGACTCTGTTGTTGTTATAAATTAAGTCATTGTTGTTGCTGTTGATGTTTTTATTGTTGTTGTTGTTATGTTGACATTCGCTATGCGTCGCGCTGCATTGCTCAGGCAATTTGTTTAATGTTTCGCAAATGTCGTGTCTTTTCTGCCCCTCTTCCTTTGCTCCCCACGACATTTCCCTCTCGCTTCAATGTCTACTCACTTGTACGCTTCTATGTTTCACGTGGATTTCAGTCGAATTTAATTATTGAGACATTTGGCGCAACCCATCGGCCGTCCGTGCGATCCACTGGCGCTCGGCGCAGGTAAACGCGACGCCTTAATTCAACGCACTCGTGGCTGTTGTCTGTCATTTGTCTTTGCATTTACATCAAGTTACCGTTACGCACACTTGCCGTTGCACACAGCAACACATAATGTACACACAGCCGCACATATGTACAGTCTTTCGATGTGACTAACGCCACCGCGCCTCTTTTTACCGCAATCGATTTGACAGTTGAGTGCAGACACCTGCATTTTGTCACAGTTTTTATGTTTTTTTATTGTTGTTGCTGTAGCACGGCACTTGCGAAACGAAATGTACCGAAATTGCGTTGTGCTAAAAACGTTAATTTTCACGTAGAAAGTGTCGAAGCATTTGGTTTTTATTTAGCTGCTTGCTTTGGCGGTGATTGCTTGCGGCTTTTCGCTTATTCTTGCTGCTGAAATTCACATCGTTACGTTTTATTGAACTTGTGAAACACTTGTTTATTTCACTTTTTATTTGCAGTCTAGCTTTCTCTAAGAAAAAGTGTCGTCAAAGTATAGTTTTCGAAAATGAAGTCCAACGAACGGAAAGTCATATAAATTTTCTCATCGACACATTCATGTACAAAGAGTGTGGAATCATGAATTTGGCGCACCACTGACTCGGCTCAAGTTTCTCTGGTTTTTATAGTAAAATATTCTAACTTCAAACTATGGCTAAGACAAACAATAATATGGAGAATTCCAAGCTGTTATCATAAATGAACGATTTTATCACAGTTCAGAATCATTTCAGTTTAATTAAGAGAAACAGACTTGCAAATAAAGCTCTACGAGATGTCGCCTCATAATTGTTGGCAACTTTGAAACCGAAAAACATTTTTGTCTGATTTTTGAGAGTATCAATCGGAACACCAAATAAATGAAGCTAGGTGCTACCACCTTTTATGTATGTATGAACTTTTTAACTCAGAAGAAGACTCCCGCTATCCTTCTGTTAACACGACCCTGGTACCTTAAATTATTAGTCCATGAGTTTCCTTTTATTTAACATTATATTCCTATTATCATTACAGTGAGGTGTATGAATTTCGAGAGAAAAATTTTTATTTTGGAACCATCTGCCGTTTGTTGTTGGCATGTTCTATGATCTGTTGTGGGCTGTCATGGATATTACGCTTTTATCAGCCATACTGGCATACTTGAAAATTTGCTGATGAAAAATATATCATTACTCATATACTTATGTAATTTATTAGGTTTCTTCCATGAAACACAATAATACCTCTGCATTTTTCAAACGGATTAAGTGAATAAAATAAACGTTTATGAAAATACTGTCTAATCTGTGTTTAGGGTGGCCGAAATAAGCTTTTTGCCAAGATTAGTATAGATTAAACAGACCGGCTGTCACGCTGGTCCTTGGTAATGCCAGAAGGAGTTTCAATTTAAATAGAGCTGAAGTATTCGTCAAAAAACGTCAGCGTTTTTTTACGAATTTAAAAGTGTCTTGATGTCTAATGATGATGATACTTCATCTAGTGCCTTGAACTTCCCTGCTCTTTCAGCATGTATCCTCGTTACTAATGCCCATGCTTGCTTTTCTTCGAGGATCTTGTAAATGAATTTGAGCATGCAGCTCTTAAGGCATTCCATCTCGCCCTGTTCCTCTGTCAGTCTTTTGCGAAAATTTCTTTGTATATCGTGTTTAGTGACTTTCGTATTTCCTGTACTAATTCGGTAGCCCGAGGGATGACACTTTCGGCAATCTCAGTAGCTAATTCGTTTCCGGGAATTACTTTGTGACCTGGAACGCAGTATATGTATATGCAACCGCTTTCTGGCCGCCATTCTTTTTACTACCTACGTACTTCTAAGAACATTCTCTCACGTAATGCGATGTGAGATTATTGCCTTATTACTGTCAAGATATCGACGTATATATTGATCTTCTTTTTGTTATTTCCTACTTTGTGAGCTATCTCAGCCAATTTCCTGACCTCAAAGACTTCCGCCTGGAAGATTTCGCAACATTCAGGAAGCTTGAATGGTTGCATGAGGTCCAGATTTTTGTGCTTTTCGAAACTTTTAGCCAAATAAATGGACACTAAAGATGAGATAACAATGAGGCAATTTGAAAGATTTTTCCTTTATCTCAACATTGTAAACAATAACATATTTATACCAATTTTTTTTTTCTTTTGGAAAAAGAATACCGAGTAGGCCTTTGTTGCCTTTATTGTTGTATGTTTACTCTCGATAAAACATGTTAATAAAGATCCTATACATATACTAAGGATATTAGTAAACGCTGGAGATCATTCGAAGTTACTTCGTTTATCACGAGCAGTGAACTCGACAATTCCCTTCCTAATTTGTTCAAATAATGAGAAAAATATACAATTTTATCACGAATATGTAAATTGGAATAAGTTTTTATATGTAAAAAGCTTTGAAGTCGACCAAAATTCCTTAGAGAGCATGTTTTTAAACCGTTCCACAAGTTCAGTAATGTAAAAACTATTATAAAAAGTGTTTATTCAGCTTTAATCTAAAATTGGTGTTAAAAACTCATCGTCACAATCATTTTGGAGCTTTCTAAAATCATTTAGCCCCTCACAGATATTGTCTGCCATCATTGATTGAGTTTGCGATGAAAATTTGCTCATAAAAATTTAGTATTTTCCGGAAATGCCATAAATCAAAATGCCACTTTTATGGCAAATGGATTAATATTTAAGACGCACGCCACAAATGGGAGGATAATGTGTGACACAATCGGTTAATAAGCTATAAAAATACAAATGAACCCGTCAATGCGCGGATCAAGAGATCTCCCACTACAGATGCACACAAGATCACGCCACCCACAAGCGAAGCAGACATGTGTGCATGTAAGGTTGTGGAGAGAGGAGACGCTTCACTACTAGTACTAAACGTTTGTAAGTATGTATGTGTGCTTGCGAGATTAAGCTGATTTATGCAAATATTAAATTTCCAACTAGCTTGTTGAGAATTATGAATTTTCAAGTTTATTGCGAAAAAAATGTGGAAACAGCAATTGGCCAATGCGAGGATGACGAAGACTGCGGCATTTGCATTGCAAATCCACAAACACATAGACGCACTCACACATATATGCATATGTATACATACATATACAAATGCATTGGAAGTGGCTGCGGATAAGTTATTGCGAATGTTGGCGGTTATATGGCTTCTGCCGGCACGCAAACCAGCTGAGCAACCGCAGCGATGCGGCAGGCATGTTGCAGTTGCAAGTTGCAACATTTGTATTGAAATGAAATGAATGCGAGTAACTTGAATTACCATAAAAAGGAGAATTTGTGCGCACTTCATAAAATCATATGCACATTTGTATGTATGTATATGTGTGTGTGTCAGCTTGTTGATATGCGCATAAATACATTATTGGCTAGAGCGAGCCGCGCAGTTTGGTTGCTTGGTTGCGCCGACTATTTGTCTTTGCATTTGTTGTATGATTGGCTGTTTGTTGGTTTTGTTGTTGTTGTAGCTGGCTTGCTTGCAGCTGCGCCGGAAAATTTGACGTAATAATTGTCAAGCTGACAACTGAGCGCTAATGCAACAACAACAACACAGCTAACAACAACAACAATATCGAAAACAAAAACAATAGCAACAATAACAAAAACTCATAATAGCAACTACAACAAAAAATCTTAATAACAACAACAATGAAAAAATCATAACAACAACAACATTTATTAATAACAATGCCTGCTTCGCTGGCGCTGAGCGACGAGGTGACGAACTTGCTGTGCCGCTGGCAGCTGACTTGCCCACCCGACCGGTTGCCGCTTGACTTGAACGCCACCAACTTTGGCAGTGGCCGACTGGCCGGACGCACGCACATATAAATATGCTATGAATTAATGAATGGAGCTCTAGCTGCTGGAGCTGCGAGTCTCCGGTGGGTCAGTGACTTGGCGAACTGGTTAACACCATCGATGAATGCTGTCAATGTAAACGCAACCATGGCGCGTCTGTCACGTCACATCACCGCGTGTCAACGGGGCAAGTGCAACAGCAGGCTGCACTTGTCGATGCCGTGTTGTGGGATGTGTGCGCGCGTGCGCGGGAGAAGGGCGCGCGCATATCGGACGCCTTATAATGCGCGTTAATTTGTATTGCCGGCTGGCGAAACAGCGTGAAGTTGTTAAAAAATAAAAAATATGATATTCATAAGAATACTGCACTTAATTGTGATTTTCACACGAATCGCCTACTTTGGCTAACGAACAGCTGTGTGCTGCGTAGTCACATATTAGGCGAACTGCGAGTGCGGAATGAATATGCATATGTTTGTGAGTGTGTTGTAACGAAGAATTTTAGTGAATCCCGAAATTTCGGGATCTTGCTTTTTGAATTCGGGATCCCGAAAATTTTTCTGAGTTAAATTTCACCACCTATTCACCTTGGAAAGTATTTTATTTTACTATTGTTATTTTAGAATCTCTTTCGGCACACTTTTTTACATCCAATTATGTCGTACAAATCCTATAATTTTAATTTATTCAGTCCAATAATTTCTCAAAAGTTCGGTGAAGTTCAGAAGTCCCTACAATAACACTACGGTGTTCCTTCGCATTCGCGAAAGTTTAATTCAAACCAGGGCGATTCGAAAATACTTAATATAATCCTAAATTTCGCACCGCGAAAGTTTTAATACAGTTCAACGGGATCCCAAAATCCCGCTTATAAGCCGGTATCCCAATAGTGCGGAGAAGTCCCAACAATAAGTTTATGGTGTTCCCTCCTGAATCCCGAAAGCTTAATTCAGTCCGAAAATCGCTAAAATAACTGTAAATTGTATACTTTGGCATACGGGAAGTTTAATTCAGTACAACGGGTTTCCGAAATCCTATAACCCTCTAATATGCAATTTCTGAACCTGAAATATTTAATTCAAAAGAAATCCCGATATCACTACTATAGCCCGATATTGTGGACTTTCGGCATCCCGAAAGTTAAATTCACTTTAACGGGATTCCGAAATCCCGACTAGAACGCTGTACTTCGAAAGTGCACAAGTCCAAAAGTCCATAAAATAAGTATATGAGGTTTTATTTCTGAATCCTAAACTTTCGGAGTCTCGGTATCCCTATTATAACCTTGGATTAGGTACTTGCGGCTTCGCGAAACTTTAATTCAGTACAATGAGATCCAGAAATCCTTACAATAAGCCTACGGTATGTGCTATATGTGGATGATGGGGCCATAAGAAAGAATTAAGTAGAAGAAGATACTATATGCTTCTCCGGAATTCCTAAGATTCTATATCACTTCAACGAGATCGCGAAATCGTTGATATGTGCGCGTCCTGAATTCCGAAAATGTAAATTGAGTTCAATTACATCCCGAAACCTTTACTGTAAGCCAATAATATGGCCTTCCGTCATTCCTAAAGTTGAATTCAGTTCAACGGGTTTCCGAAATGAGATCCCGAACTCCGCTTTATGAGCCATAATCTACATGCCCGCCCGTGTTTACTTGTATCATGTGAAAATTTCCACCAGCAACGCCTTTGTGTTAGTGGCTAAAATGTTTACATGTTTGTTGTGGTTGCTGTTGTTGCTTGGCTGACTGCTTTTGTCATTGCAAACACCTGCGAAGGCAACGCACCTGTACGACACACCAACGCCACCAGCACCGCTATGCTAGTTTGCGCAGCTAATTGTGGTTGTTGTTGTTGGTATCAGTATGGTTGTTGTAGTTAGCGGTGTTGCCTGAAATCGCACAATTAAGTGGAAAAAATGTGTATGTGAGTACAACAACAACACTTGGAAAATATACTGCAACAAAACTGGAAAGCGTAACAGTTACGCTCTGTTGTTGTTGGCGGCAGCGGCCGACCAGTGGCAGCGGTATCGAGAGTAGTCATATTGGCAATTGTCCGTCACCAGCAACACCGTTAAACCAGCTGCAAAACAGCTAACTTCAATTCACAGCGTTTTATTAGCGCACAGCTGGTCATTTGCCAGTTTCTTTCATGGTTGTTGCTGTTGTTATTGTTGTCCTCGCTCTCTCTCGCCATTAAGTATTGGTAATCGGAGCAGTTTGGGCGGAAATGCATTGTATGTTGCAAAAGATATGCAGCCACTCGCTTTTCTTGTGGCAAACACGAGCACTTGTTGCACAGCCAGCTGTTGTTGTTGTTGTTTTATTGCTAATAAGGAAGCGTTTATTTAATTTATGCACTAAGCATCTTGGTTATATAGTAATTTGTGAGTGAGTGAGTGAGTGTTCAGCGGCGGGGAAGTGTGGTGGGCATATTGGCTGCTCATAAAATTTTAATTACTTTCATATCTCTTCGAGTGTGGAGAATTCTCCTGAGAAACGGCGAAATCAATGAAATTCAATTAACATGGTGTTATTGGCTGAATTATCAATGGGGAGGACGATGCAGAAGATGCACTTTAAATTATTAATCAGTGGAGGTTGGGGATGTAAAGACTATAAAATTATCAATGAGCTTTTCTGGGAGATAAAGACATATCTTGGTAGAGGAATACTCTGCTAGCAAAATTGCCAACTTGTTTCACATAATTTTTCTTTTATAGTCCAACTATAATCAACAACTGAGTTCAGATTCCCGCGTGCTCTTATTGACTTCGCAAAACCTTCATTGTTTCATACATATCTGTCATGACGAACAAAGTTAGTAGCTAAACTCTAACTTCAGCAAAGCGAATCTTAATCGCCAAACACATTGTTTAATATGGTGAATTTTTAGGAATTGCTCCAGAAGCTAAGTCTACATCCAGATATTCATGGTCTTAATGTATTAGCTTCCACGTCTGAGACAGTCGGGAATATTTCTTTCAGTTTATCTCCGACCATCTCAACAGAACTCTCTAAATATATAGTGAATTTTTTTACAAAAACCAAAATAATAGCGCCTAACTACAGTCCCAGTCCAACTAGTCGCCACCAAATTATCCATGTCGCTCATTCCATTTAAAATTTCGCCTTCTTTGGGCTTCTATAAAAGTCAACTACACTCTTACTAAGTCGGTTAGTTTAACTGTCGCAAAATTATTTGGTTTGACAATATGAAAAGAGTGCCACTACAATTCCAACTCTTCTCTCAGAGCCCTCACATATGGTGACACTATATTTACTACGCCTCTGTGAGCTGGAAGGATTTAAGGCTCTGATATTCGGGGGTTAAGACCGAAGAAAACGAATTTGACTGTGTTAAAAAAATACAAAATCCCTCAAAGTACTTTGGCATAGTTTTGAGCAGCGAAGAGTTGTGGAAGAAGAGAGAGAAAGACCAGCAATGACTTGGACCTGGGAGTATTTTCGCTTTGGTGCTACACAGATATAGTAAGACCGATTTTACTATACTGTGCTCTAGTATACTCGTCAAATATACGGAAATATATCTACATGAAGCCTCTACATAAGGGGAGTTCTAAGAACCACTCCAATGATGGCTCTTGAGCTATTAATATACCTATCAACTATAGACTTTTCCCCTGATAACAGCGCGGAAAAATCGGCAAAGCTATTACTGACTGCAGGATAATTTTTGTATAGAACCATCGGTCATAGTTGGGTGGGTATGGTAATAACAGTTTCGTAGGCACCGTCCACAGTCCCACTTTTCTTTTGGGAAAGAAGATTTGGAGTAAACATAGACAGTGAGAAAAGTTGGCACAAAGGTATGGTAGCAGTGCGCAGCACTTTACAAATTTAAACGGATCGGTTGAAAAACAAGGACGGAGTTCGTGCAGGGATATACTGCATGAAGTTAGTCTCTTATGCTGCTGGATGCCTGCGGTATATTTCATATTTTTGGTTTTGGAAAACCCACGGAGCTAACCACTAATTCATCATCAATCATCTTCAGAGTTAAGATCCACTAGAACAGCCGGTAGACATTAACTACATATCTCACATCGGACAGAAGTGTCTTTGGAAGCCGGACACCTGGGGAAAATATCGCCAAACACAAGCGACTTCACTTCTACTGAGTGTCAAGGTACCGATGGCAATAAGATAATGAACGAGACTGCAAAGAATAGTGTAAGGCAAACATCCGAAAACCTTACCGACATTAGTAAACCCATGCATTGTCTAAATGACGATCTGAACAGATGGAACGATTTGCCGGAGTGCAAAACTACAAAAACTTGTGCAAAGCGGTATATTAGAAATACACACAATTCCCTTTGATACTTGATAAAAGGATTTTAAGGAATTGATTAGAGTACTCACTACTGATAGATCGAGAAGATTGCAGAAAATTCACTTGTTCTGCATTGGCCAGGAAACGCTTCAAGAGTTAGGGAATCCCACGGTATGGGACACTGTAAGAGGTGTCATTAGTGAGGCCGCAGAACCTGTTCAAGTGGCGTTATGTGCTGGCAATCTAAAAGATGACTATTACACATGGATTGTGTAGACCATCTGGTCGCTTGTTAGCCTACCAGACCTAACCTAACCTAACTTACTCTGGGACTAATAAATTAAAGTAATGCAATAATACAGGATGACTCAAGGTGTTACGGTTTATCTTATATCCACTAAGTCCAAAACAAACAATGAAGAGTTCTCCCTAGTTGCAAGTATTCTATTACACCCAAACAAGGGTAAGGTATTGAATAAAACTCCATTGAGGTATTTACACAAAGTCTTTTTGATAGATTTTTATTACCAATTTAAAGGTACATCTCTAAGTTTTGGGAAAAATTCTTATAGGGAGTTTTGAAAGCTATTCAGGTATGCTCAGCAACCTATTCTATTTCGCTTGTAAGCTCTTGACATTAAGTTTAAGTGCCTCTTATAACTTCTATGTGTGAGAACTGATTATTTTATATACCCTATTACTTATACAACAAATCTTCCGATTCAAGGAAAACAAAGAGCAAAGCTCTAGAACACGTGCTTTCTTTAAGTTCGTGCATCGTTTACATACATAGGTACCCGAGTACCTTTTCACCTACAAAGGCACATAACGTCACACGAAACCACGCAGCTGCTTAATGCGGAAGTCAGTCTCCCGCTTCCGCTCCCAACCAACAACAAATAAGATTTCTATAAATCGTTAACCCACCGCGACATACCGTTTTCCTTAGTGCACACTCGGCCGTGTGGCGGTAATGATGATTCCCGCTTTGTAAGGTAAAGAAACTCATTTGTCGTCATTATTTTACTCGTACGAGTTGGAAATGCGACGCAGCGCTCACCCACACGCCGGCGACAAATGAAAACAATTACAAACCCAAGACGAAGAGACATTTATAATGGACTCATGGCAGCGACTGGGCGACATTTGGGCGAGTGGAAGAAAAGAAAACCCAACGACAACGATACTGTGAACACGTGCGACTGGCTTTCAAGCAGGCAAGCGTCTACCAAAAGATGCTTTCAACAAGAAAAAGCTGGCGTCGCTGCCGCTGCGCCCGCTGTGTGGGCAGCAATACGGTAGCAGCGGTGATATTTCGTGATATAGTGGCACTAAATTAAATCTTTGCATATGTATATGTGTGTGTGTGCAGCTGATGAATAAAAAATAAGGCGCGTTGCGGCGTCGCCACGGAAATACCCGCTGCAACACATGTAAGACAATCTTGCCGCGACGCCGCGTGCAATTGAACGCTTGGCAGCGAGCAATCACTGCCGCTTACTCATCGCCGCCACTGTCGCTGATTTTATTGCTGACACTGTTATTGCATATTTAATCCACTCAGCTGCACCTTTGCTCACCGCTGCAATTGTTGTTGCCGTTGCTGTTGTTGTTGTTGAAGAAAAATCTAAAGCAATGCAGCTGAATTGCGGCAAAGACAACAAAAACCACAAACAAAACAATCACAGACAACAAAAATGAAAAAAAGAAAAATCACAAAAGAAAAGGAAAAGGAAAACGGAAAAATCAACAGCAAAAAGTGGCAAGAAAGTATATTTAAAGAGCGACAGAAGCAGCAGCGCGCAGAAAGAGGTCAGTCCACCGGTGAGCTGGTGAGCTGCTTATACACAGCTGAGACAAGCGAAGCAAAAGAAATCAGAAGCCACCAAGAATGCAGAACACCTGAAAGGAAATGCGTATCACTCGCTCGGCTCTGACTGGCTGGCTGGTTGGCTGGCTTGGGGTGCCCATTGTAGGTAAACGCTCGTATTTGAGTGGGTAATTGTTTGCTGTGGCAACGTCACACGGTCGAGCAGAAGACGTAACAAAAACAACAATAAGCAATGTTAACAAAAGTCGGTAGAATGCGTAATCGCATTGCTTTTTGTTGTTGGTTTTGCCCATTTTGTTGTTGCATGCCGTTTTAGTACGCTTGGGAAACCGAAAAATGTGAAATGCCAGCAAACAGCGATTATGCTGTATAAATATAGGCAAAAGGAGCGTGAAGATGTGCCGCAAAAATTCCACGAAATCAGCGCAAAGGCCCGAAAAGACCCATGCAGCATACGTTTTTATACCCTGAACAGACCATACTAAGTTTGTCACGAAGTTTGCACCACTCTATATTATTCATATGTAAATATACAAAAGGAGGATGGAGCCATGTGTAGAAGTTCACGCAAGTGAGGAAAGTTCTCTGAGCGCCATTGACTTGGGAGTGGCCAGAAACGATTCTTTTACATATGACTCAAGCATATCACGACTTCCGGTCTTAGACCAACTATCCTCTGGGTAGCCAAAAAACTTTCCGTTGGAAAGCGAGTGAAAGTGAGAAGGCAAAATATCTCCTCTCCAGGGTTGTGCAGTGGGTTTGGGACCCGCCCCTTAGAAAATTCTACCAATGAAAGGAAAACAACAGCCCCGGATATCTCCGCAAAATTAATATGGCTGTGTAAACTGACGTTGGGCAATACCAAAAGTTCCATCAGAATCGGAAAGGACCTCGCCGAGCCGTTCGATACAAACAAGGTTTCAGGAAAGGCGTCCGTCTACCTTGGAACCAGTAATAATAGCAACAACAATGTCAGCCCCGAAATCCAACGCAGAATAACTTTTACCAACAGATGCTACCTCGGGCTGACGAGGCAATTGAAAAGCAAAGTCTTCTCTCGGCGAATAAAGACCAAACACCGTAAGTCACTCATTATTCCCGTTCTTCTATATGGTGCAGAGACATGGACGATGACAACATCTGATGAATCGGTTTTAAGAGTTTTCGAGAGAAATGTTCTGGAAAAGATGTATGATCTTTTGCTCATTGACAATGGTGAATAAAGCATTCGATGGAACGCTGAACTGAGTTATGCGAAGACATTGAGTTCAGCAAATTAAGAGACAGTGTCTACGCTTGCTCGGTCATGTCGCCGGTCGCCCGAATGGATGAAAACGCTCTAGCTCTGAAGTAAGACCTCTATTCCGTTGGAGAGATCAGGTGGAGAAGGACCTAGATGCACTAGATATATTGAATTGGCGTCAAATTGGGAAGAGAAGAAACGTCTGGCGCGTTGATGAAGAGAAAATATAAATGATGAGTCGATTCAGTCATTTCCTTAGTTTATGTATAGTGCGAATTAGTCTTTCAGTGTTCCCGATATAGCTCTGAAATTTTGGCCACGCCCTTTTCTCCTCAAGAAACTGATTATTTGTTGAAACCACCGATATCCGAACACTTTAGGATATAGCTGCCATATAAACTGAACAATCAAAATCATGCCCTTGTATGGAAAATTTTTTTGTTTGACGGAGTATCTTCACAAAATTTGGTTGAAGTCATTATTTGAGAGAACGGCCAAGTCTCTGGAAAAATTGTTCACATCGGATGACTATCACATATAGCTGTCATACTAACTGACCGTTCAAAATCAAGTCCTTGTAAGAAAACTTTTTTATTTGACAAGATATCTTCACTAAATGTGGTGCATTATTCTCTAAAATTTTTGAGATCGGAACACTCTAGCATATAGCTATGAAGCCCTTGTATGGAAAACTTTCTTATTTGACGAAATATCTTCATGAATTTTGGCATCCTTTTTTTTCAAGGCTTCGAGAAAAATTTTCAGATCGAATCACTATAGCCTATGGCTGTCATACAAACCGGCCGATCCTGGTATGGGAAACCTTTTTACTTGTGAAGGGTATTATTACCGAAAAAATTTTTTTCCGTGTTTTCACAAATCGTCAACAATATTACTTTTGTTGTTGTGGTACATGTGAGTGTTTAAGCATCTCGCACAGCAGCAGCGGTTTTGGGACAATTTCCTGCTACTTCAACTTGGCATTTACTTGTATTTTGTTGTTGTTATTGTTTTGCTTTAACCTTTTGTTACGTTTTCTTGAAGCAATAGCGTACATGCATGTCCAATTGTTGTTGTTTTCTATTATTTTTTTAGTCAGTTTTTCCTTTTTACCATTTTTTGCATTTTTTTTTTTTGGAATTTTTCCTGAACGTGCAACATTGGCGGTCGTTCGGTCAACAGTTATGGAATTTCTCAATGACTCCGCTCCCACACACACACACATACAACAGCTAACATACGAATTAAATGATAATAAAAAGGAAAACAATTGCGAATAACAACAACAACAAACATTGCGGCCATGCAAGCGGTGGCAAATGCAACCTCAATAGCAATAATAACAACCACCAATTTACTTGTGTGCACATATTAGTATGTATGTATGTGTGTGGGTGCTGTGGCATATTAAGGAAGTGCAACTCGAAAGAATTTCTATTGTTTCGTTTAGATAATTTTTTTTAGCGAAATTTGTTGCACATTGCTGCAGCGCCTAGTGTTGTTGCATATATGCTTTTGTTTTTGTTTTCTTTTTTCTTTGCTCATTGGGCTTCGCTGGCTTAATGCAGTTGTAAGCCTGGCAAGCATGTTTTGCCACACAAAGGTGTCCATTGTTTGGCAGTGAGTGTTGCACGGTGCTGTTGTTGTTGCTTTTGTGCCAAAGTGTTGTGTTGCGGGTGCGGCCAATTGAAGTGGAATTCCTTTTAAGGTGGCGTCGCATTCGCTGATATTACAAGATTAATGTGGGAAATATTTGTTAAGGATGTTCCAGTTCAGTTTTCGATTTTTACCTTTGTTCAGCTCTCCTGGTATTTTGTGAGCGCATTGACGGTTGGGAGATTAATTTATTTGGTGTTCTCGCACTTCGTCAGTTTTTTTTTTTAGATGGAAGCAGCTGGTGTGGTTGTGTTGTTTATTGCTTTATAAGATGCGAATATTTTGATTTTTGTTTGAAAGAAAATTTGGATTTGGGTTTGATTATTGAATTGGTTGTGAAAAAGGATTCACAAAACAAAAAAAAAACAAAAATTCCTATTTTCTATGTGAAAGTATTAAAGTACGCTGCGAAAGATCAGCATGAATCAAGGAGGAACCACTCATCTGATAACACTTCGTGATGACTAGGTAGAGAGAATGTCTAACGCTGCACCTATGCCTTTAGCAGGCCCATTGTGCACCCACCGGGACTAAAATCCCTTCATTCTATTATTTCCTCTCTGAAGTTCATCAATACAAAAAGTTGTATTATTGCAATTGCCAGGACATCGTCAAGAAACCCTCGAGCGATAGTTGCGATTATTTTCCTATGCAAAGGCTTGCATTCGCATTGAAGATGTTCTACCATTCATCTTCGTAGTCGTTGCATGATATTCCAGTACTGTTGCCTGCTTGTTGAGCAAGTTATGCATTGACTCCACCGATACTCAGAAATAAATGGTAATCCATTAAGATCTCAATGCATTCTTTCACCAGTTTCGCTGAAACCCTAACACACTTTAGTGGTTTTAAGGCCCTTTGGTTATCTGTATATAAATATAAAAAGTCTTTTCGTATTTTGTCAATAGTTGTCGTTGCAGTCGTATATATCCAGTGCTACCAACCACATTGTTTCTTAGCATATAAAGTTGAAAAAGTGAGACTTTAAAGTCCTTTTAACCAAAAAAACATTAAATCCGGGAAATTGAAAAAAAGTTACAGCTGTTCAAAAATGAGTGAGAATAATGAAGAAATTCGCTATATTTTGAAATTTTTGTATGAAAAAGAGAAGAATACCACGCAGGCCACCAATGAAATTTTTGAAGTTTACAGAGACGATGCTCAGACGATATATCAGTTCGTGTAACACAACAATGCTTCGCTCGCTTCTGTTCTTTGAATTTTGATGTGAAATATGCACCGCGCTCTGATCGACCTATCGTTGAAAAGGTCAATGAAATTATGAAAAAGATTGACCAGGACCGTCACATAAGCAGCCATGAGACCGCAAAGGAACTTAACATTCACCATCAAACGGTTTTGAACCATTTAAAAAATGCTGGCTACAAAAAGAAGCTCAGTGTATGGGTACCACAGGAATTGTCTGTGAAAAACTTAATGGACCGAATAAACATCTGCGGTTCTTTGCTGAAACGAAATGAAATCGAACCATTTTTGAAGCGAATGGTAACAGGCGACGAAAAGCGCATAAAATACGACAATAATGTGCGAATAAGATCATGGTCCAAGCGTGGTGAAGCTCAACAAATGGTCACAAAGCCAAGAATTACGCCGCAAAAGGTTATGCTGAGTGTTTGGTGGAATTGGAAAGGAAGCATCCACTATGAGCTGCTCCAGCCTAGTCGAACGTTTGATTCTACATTTTACTGCCAACAACTGATGAGTTTGAAGCAAGCAATCGAAAAAAACGGCCAGAACTGATCAACAGAAACGGCTTCGTCTTCCATCAGTACAACCCTGGATCATACACATCTTTGATGACTCGGCAAAAACTGGTAGAGCTTGGCTGGGAAGTTTTGATGCATCCAACATATAGCACTGACCTTGCACCATCGAACTACCATTTGTTTGGTCAATGCAGAGCTCCCTTAATTGAGTAAAGTTGGCTTCAAGAGAAGCTTGTGAAAATTACTTATCGCAGATAGAAACCAGAAAAGTTTTACACTGATAAAATGACGTCTCTAGCGAAAAATTGGCAAAAAGTGGTCAACCAGAATGCTACCTATTTGGTTCATTAAAGTTCATACAAATATAAAGAAAAAAAGATGAATTTTGATCAGAATTACGAAAAGACTTTTTCGACTACCCAATATTATGTTTTCAACGCAATTTATGAAAGCTATTATAATAATTAATGACTTACAACAACACACTAATTACATTGCATTACTTGTAAGCTCACTGCAAGTTGCTGCAATGCGATTAATGCTTTTCTATATTTGAAATATGATTTACACGCCTGCAACGTAATTGATTTTGCGCAATATGTGCACGCTTTAACTCACAACGAACACGCAGAGTTGCAATTTCTCAAGAGAATTGCGCATCCTTTGAATTGCGATGTCCGCTGAGCTCAGGTGTGAATGAATTGTAATTTTTCTGCTATAAGTTCGAAGAATATGAAACATTTCCAAAGTTGCGCCACAATTGTTAAGTGCAGGGCGTCACATGCGCATGCAAGAGCCGGTGCGTTGAAGGCGTTAATCGACAGAAAATTGACTTCAATTCAACACCTGGCTGACATTTGCGCAACATGCGCATGCCGAAAACCGTTATCAACATTTATATAAACGTGCGTACACGCCTCCCTGTTATTAAAATATTATTATTAAGCTGATGGTTTCTCAAGCGTTGTGAAAGCATGCGGCAAATATCGCTGCAACCAAGCAGCAGGCAAGTGTGTGTGCAACAACGAGTGACGGAAGCGCTGAGCGCTGTGGCGTGTGTAGAATGCTTAAATATTGAAAAATTGCACACCAAATGAAGCGAACTCAATTAATAATAAGCATGAAATTGAATTTTGAATTTTTTGGCGGCAACAGGACGAGGCTCGGCGCGGCAAAGCACCGAAAATCAACACGAATTGGATAAAAGCAAAAAATTTAAGAATTCGCCAAGAATGAAATTGAAAGGCAAAATGCCAAATTATAAATTAAAATCTGTGCAAAATGCAACGCGGTCAACAGCGATTGTGAATGTGTGTGTGAGATGAGTTTTGCGGCGCTTGCCTCAAATGCATGTGTGCGTGTGTGTGCTTTGATGCAGGTGTGGCCATAAAATTCCCAATCTGAAATTCAAATCAAGAAATCATAAAATTACCAAAAAGGAAAAACTCGCGCAAAAACAATAACAACAACTGCGCAAAGCAATAGTACGCAAGCGCACCAAATGCGCCGCAAACGAAAAGATGTTTCCTTTGCAACACAAGTAGCAGCAAGCAGCGGCGCAAAAATCCGCGAAGATGCCACATAACAATTGAAGAGGCTTTAGTGGTTGTTGCATTGAGTTTTTTCCCGTTTTTAATACACTGCATTATTGCTACACCTCTGCATATGCGCGCGGCAAGCCTAATTCATGGCGAAGGGCTCCTGCCACACAGCCACCAAAGCCAGGCAACTTTCATGCGGGCGGTCCAAAGAACTTTATTTGAGTGTATGTGCGTGTGTGTGTGTTAATGGTGGTGTTGTTGGCGGCGGAGTCAGTGCGAGTCAACGGCTGTGGCCATCCCTTTATCGCTGCCAACAATCTGTGCCCTGGTGGGAGCACTGACAGCAGCCATACTGGGTGCAGCTGAGTCGTCGCCGGCGCAAAAATTTGTTAAGGTCCTTTACGCCTGCGCGGCTGCCACAAACAGCCGACATCCGTTGCGCAGCACACTGCTCATACACACACACATAAACTTAACGGCGGCTGCGTAGCACTTTATGCATTGCTGCAATAAAAAGAAAAGCAGCGCAAGGAAGGATAAAAAACAACAACAAATATAATACATGGTAAGAACGCAAGAACTCTTTATGTTGCACGTGCACTTTTCGCTTGCAACGCCGCCGTGTTCATTGCACTTTCAACTGCATACCTTATTTCTTCAGCCGAACTGTGCTGTGCTTATTAAATTGTTGCTGGTTTTTTGTTATTGTAGTTTATGGTGTGCGGTGCGGCATGCCTCTGTGCATCGCTGAGCATTTTAGGTTTCTCATTTAACTTCGATTTCTTTGCGAGTTTATTTACCTTTTGGGCACAGTTTGAATGGGCGCCGCCGCCGTCAATGCTGCCACAATTATAGAAAAACAAAAAAAAAAATACAAAAAATTGTTTTAAAAAACGCCAAAAGAAATGCTGCTTCTAGAAGCCAATGGCAGTGATTGTGGTAGTGTTCAGACATGTGAGGCACCTCCACTGCATTCCGGGAATCTTCCAAATCAAAGACATAATAAAGAATTGCACAACTTAGCGCACACATTTTATGCCTCCACTTTGCTGTAGCCTTCGCACCGCGACGCGCTTGGTCGGTCCACTTCACCTTTGCCTTCTGTGTGGGCAGGCAAGGCTTGCATGGTCTCTTCTCGATTATAATTCCATAAAAAAGGAAGTTCTGGAGCGTTAAAGGTACCCGAATGAGCTCAATCTACATGCATATGTATGGGTGTTACGTTTCTTATACGAATGTTCGGTCAAATTGTTTGCAAATATACTTATGTACATATATTCACTAGAAAATACCCTGTAGGAAAATTAATCATTTGATGGAGTGGAAATTTGAATAAAACCATTTGAAGCCATATGCGACTCATGATTCTATATATATAAAACTATATCTGCCGTGAACTGATATAACGATATTTTTTTAACGGGTGATCCAAGTGGAGATACTTTTTTCAATAGCCCTTTTTTAGAATATCACGCGTGACTCGTGTCAAGTTGGCATTTCATCATGGAAGGACTTACGTCTGAACAACGCTTACAAATCGTTCTATTTTATCACGAAAATTCATGTTCGGTAAGGAACCGAGCGTACTATTCGCAAGATTATCACCCATCTTGAGACCCCGCATTCATTTTGAATAATATTCGACCGAATAGACCACGTCCAGCACGCATTGAACAAATGCGCCTCAGCTGAGTGTGTACACAAAGACCGTTGAGAGTCGCTTCGGCGCCGTTCGCGGCAACTCGACTGACGTATAGAATGACTTAGGGTTTTTTACATCGAGATCTTAAATTAAAAGCGTAGAAAATACAGCTTGGGAAAGAACTGAAGTCGACCTTCCCAAGTGATATCGTTTCGCTCTATGGGCCCTTGAAAAGTTCCAAGAACATCCAACATTTTCGATCTACATTTTGTTCAGCGACAAGGCCCATTTCCGGCTCAATGGGTATGTAAACAAGCCGAATTGCTGCATTTGGAACACAGAGCAACCTCATGAGATTCGAAAGCTATCATTTCATCCAGCAAAACCTTCGATCCACATTTCTTCAAAAATGTTGCCGGTGAGATAGTAACTGTGAGTGGCGACTATTTGCTGCTTAAAATTGAAGCTCGTGATCTCGGCGACATTTGGTCTCAACAAGAAGAGATAATTTCACGTTTTGGGCCGGTCGATTGGCCATCGAGATCGTGTGATATCACATCGATAAAGTTTTGCCTGCGTAGATATGTAAAGTCTAAAGTCAAATCGGACAATCCCGCTTCAGGTTCGAGTAGAAAATCGCGCGTTCGATTTGCCAGTTACCAGTCCAAAATGCTTGAACGACTCAACGAAAATTAGACTCGACGGATGGACCATCTGAAACGTAGCCGCGGCCAACATTTGAAAGAGATAATCTTCAATGCCAAAGGATGTGTTTTCGAATGATAATAAACATTCCCCATTTTGTTTGCAGTTCCAGTGTTTTTTCTTTAAAAAAGTAGGAAACCTCGATATGGGTCACCCTTTATAAAAACCCTGATCAAACCAAAAAGTTATTCATACAAGCGCTTAATTCCGATTGTTCAGTTTGTACAGCAGCTGTATGCTATAGTGATCCGATAGCAACGGTTCCGACATATAAGCAGCTTCTAGGTGAGAAAAATTAAACGTGTGGAAAATTACAGATCAATAACTCAAAATAGAATGTTGTTGTTGAATAAGAAATACTGATGGTTCGGGTGTACTATATACCATGTAGACAGATAGACATGTTTAAATCGATTCAGCGCCATGGTGATCATGGTGATTTATATAGTACATATACACTTTAATGTGTCTCCAAGTTTCGTTCTGACAATGACCCATTTCTACTTCTTTCTCGATCGGTATTCGAACCCACGACGAAGCGTTTCTTTGCGATCCAATCTAGAGTATTAAGTGTAAGGAAATTTAGGGAAAATATTCCAGCATCCACCATTTTAATCGCAAGTTCTAGAAGAGTTCTTAAGAATTAATACTCTTACTGAAAATTTTTCTGTGTGAAAAACATTTCCTAGCTCTCAGTTTAAGAGCGTTTTATCAACTTTTGTGATAATATACGTACCCTTTCTTCATCCTCCACACATCCACAACTGAATTAAGCCAATACTATAAACTTTGTTCCTTAATGCCATGTGTTCCCTACTAGGCTACTAAATCTCAGTGCAAGCCTTTGAGATTTGCAAGCGCACTCGCTTCTGTATCATTTGAATATACATGATTTTTACACATACAACAACCATACGGCTTGCAAAACTCCAGTTGCAGCGTCCCTAAACGGATTGTAACTGATTGCAACATTGTGCCTACATGCAGGCCTTTAAGTGTACTTATCGTTATTGCTGTGGTCTGGTAGCGCGCTGCTAATGATTTTTTCGGGTACTTCGCCCAAATCGCGATATAATCGCTTCATTAAATGCAAACTGCTTATCAGCTTTTTTATTCCGTGTAGGCATGCATGTCGACGGTTATTAATTAAAGCTTTACAAGCGACCTGTGTGGCATTGGAAGGGTTTCAGTTTTGTTCGTTTACTCAGTAATGTGGCAACAGTATATAAGAAAGCAAAGTGCACTTTTGTTAAAAATTCGATCTTTTTTTGTGTTAAGCTCCACCAAATAGAGGCTTTAATGTATAAAATGAGGTTTGTATAGCCTATTAAATGCGATTTTGCGAGCATATGATGACGTTTTATGACTCTAACTCTCAAATAACATGTTAGATTATAGATATACCTGTATTAATGACCTTCTCAATTTATTATTTGAAAAGAGAACATATTTTATGAAAATATTTTTCAATATTTTCAGTTAGAAAGCTTTTTTTTGATGCTTCGTAGCATTCCGAGTAGGAAGACCGAAATTCTGTTAAACTAATATTAAATATATTAACCGTTTCAAATCTTTCTGTATCGAATCACAAAATTCCGGATTCTCCGTCTGGTTATTTCTGACTATGTTCCTGGTAAAATTCAGTCGAAAAATAGCCTATTTTCCTCATAACAAATGAAGCTCTATACATTAGTACCTTACCTTATACCTGACCTTACCTCTGAAGATCTATTCTTGCTCGTTATAAGTAATGAACTTAAATCCAATGTTATGGTCACGATATTATTATAGTACTTGAAGTAAGTCTTCCTATAAACACATTATTTCCCTCTCGTTTAAAAACATTGCAGATGATGATCGGTTCTTTGACAACACTAGTTTGCTGAAGATAACGAACTGAATACCATTTCAATTGTTAGCGAGAATCGCTAATCAATTCCTTGAATATAGCGAAAAAACCACCTCAGCTAGGACTGTAGAAAAGTAGGTAAGCCATTAGGAGGCTCATTGTGATACGAACCTGTAAATAATGTTATGTCTTTTCCACATTCTCTTCGACTTGAGATCAGTAGATCGTCCGTAGCGGTCCTAGATACTTTCTTTTTCTAGGTTTCTGTTACTGATGGCATCTTCTAATATTATCGATGGATTATGGGCTGCCACCAAGACTAGAGTAAAATTAATACTGGTTTGAATAACTTCCTCGAAGGTTTTTCCACTCTGAATTGATTACTAAAAATTTCATTTCGTAGGCGGTTGGATGACTTCAATGGTTAGAGAAATAATTCTCAATGCAAACTTCCGAAGTCGGACTTCCCGCCTCTGTGCAGCAAAAAACGCACGTCAACAAACACAAGGAAGGTTCGCCGTCGAGAAGCTGCAATCACATCAGACTACCGTACGATTTTCTACTCGGCTTGCACTCCTGCTCTCAGAGAGAACTCGTCAACAACTCGGTATAAGGGAACTGTGGAACAGCATTTTAAACTTCTTACGTACAGCTGCAAATGAAACCATTGGTTTTCGGGAAAAGCAAAAGAACAGCTGGTACGATGAGAAGTGCCATGCCTCAGCGGAGAAAAAACAGACTGCCTACCTCGCAACGTCACGATGAACCACAATACGTGTGGGATGGGATAGATACTGAGAGTTGAAGAGGAAAGCCAGACGAATTCGCAGACAAAACAAAGAGAGAGGCCGAAATGCGTCAATATGAAGAGCTTGACAAGCTGGCCGACAGGGCTAATGCTCGAAAATTCTACGAAAAGATGCGGCGACTAACAGAAGGTTTCAAACCGGAGCATACTCTTGTAGAACCCCTAGAAGTTATCTGGATGCTCAGATCATACTAAAATTATGGAGGGAAAACTTTTTCAGCCTGCTGATTTGTAGTGAAAGCATAACACCAGAAGATGGTGAATCCCCAATCGTTGACGATGCTCGGCCATATAGAAGTTCGAATAGCAATTACCCATCTGAAGAAGAACAAAGCGGGGGGAGCCAATGGATTGCCGCTCGAGCTGTTCAAATACGGTGGCGAAGAACTTGTAAGGAGCATACATCAGCTTCTTTGTAGAATATGGTCGGAAGAAAGCATGCCCAATGATTGGAATTTAAGTGTGTTCTGCCTAATCCATTGAAAGGGAGTCTCTACACGCGCGCCAACTGTAGCTCGGCGCTGTTGTAAGCTCGGCTATAACCGCATAAGAGGTGTCTACGCCAATAAAAAAGAAGAACACTTGATAAGAATGACAAAAAGTGAGCATCAAGTATAACTTTTCCAACTTAGTTCAAGTTTAATCGGTCATCATACCAGTTGCCGTTATTTTCATCAGTCTTAAGATCAGCAAAGAACCTCGTAACTGATTACTTTTAAGACATGCTTTAATGATTGAGAACCGCTAACTCTTTCGGTCTACTAAAAATCTCCACTCGATTCTAGTTCGAAGTTAACATTCCCATACATTTCCCTAACAATTGGACAACTACACACTTTGAACTCGAATTAATCATAATTTTGTGAACCAACTAATATGCCGGGTGTCTATGATACTATAACAAATGCGTTCATATGAATAATGGCATGTAGCACGCGCATTAAATGCTTGTTAAACCGACATTCGCCGACCATTTAAAACAAATTGCGATCGATCATTTCGCACGATAACGCGACGCAGACAAACGGACAAACCAATAGAACGGCATACATATGTACACAAGTAAATAAACAGAACAATTGTACGCCCAATTTAGACAATTGAATTCCTGCCACACTGAAAATAAATGTCTTTGGCGGTATGACGGAATTTGCCTCCAGCTGTTGCTACCAGCCGCGTTGCGTTGCATTTCAGCCGGCTACGTACAATTTTTGGCCGCCACATAAGTATTTAAGTGACCACTGTCTATATGTCTGTCTGTGTGTGCGACATATGAAATTGCTTACAAGCTGTGCGGAAATATATTGAATATAGCATAGCTTGAAAGAAAAGCGCCGCTGCGGCGGTTGTTTCACTAAAGTGCTATCATTCCAAGATCAATGAATCAATTAACGAAACGAATGAGACCCGCCTGCCGTTCGTAAATGATCGCGCGCTCGATCAGCAGAATAGAAGCGCCAGTTGAGTGCTCGAAGTCAGCGCTGTTACTTATTTTGTACGAGTATGGCAAATTTCTTGTGGACACCGCAAGCTATATCGCCACAGAATGTCGCGTTGTTGTGGACACACGACATGCAGCACGCCACCAAATAGGAAAATAGTCAAATAGCAAGCACACTTAAGCGCAGTTAACGAGTTATTCTGGCTGATCGCTCTTTAGCAAAGTAGCAAAGAAGTAGGAGTACAAGCGTAGCCACTGTGAAGCAGAGAGCCAAAGTTAATAGCAAGTTTTAAAAATTTTTTACCAAATAGTTGGATAGCTCAGTTTTCTAGAATCAGAAACAATTTGTTATATAGAAAGTATTTATCGATCGGCAGTCTTTTCTAAAATAGATATAACTATTAATCTCATAAATGATAGATTCAGATATTTTATAATTCAGAAATCAAGCGAGGTGATATTTCTTTCAGTTCTCATATAACTAGAATAAAATATGAGAGTGAAAAGGTTTTATTGTGAGCGAGACCATGATATTTAAAGTAAAGTCTGGGCTGTTATATCTTGACTTGTTAGTTACTGTTGACAATCATGACTTTGGGGTTAAACAAAATTTCTTCCATTTTAGAACCAATGACAATGCTAAAGTTCAGGCTTGACAGTAAATACTACATTGAACTGATCCTTTTTCAATGAACCACACTCCCACACGTTGAGTCTGCTCCGAGAGTATTTAACATATTAATTCTTTGAACGACTTATGGTATTGTACAACAACCTCCGCTTGCTTTAACGTGGGTACCTATCGTTGACGCTCTAACTCCTCGTTGCTCAAAAGTACGTCGGATTATAAAACGCCTTGCAAGCATTATTTGGTACCAATTGGTAAGCTCAAACGGATACCTAATTCTACCTTGGTCATGTTCGAGACCCAACTTAGACTTCTGATGTATTTTGGGTCATCATTTGGGTCACCTGGCCACAAGCCGACTTCACATTGAACTGACAAAGATCAGGTCTCCTCGCAATTGGTTTTAAAACACACTCCTTAATAATCACCCCAAAGAGCTGCAAGGAGCAGATTGGATCCAACTCCAAACACTTACCGCTCCCCGTGATACCAGAATTAAGTCTCACGTCGGACTTTGTAGCCAAAGCTTCCAATACCAGTTGAGCACCCAATCTTTCTAATGACTAGTGACATTCGTATATTAAACTTCAGATATCTTTTCATTAAAAGGAATCTTATTCAAGGTGTTGTAATATCCGTTCAAGTAAAATATTATAGCACTACTTTCTGACAGAACTATGTCCATATAAATGACATAGTACAATTTTCTGGATTTCATTCGCCTGAAACGTCAGGCATGTTATATTGAGGGCAAATTTTAATCCAATGATCTGCTGAGGAATGTAATGAGGGATAATTGCTGAAACAATTGTATGGGTTAAAACATAGGCACGAATATATTTGATTCTTTGGCCTTGAAGTTATTGTGTATAACATGATTTTAGCTGAAGCTACCAGCAATACGTTGCAAAGACTAAGTCTTGACAGGATGTCTCACCCAGAACAAGTTGAGAAAACTGAAGCCTTAGCAGCACCAGTAAAAAGTAGAAAGAGTTAAGGTATAGCTACATATAGATTGATTTAAAAAAGAGACTTGTTCGTGAGAATAATGTCGATCAGCTTCTAGAGAAACATACTTATAATAGGTTGTCAAAAAAGTCTTGCGGTATTTTCGCTAGTTGGCGCTGAAAGCGCGTAGTTCTAGTTTTATTCGTCGCATCGGGTCATGCTCTACCTTTTTGGAAAGCTCATTTCACGCGCTAACACATGTTTGATTGATTGTCGTTTCTTTTAAGTCGTTCGTGAGTTATAGCGTCGCAAACATGGAGCAAAATAAAGAGAAAATACGGCATATTTTACAGTACTACTACGATAAAGGCAAAAATACATCTCTAGCCGCCAATAAAATTTGTGCAGTTTATGGACCCGATACAGTTTCCATTTCCACCGCACAACGATGGTTTCAATGTTTTCGTTCTGGTGTAGGGGTGGTCGAAGATGCGCCACGCTCCGGAAGGCCTGTCGTCGAAAATTGCGATAAAATCGCTGAATTGGTCGAAAGAGACCGGCATAGTAGCCGCCGTAGCATCGGTCAAGAGCTGGGCATGAGTCATCAAAAATTTATTTCAATTTCAATAAAAAACAAAAAATCAATAAAAATACCGCAAGACTTTTTTGACAACCCATTATATAACAAAAAGAAATAAAGTTATTTTATAGCACCCCTAAATGTAGGCAACACGTCATATCAAGCCTAAAAGTAGGTAACGTTTCAAATATAATGTGGAGTTTGTAAAAATGTTGCCTACAATTAGGCGCATTAACTAAATAGCGTTCACTACCTAAAAATTTAAACTAATATAGTATTTATACAAAAATGTGTTGTGTTCACATATACAAGTATTTCTAAAAGAAAAGATTTGGAGAGGAAAACTTTTTTTGCTATTATTTCATAAAAAAAATGTCAAAAGATAAATTATAAAGTTTTTTTTATTAACATTTTACAAAAGCTACCTACCTACCGGTCTTAAATAAATATTTTGTGCACAATTTATTGAAACCTGCGCCACGTTGTGCACTGCGCAGGCGTCATTGTGGTCCTGCCCGTGGCACCAAAGCCGGTTACCTTAGCGCGCTTGGCGATTTGTAGGTGTGGGATGGTATTTATCAATGTCAGTTTAGTTTCGAAAAGCGTTTAAGCTTCTTGCAAGCACTTTTATTCGCCTTACAAACATTTCTATAAATACACATATATATTTTTTAATATACATATATAAGATATACAAACTTATATTGCTCCTTGAAAGCGTATAAGATTTTGCATGTGAGCATTTTTTTTGTACAACAAAGCAGGCACCCCGTGGCAACAATTTTATTAGCGATAAAAATAGCAGCAACCATAACTATGCAGCGCCAGCATTTGCAGCAGGCGATTTGCATTAAATTTGCACTTAATCGAAATGCAATTCCCTAAGCGACACAGCGACACAGCGCCCAGCGCAGCGCACCGCCAATAAACGCGACTAAACGCTGACTGGTCACTGTCAAATATGCAAAATTTAATTTGTTTGCTATCAATCATTTTTCAGCCGCATGCGCAGCGCCAGCTATTGACGTCTCAGCATACCTGTGCGCGCGCGGCTGGCAGCAGTTTGTTGTGGCGCTTGTCGAAAAGCAACCTTTAACAGTTGCAAGCGGTTTGCCGCCACGGCAGCCGCATTAGTCAACGCCTTTAATTGTTGCCGTAAACAATTTAATTGTCAATTGCGGAACGTTTGACGCCAGCAACAACAACTTTACGCGCGCATACAACGCTGCGTGTTGCTGTCTCGCTCGTGCTCCTGCAATCGCGTGTTGAGTCAGCGCTCTTCTTACGTCTTGCACAGCATTTGTACCGTTTCGGCGCACTGACAGTTGCCGTTTTGTAAACATAACTTCGGCTGTAGCCTCGAAAGCTACCGGCAGCCATTTGTTAGCGGCTACCAGATTTGTTTAATGGTGTGCAAACAAAAATTGTAATTTCAATTAAAACTTGACACTCATTGTCTGACAAATTCTTATCGCACGATGATCTTAAGTGCGCCAGCGCTGTCAAACCGTCATTCAGGTCGCACGGTCGGTACTTGCCAGCGCTAAATATTCGCCACTACCGGCGCGAGTCTGAGTAGCATGAGCATATAGCGCCTGGGTTATGTGAGCGCGGCTGAAAAGCTTAAGGCAGTCATAACTACAAACAAATACCCTACAATCTAGCTGGTTACATATAAATTATTTCCCAACCCACCTCGTCACTTGTCGCCATTGCCTTCGTACCGTAAGCTTTGTACCTGCGATTTTGTTTCTTTCTATTTGTGCCGCGTTTTTAAGCTCATATTCACAGGTACAATTGTATTACATAAACGTACGAGTACGAGTAATAATTAGCTTCTTACCGCTTAAATGCGCGCGCGCAATAATTACCGCTATTGTATAATATTTTCATAGATTTATGACACTTGTACGAGTGGTTACGAGTGGAGCTGCAGCTGATGGCGTTCCGGTGCTTTAATGAGTCTCGGCGTTTGTCTGAGAAAAAGTGATGCTTTGCGCGGTTGCTTTTGAGTGAAAACAAACAATGGATCTACGCAGTGGCGACAACTGTCTTGGAAAATGATTTTTATCTTGTAATCAAGTGTTCGTTGTTTAATATTTAATTGGCGTTTATAGCGACATAAGTCTGTTTGTGGTACACTGGCGAGTAGTTGATTGTCTACGAGTTGTTTAGAAATTAATAAATACAATGTCAGCTGCGAAATAATTGCTCTTTTAAGCAATGGTTTCCTTAAGCTCGTCATGCTTTTAATACCACAGATACTAGGTAAAGCAAAATTAGGTTGATTGTAACATCCTTATAAAGGAAAGGAAAGTACCCGTCACATAGATGTCACATAGATGGCGCTACTAGAATAAGATCAATATGTCTTCTAGTTAGCTCTAACCTTCTAAGAGCTGCCGGATTATTAGTTTGAGAATTATATCAATTTGAGTGAAGCAACTTTTGTTATTGGGGAAAAAATGGATAAACAGGAAATTCCCATGTTCATAAAATATTGCCGTTTTAAGGGCAAAAAATACAATTGAAGCAACAACATTTCTTTATAACGCTGTCCGGTTTGGCGCCAATTCGAGACAACAAGCGCAGCCAGGTCCTTCTCCACCTGGTCTTACCAATGGAGTGGAGGTCCTCCTCTTCCTCTGCTTCCCACGACGGGTACTGCGTCGAAAACTTTCAGAGCTGGAGTGTTTTCGTCCATACGGACGACATCATATAGCCAGCGTAACCTCTGTTCCTTAATTCGCTGAACTATGTCAATGTCATCTTATAGCACTTACAGCTCGTCGTTCCATCAAATGTGATATTCGACGTGGTCAATGCGCAAAGGACCATAAATCTTCCGCGCAACATTTATCTCGAAAACTCGTAACGTCGACTCATGAGATGTTGTCATCTTTCCTGCCTCTACAGCACATAGCAGCACGGGAATAATAAGTGACTTATAGAGTTTTATCTTCGTTCGTCGAGAGAGGTCTTTACTTGTCAGTTGCCTACTCAGTCCGAAGTAGCACCTGTTGGCAAGAGTTATTCTGCGTTGGATTTTGAGGTTGACATTGTTATTGCTGTTAATACTGGTTCCTGCGCACTGCCCCAGGAAAATCAACTATCCACGATTGGTATGCTAAGTTCAGACGTGGTGAAATGAGAACCGAAGACGGTGAACGCAGTAGACGCCTAAAAGGCGTTGTTACCGACCAAAACATCGAAAAAGTACACAAAATAATTTTAAACGACCGTAAAGTGGAGTTGTTCAAGATAGCAGACACTCAAAGGATATCAACTGAACGTACATATCAATTCGTTCACGAATATTTTGATATGAGAAAGCTCTTGCAAAGTGGGCTCAGCGCGATATCACTTTTGACCAAAAACAACGAGGAGTTGATGATTCGGAACAGTGTTTGGCAATGCTCAAGCCTAATAAACCCGAGGTTTTGCGTCGATATGTGGCAATGGATGAAACATAGCTTCAACAAATTACTCCGAAGTCCAATTGACAGTCATCCGTGTGGACTACAAACGACGAACCCATGCGGAAAAATGCAACAGACGGCTAGCGTTTGTATTTTTTTTTAAGTACCCTAAAAAGAAGCATCGTCAACTGTGACTAAGTATTACATAGAGTTATTGAACTATTAAAATAAATTTATGAATCAGACGTTAGACAATCAATTCAGTTACACATTTACGAATCGATTGCTTTGGAAATACACTGAGTACCTCCGTATCAAGGGGAATGCTCGAAATCAATTACGAATATTTTAAGTAGCGACAATCTACGGGTGACTTGCCGTACCAAGCCCCATTATTTCTATTCACTCATTCACTTATTTTCTATTCAAAATATTTAATTTCAGGCAATTAATATTTATAAGTCGCATCTAGAAAGATGAAAGCAACTGGTCTAATAGCTCTCAAATAAAATTATATTGCTTTATATAAGTCCGTGTAAAGCTTACACGGAGAAATTTTCCGTTGCAAAATAAATGTGAAATTTGCATAACACGTGCCTTAATAACTATAATTACTAAATTATATAATTAGATAAATTATTATAAACTGTAAAAATATATATGTAATATATATACATATATGTAAATTCACAGGTAGTTATGAGTATCTATGTGTGAGTGTGATTTTAAATTACAATTCCGTTTTCATTTAACTTTTATTGCAATTTCTCAATTAGTTGCCTATAAAATGCTGTAGCAGCTAAAATTACCCGGGAATATTTTAATTCGAATAATTTTGTTGTTGCAATTTACAGATGCCGTTGTTATTGCGTGGAAGCGATTTAAAAGTGCTTGCAATACATGCATGCATATTAACGGAAATATTGTATGTTGTATCTAAAATAGGTGTTCGGGATCCCGAATTTTCAGAACGGACGAATAAACGTTGATTTTCTAAAGAGGCTTGCAATACTCGTAGTTCTAAAATAAAAGCTCTTTTTGAAGATAGTGAAAAATATTTCAAAATTTTTTTGGTATGTCATTGAGTAATTTCGGGATCCCGAAATAATTTTTTATAAGCCGAGAAAATCTCGTGCCTTGAAACTTTTTAGAATTTGTTGATAATATTTCGGTACTAATCAGTTACGACACGACTAATTTCGGGATCCCGAAAAATATTATATCCAAAATCGAGCATATCGTTTACCTTGGCTTGTGTTAGAATTTATTTCACATAATAAGAGTACAAAATTTTTCGATTTGGGGCCAACATTATCAGAAAGCAATGAAATTTTTTTAAAGACGACATATGTGAGTTTTTTAATAGATAATCATCGCGATTTGTCAATCACTATATTTAAATATATCGAGAAAAAATATCGAATCCCGACTTTTCGGGATCAGAAATTTCGGGACTAGCGATTGGTTAGTAATTTATCCAAATTTAACTAATTCTAGAGTAACATGGTATTCATAAGCGTGAAATTTGATATCATACTCCCAAAATTTCGGTATTAGCCAAAAGAATGCAAAAATATTCTTAACGCGAGTTGAACTGTGTACATACAATGACTGTTTACACCAACAGACAAATACATCTGATTTATTATAGATATGTAATTTCTTTCATCCCAAGGTGGATAAAAATTCATAATCCCGAAAATATTCGGGGTTTGGATTTTCGTGATTCACGATTTCGTCTCGCAAATACATCTAAACTATAATAATAATATCATTCCAAGGTAGAACAGGTATTCATAATCCCGAAATTTATTTTCCAAATCCCGAAACTTCGGTACTAACTACATTATTTCACGCATCTACTGCGGTTCGATTGCAATATTCACAACGTGAGTTCAACGGCAATGACGCACCAGACCAAACAGACAAAGTGGGGGCCTCGGCAGACGTCCAATTAAACCGTTGTGCGCAATCACGGCGGCAAAAACCGATAAAATAAAATTGCAAAAATCCGCAAAGCGGAGCAATGCACTGTAATAGCAAATATAAAGCGAGAGCAGTAAAATGAGCTGCAATGTGCGCGTTGTTGTTGCAAAAGCGCACAATAGTTACAGCAGCAAACCGACTTTCAACCGGCTTTCAACACAATACCAACCGCCAATGACGCGGCGTGAGTGTTGCAAGTCACAGCATTGCACATGCGCAGCCGTCACAACCGCACTTCCGATGCGGATCATATGCCCTAGCATATATTGCGTATATGTGTGTGTGTGTTGGTGCGCGCTCTACTTGCTTGGCGCGCATTGGTTGTGTGGGGCGGCGGCGGCGCGGCGCTGACAGCAACGCCATGCTTTTTGCTAATCTCGCGCGCGCCTTGTCAGCACAAAATGAATGCATTCGATCAAATGTCAATTGAGCGCGCCAAGGCGTGCTGCAACAACACAAAGCCCAACAACAACAACAACAATGAGCGCAATAAATAATAATGAATGAAGCAACAGTGGCAACGACGGCGCCCAATTCGCGCCCCACACAGCGGACTAGCGCTTGGCAGGCAAATAAGGCGAAGGCAGCGCGTTAGGTAGCAGAGGTGGGCGGTCGGACGGACAGGCGTATACTTGGCTGATGTGTCGTTGATGACATGCCTTGTTGATATTGTTGTTGTGGTGATTGCAGCTGCAACGACAGCGATTGCAGTTTGGGTGGGTGTTCGCTGGCGCTTCATGAAGTCAATGACACTCCGCCGTCTGCGGCAGCGCTGCTAATTGCAACGCGTGGAAAATTTTGTTTTTGTTGCAAATAATATTATAAATAAATATCTGCATATATGGTGGAGTGAGCAATTATATATGTATTACTCTATGCGCTCGTGTGTATCAGCGCATTATTGCTTCGAAACTTCGTCGCTGTCAGCAAAAGCGTCGTGCGCTTTTATTTTTCAACGTTACTTCTTTGCTTTGTTTGCTTTCTGAGTGAAATTTGAGATTTCAAGAATTTCGCAAACTGTCACGAGTTCGCAAAAATATCATAGGAAAGGCAAAGGCCAAATAAAACTAAATGAACGAATGATGGATGGCTGTTTGCGCTGGGTGAGCGCGCACAAAGGCCGCCGCCGCCGAAAAGGTAAGAAAAATAACGCAAAAAAAATGCGAAAAATATTTAAGAAACAATTTTCAAATCAAAGGAAGCAATACTTCCGCCTTTTCAGCTGGACACAGGCAATTGGTCGCACACATTTTTAATAGGTATCTCATGTTGGTGTGTGTGTGCGTGCGTGTGTGTTCCAAGTTGCCTCCTAAGGTAGTTAGTTATGTGCCGCCTGCACATAAATTTTGTGGCGTCAAAGCCAAGCTTATGGCAAGCTCAAAAGGCACAAAGTGCAGCGATTTATTCTCAGTTACTTTCAGTTGTCAAATTTTTTTCTAAATTTAGAGGGTGTTTCGGTGATGATGATGTGACAAAAATTTAAACAAAGAAACTGTAAGCTATTGATTTTGGTGACTAAATTATTTTCAAAATAAAAAATATTATCAAAAATTCAAAGTAGTAAAAAAAATTTTAAAATTTCAAATACTTTAAAATCTCAAAAACTATAACAATTGCAAAATTTCAAAATGATAAAAAAGCATTTAAAAATTTTTCGAATTTCGTGAAATTTAAAAAAATTAAAAATTTAAAAAATTAGAAAAATTTCAAAATATTATACCATTGCAAAAAAAATTTAGATTTTTTAGAGAATTTAAAATTTTAAAAATTATGAAAAAATTATAATTAAAAAATAAAATTGTTGAAAATTGAAAACAAATCAGACAAATTTTATAATCTAATATTAATAATTCAAAAATTTCGAAATGATAAAAATAATTTTAAAATTTTTCAAATTTCATGAATTTTAAAAAGTTGTAAATTAAAAATGTGTTATCAGAATTTCAAAAACAATAAAGGCATTTAAAATATTTCTATATTTCAAATTATTGTAAAAAGTTTCAAAATTTTTAATGGTAAAATAGTTTTCAAAATTTTCATATTTGAAAAAATTGACAAAAATCCAAAAACATTAAAATAATTTTGAGAAAATTTCAAAATAAAAAGAGTTCAAAAGGTAAAAAATTTGGAAAAATTTAAAAACCTCTAAAAATAAAAAAAAATGTAAATATGTAAAAATAAAGAATGAAAAACATTGACAAAATTTCAAAGTTTTCAAATTTCATGAAATTTAAAAAGTTTAAATTTAAAAAATTATATAATTTTTAAATAAATTTTTAAAATGTTAAAAATAGTGAAATAAATTGAATGATTTTCAAAATTTCCACTAGTTGTAAAAACTTTTCTCAAAACTTTTTAATTTCAAAAATTTCAATAATGGTATAAGTAATTAAAAAAATACAATTAAAAATTGCGAAATAGCAAAGGCTTTTAAATATTTCAAAAAATCATAAAACGTTAAAAAAAAACTATAATATATGTGTATATATTTAAACATTATCAAAATTTTGAAATGGTAAATAATTTTTAAAATTTCAAAAACCATTAATTAAAAAAAAAAGTTAAAGACTCCGAAAATTTTGAAATGAATTCGAAAAATTTTCAAAACAAAAAAATCAAAATGTAAAAAATTTTGCATTTTTTCTAAATCGAAAAATTTTAAAAATTCGAAAATGTAATAAGAAAAGAAAACAATTTTGAATCTCAAAGATTTTGCAAAATTTCAAAATCTCGAAAAATTTAAAAAGTTTCAAAATAATAAAAATTTCAAGAAAGTTAAAAACTCTGTAAAATTTCAACAATATTCTAAATTTTCTAGTTTTGTTGTTTTTTTTTTGGTTGTGAAAATATCTAAAATATTAAAATCACGTTTTTCAATTTTGTAATGATCCCTTGATAATTTTCTAAACAGTTTTTTTCACATTTGGAACACTCTCTATTTTAGCTTACGAATACAAATGTACATATGTATTTATCAAGCTTCCTTTATATAATAACCTATACTTTATATGGTTTTTATGTATTTTACTTGCTTTTCATTTTTCACTTCGTTCATTGCTGTTGTTGTTGTTTTATTTCTTTTATTGCGAATTGTTTATGAAACAAAATTTATTGCATTGACATTTAAAAGACATTTGATTTAGTGTCTCTCCGCAGTGGGTTTGACAAAAACGCCAACAACAACTACAACAATTGGCCAAGAGACAGAACGACAAAGCAGCAACAACGGTATACGTTGTTGCCAACGACATAATCGCATGTTGCACAAATCGCGGTTGTAGTACTAATACATATGGACGTACATACATATGTATGTATAGATATCAGCATGTATCTTCAAAGAATGCAACAATGTTGCGGGCTTCACCAAAGCCAATTGAAATCCTCTCGTCTGGATGTACGTCAATACGGAAAAGGTTCTGATATTTGCTGTCTGCGCATAACTAAAATACATATGTACGTACAAATATATACACATAAGTGGCACACCTTGCTTGACACGCCTTATCGGTCAAGTATGGTGAACTACTATATAGAAAAAGGTTTGGCGACTTTTGAGGCGCGGTTTCAATTCCGAGTTACATACTATAGGCGCAGCCAATTCGATCAGGCGCTGAGCTATTTCATGATTATGACTACGGATTTCACGTGATATGATGTTATGTATAATTATTGTCTCAGACCCAGTGATTTAACATAGCTTTCGTATTAATTTTTTTCGACTTCTGGTAATTTACACCCTTCCCCATCTTTAGCTTTATAATCCAACTACGAAAGCTGTCAAAAGTAGTGAAATAATGTTGGATCGTCTTCCTTTTAAAAGCAACTGTTGCTCAGAAATCAATCAAACCTTCTTTCGCACGAACCCCATGAAATTATTCGATGAATATCCTACAGCTTAAACCTCGCTGCGAACCAATGTTGAATTATAAAATACACTTTTCACAACAACTTTGATGAAGGTTTTCTCTTTTTCCACCGAGAATCCACTGATATCAATAACTAACATGGACGATGATGGAAACGCGATGAGAAAAGACTTTGAGTATTCTATAGAACTGTTTTTATTCTTCTGGAACAAAGAACTGGATGAGCTCTAAGAACATATGATTGGGTATACTGAGCGCATAAAAATCCAAGGATTGCGCTGGTTAGATCACGTAGTCTTCGGAGCTGTCCGCGTGATTGAGGAGTGCCAAGAAGATGGAATGACGAACTGTACGAGCTTTACGCCGACATGGATCTCTAAGCTCTAAAGATATATGAATGGGTATAGTTCAGGGCATAAAAATCCATCGAATGTGTTGTTTACGGTGTGTCTTACCTATGCAAGAACATGTTCCAGCGCAAAGATTCTTCGTTTCGAGTCCCATTGTTGGGCAACTGAAGCTAGGGTGCCCACTCATCTAACGGAAGGATAAAGTACATAGAGCTCTGCCTGCACTTGGGATGCAGGATAGAGGCAATAAAGATTCAGTTTTCACTATGTCGCTGCATAGAGCTTAATGGGTCAATGAAGGCCTAAGTACGACCCCCTGAGCTCTCGTGATCCTGCGTTTTTTTTTCATTATATTTCAGGAAGAATATTCATTGAAGGAATCTAAGGCAGATCATAGGAGAAGATACTCATGAAAAAGGTTTAAGTGCTGCTCACTTACTTCTATCGAGTTAAACAACTATTTCGTTAAAAAATCATCTTTTTAGTTAAAAAAAATAAAAATCATAAACCCAATAGCTTATCGAAGACGTCTCGAAAAATCCACAAAAATAACAGTCTAAAAATCTGCTAGTAAAATGTCATTAGCTTTTGTCGAAGTTGCGGAAGCCGAAACGAATTGCAACTAAACTCTTTTAAAGCACGAGTTTCTTTCAACAATTTCAAACATGTACTGTATATGTCGTCAATGTGTATGTCTTTCGTAAATGAGCGCTTTCGAGACTTACAAAGGTGTGTGCACCGACGGGTAAACACCTTCAAATTAGTCGTTAAAACAATGCAACTAATTGCAAACTAAAATTTCCGAAAACCAAAACAAATGCAACCAACGAACGCTTTGACGAACAATTACCGACGCCTTAAGACAACAACAACACACAGTCACACAGAGTGAACCACGTATTACAATTTTGGGCATTGTGTCGAACCAAGGTGGCGAATAGCTTTTGGGAGAGGAGAAATCGCACAAGGCGAATCGATTCGAATCGCTTGCCCCGAGTGAACTAAGTGCTTTTGGTGTGCACACCTTGCTGTGCAGATCAACAAAGATCAGCCGCTATGAAACTCGAACCAACAACAAAAACACGCAACAAAAGCAACACCGTTATAATGCTTAGTTCAAATACAAATTGACATTTAAAAGTTGAGAGCTCGAAAAAATCGCGAGAAAAAAACCGAAACTTTGTCTTTGAAGTAAAGAGTGGAGTCTCCCGTTGCACTGTGGCACGGCCGTGAGCGGGGTCACCTGCGGCGCATACCTCATAGGAGCGCATACCGCCAACGTTGATTAAAAAATTGCCGCATTTATTTCTGACGGCGCTCTAAGTGCAACACGAAGTAGATCATTAGTGTGAAAAAATTTGCACGAAATGCCGAATCGCCGCGCATGTATCTATTAGCGGCGGCACCAATGCATTATACTTACATATGTACATACCTATATTGCATGTATCGTGTTTATATATACATACATATGTATGCAAAGGTCCATGTAGGTGCTCCACTTGGTGGCGGTCGAACCTCTGTGTGCGAGTCTTGACCAATTGGGGCTGCCGCAAGTGGCAAGTGGCAATTAAAGTCACTTAACAAGCGTGTATTATGGTCAGTACCAAGGTATTAGTACCGTTAAACAACCTCTTTTATACACTCTAGCCAATATGAGCCCGCACAAAGTATCATTTCGTACTAATTTGATTTCAAAGTCGGTGAACTCGCACCGACATATTTCGACATGATACTTTTGGCCTTTTGCCAGCCTTTTAGCAATTCGAGAATGCTTATTACCGTTATGAGAAAAATACAGCCAAAAACTGTGCATTGAAAATAATTCCGAAATTGGATCCTTTGCTAATTATTCTGCAGCAAGAGAGTATTCTTCAAATGGCTGGTATTTGAACGCCTGCAAAACTTTATGAACAGTTTTGACACATTTCGAAAGTTATTCCCGCTCGGGGAATCAAGAATGCCTAAGGTGCGAGGGAAGGTCTTAGAAGGAATTACCGAATAGTCATCTGATGCTCGATTGCAACCGTCAACCGAATAAAACTGCGTAATTAATTTAATTTTCGTAATTAAAAATAGATACAGTGTATTTTTTAGAGATACACATTAGAACTTCTTAGAAGAATAGAGGTGTCAAGCGAGCTTTCAAAAAATCCAATATACCTCGACATACTTATGTACATATGTAAAGGTAATCCATTTCGTGGCTTTCTACTTTTTTAAAGAAAAACACAGAAACTTCAAATTTAATGGAGAATGCTTATTATCATTCGAAGGATCATTCTTTGTCATAAGTATATTTTCAAAAGATTATATTTTTCAAATGTTGACCACGGCTACGTCTCAGGTTGTCCATCCGTTGAGTTCAATTTTCGATGTCTCTACCGAGCATTTCACCTGGCAACTGGTGAATGGCACGCTCCACGGCCTGAATCGGAGCAGGTTTCTTTGAATAGACTTGAGACTTTACATATCCCTACAGGAAAAAGTCTACTGCTGTGATATCACATGAACTTGATGACCAATCGACCGGCCCAAAACTTGAAATTATCTGCTGACCGAAGTGATCTCTCAATAAATCCATAGCTTCAGTTCTTGTACAAGCTGTATATTGTATGCTTTCAATTCAAGATCTTGTCGTAAAATATGCCAAGCCATTCCATACATCAGTCCGAGTTAAGAACGGCGCCGAATCGACTCTCCACGGTCTTCGAGTACACTCCCAGCTACGACTGCTATATTTTCTTCACTGCGTGCTGGACGAAGTCTATTCGGTCGAATATTATCCAATAATGAATGCTGGGGGATGGTTTTGCAAATAGTACGCTCAAAAGGCCGATTATGTTGACAATAATTCTTTACAGAAAGTGAATTTTCTTAATAAAATTGAACGATTTGTAAACGTTGTTTCATCTTTATGATGAAATGCAAAACAGTAATTTATCTGTCAAAAAAATGCTATTGAAAAAAGTATCTCTACTTGGATCACCCCTTACAATGCAGAGACTGAATCCGGGGTCACTTTTGCAAATCGTCAAAATGTTTTTCCAAATCTAGTGTTCCTTGAGGATTAAATGAGCCGAAAATTAGAACACAAATAATTCTGAAAAGATTTTCCAGCCTCTCCATTCAGTCAGCAAGTTTGGAATGTGTGATCCACACTGCTCTGAAAGTTCAGGTATAGCCAACTTTCCCGTTAAGGCACAGACACATTATTCGTATGTAAGTATCTCTTTTTCATTCACTAATCAATTTGTAGAGTTTAAGTGCATAATGATCCCAGCTGGGCATAGAACCATCTATAACTTTCGACTAAGAAATTTGAAAATTTAGTTAGGTTAGGTTGCTAGAGTATAAATTAGTCCAACTGCTTCCTCATAGAACAAAATTCTTCTTCTTCTTTGATTCTCCAGTCTGCAGTTCGTCAGTTGCCTCTTTGAAATTTGAAAGGTCCCACCAGTTGTACATCCTAAGTGCGGTAGTCATTTTTTTGTCTCAGGAGATCACATCGCTCTGCTGTTAAGGCCAACGATGTCAATATCATCTGCGTACCCCAGTAGCGTTTTACGTTTAGAGTAGACACACAAACAACAGAATACTCACCTACAGTCACCGGCTGCTTTCTAACCTCATAACAAAATAGCCCAGCAAGAGGCGTCATATTCTATCGATATTAGCTGGTGATTAGAGAGAAAAAAGTGATTGCTCAATTGGAAAGAGCAGTTAGAGAAGACTTGCCTTCACATGGAAAAGAAGAAGATCAATATATTTATGTATGTATGATTGTAGCTCCGAAATGTGAAAGTAAAATTCGGAATAGTTACAGAATCTCGTTAAGGAAAATTCGTTAACGACAGAAAGAAAAACAGAAAGAAAAACAATAAAGCGACAGAAAGTCAAACCCACTCTCTATTTTCATTTTTTCCACTCTCCGTGTGAGTTGAGTGTCTTTCGAGCATGGAGGGTTTTACAGGGTGTAAGTAGCTTCCGACTACCTGATAAATCCTATCACTTTAATATTCGAAACACTAACTACATACATACATATACTCGAAGACTTGAGAGTTCCAGACCCAAAAATTACTGTACGCAGTTCAGTTTCGAACCCAAGATGAACAGAGTGACAGTCTCTCTCTCAACATCTTTAACTATAGCTTTTGCTTAATATCTGCACCAGTAAATGAAATTTTCCTGCAAAACCACCGACAACAACAACTCGCACAGCTGGGCAATCAAGCCAACCATTGGACCGACCATTGATCGTCAGCGTTCGTCAGCGTCATCAGCTGTGCATAACGGCGGATATGTAATCTACACATGTTGTTAGTGTTGTTGTTGTTGGTGATATTCAGCTGCAATAGCATGACATTTGCTTTAATTTTTGTTATTAACCAGCTAATGGTGTGTGTGTGTGTGCACTTTGTTTACTTCAACGCCTCACACACACACAAGCATAATACATAAGTATTTATGTGTGTTTGTATTTGTAAATAAAAACAAATTATTTAGCATGTGTGTGGAAGTTCATTCGCTATGCGAACAGTGGACATTGGAATTGCAGCTGTGCGAGCAACATTGAATGTCATTGCTTTTATTTATGAATTTGTTTTTGTTTTTTTTTTTGTTTTTGTCTTTTGTGTATTTTCACGGTTTGTTGCGGTCATTTTGTTATAAATGTATTTATATATTTGTGTTAGTGTTTATGTTGTTTTTGTATTAAATAATGTTGTTTGTTGTTGTTGTTGTTATGCTCTGCCTATGTCAACGCTAAGTAGGAAGCGTTCAGTTAAGTGTTGAAAAGTAAATCTCACTTCGTGGCCACTTGGCGTCTACATTGCTCGCAGACACTTAGAAGTAGGCATTAATAAGAATCGCAACAACAACAACAAAAACAACACGAATAACGACACTGGCGTGTCAATAGCGCCAATTAAGTTGACGTGTTACTGTCACACTTGAGCTTATGAGCTCCAATAAGCTGTCATTGTTGTCGGTTGTTGTTGCATTTTGTTTTTCCTAATTTTTGACACTGTCATTGAAGTGACGCGATCGCGCAGCTGGACAATATTTGGCAGTTTTATCCAAAATAAATCATTTTGTGGATAAACACAAATGTGTGAATGCTCATACATACATACATATGTATGTATGTATGCACATGTGTAAAAGTGTGAGCCAAAAATACGGACAAATCGCGTTTGCGGGAAATGTTCGAGAGATCATTCTGAATTACTTTGCCTAAGAAACTATGGGTTTAAAGCCGGTATTTTGCAGATTACCTTTTCCTAATGTTGTCCGCGGCTACGTCTCAGATGGTGAAAAAGGTGAAATTATCTGTACACCGTCTTGGTGAATCATCGCCGGGATCACGAGCTTCAATTTCAGGCATCAAATAGCGGTCACCATTGACGGTTACGGTCTCAGAGTCATCATTTATGAAGAAATACCACCGGCCCATGAACCACACCAAACTGGTGTTTTTTCTGTATGAAATGTCAACTGTTGAATCTCTTCAGGTTGCTCCTCGTCCCAAATGAGACAATTTCGCTTGTTTATTTATGAGGCAGAAATGGGGTCATCGCTGAACACGTCGGATCTTCTTGGAACTTCAGTTATTGGTCGATATATGTAGCTTAAAATTTCAAAACAGACAGATGAACAGACGGACTTTTTAAAGACGTCGAAATCTTCTTTCCAATAAAAAGTGTGAAAATTAATAACATCTGATAGTTCACCTGCATTAAACTGGAAATTTTAATACATTTACTGATTGAATAAAATTTTACGTAGAGGACCACCGCAACTGCGTCTTATGAGTACCATCTTAAATACTTGTTTCAACAAATCAAGTTCTAAATATGCCAATACCTCACTGCATGTTGTCAATCGAAACTGGTTTATCAGCATAAACTATTGACAGCAAATAGTTTGCCTTAATCTGGAGTCAAGTCACACAACTTTGATGGCTAACTCCCAGACTCATTTCTTGACTCCACTCGATTCGATTATCACCTCGTCGCAATAAAGTGATGTTTTAATTTTAAATTACTATATTTTTCCGTAGGCTAGGAACCAGTTCATGGGGCAAGTATGATACCACCATAAATACATATGTACTAGGAATTATTCTTCTGATTCTGTTTATTGAAGTGTTAGAAGATTTTTTTGATCTGGAAAACCAAAAAGATGGGAACAACAAATAAAGGAAAACCACGAGTCCGACCGTCAGCGCTGTTTGGATTGCTCAAGAGCTAAATATGGCGCAAAAAGCGGAGCCGTCAAATAAGGCCGGATATAAAAAAACCTCGATGAATGGGTGCTACACGAGTTAAACCAAACCCCATCTGCAAATCAGTAAATTATCAAAGAAGAAGAGAAGACTAAATCATGTCGCGAGAATGGACAACAAGATTGATTAGCAGTAAATTGTAAAAGCATTCACCACAGCATTCACTACCAAAGCAAGGCGAAAATCGCGATCAAGATGAATTGCCGATTAGAAGAAAGGAACGAAAAAGAGATGAATTATTGGAACCTACTTGAGCAGCAGGCCAAAGCTCACAAGGAGCTGTAGCGCCTAAAGATGAAATCGGTGCTGAGTCGCACAAAATCGATCCATTTCCAATGCTGATTTTTACAGATAACTTGATGAAAAGTGATTAACTTACATCAAGTGAAACGATCATTGGTGGTATAGCCGGCGCAAACGGTGGCCCAGACAGTATTGCTGGTCAGGAAGGATTTGTTATGTGTTTGGCGGAATCTTTTATGGGCTGCTCCCCTTTGGTCGAACTCGTAATTTGGAAAAGAACTGTCAGCAATTGGATCGTCGGAAATAAGAAATCACACAGAAGTAACCAACTTTGGCCTATAGAAGAAGAAGTATTTTTATTAAAACAACGGCAGGCTACTCAAAGCAACAGAGACTCGCCAGAAACTCCACCTCAAGTGATTACTACTCGTTTCTGACCATGGCGAGAGATTTTGCCAGTGAAAACTCGCCTCAAGAGAAGAAGAAGCTTGTGAAAATCAACAGTCCCAACTTTTTAACAATAGGGACGAGGACTTCTATGAGAGTGACATTATGAAACTCTAACTATGCTATATACTGCAAAACTCTCAATTTAATTTATTAATATTTTTCGTAGACCTAAATTTTTTCAATACCTAAGACTGTGGTCCGAACTTTTCCTCTGTATAAGAGATTCTCAAGTATTATTCTACAGCTTTCATGGCGTTTTATACTAACTTTGTTAGATTATGCGAAGTTCCTTTAGTACTTAAAAATAATATTTTGTTTTCAAGAATGACTTTTCTCGCCAAAAAGTCGCGTTACTGAGCTCTGTCTTAAACAGTAAGATCAATCAGCTGACGATCACATCGACCTCTCTGATAAGTGGATCTCTTTAAGCGTCTAATTAAGAGCCATAAAATGTCAGAAATAATTAAATTTTCATTAAATAAACCCTTCGTTGAACATACCTACGCTGCAGCACCAAATATATCATAGATGCTGTTGTTGCCTTTGGTTAACAAGTAATTTGCGCACACGTGCAACACGTCGGCGATTATGATTATTATTTACATTTCTTCATTAAAAACATCAGCAAAAAGGTTGTAATAATAATAGCTGGCAATGACAGCAGCGTCAACGAAACAACAAAAATAGCAGCAACAACAACGACGCCACAGTCAAAGCCAATGTCACTCTCATGGTGCACAATGAACGCGTTGCAGGTGGGCTTGTCTGGCTGTTGCACCGTGTACACCTACCTGTACACATTGCCGACGCATAGCAGCCATAACTACTATAACAACAACAATGCCAAGCCGGTATGCACATGTGGCACTGTGGGAAATCCCTTAAAGCGATCTTTCTGTGCATCTGTGTGTTTGTATTTGTGCGTTTCCTTAACAATCCATGCAACTTGCTCAAGTCGGATTCACATGCACTGTCCACGCACACATACACATACACAGCAGTGCACTTTCTTCTCGACTGCACTGCGTGAGAACATCCGCCTACCCAACGAACTTGCCTCGGCGCAGCTCGGCTCCGTCACTCAACACCTGCATTGGTAACAAAACACTCTGTGTTGGTGCTGTTGTTGTTGTACGGCATTCTGCATATTTAAATACGCCTTAACACTTGCGGTTGTGGCAAGAAATTTCCTTTTACACTTGCCACTTCTGTCGGCCGCGTTTTCCTTTCTCGGACGGTCACTCAGGCAGAGAGGCAGCGCCGTGGGGCTAGGTCAGCAGTGTCGCGCCGGTGTACGCTTGGTATTAGCTGACCGTACTAAACCTGTAAATTGCAACAGTTCGCCGTACAGTAACAACAACAACAACAACACGGATAGCTACTGGGAAACATTTGAACACTTGTTTTCTAATGAATGCAAACGCTTGTTGTTGTTGCCTTCTCTGCGCTCACAATAAGTGCCTTTGTGCTGGCACTTAATTGTTGTTTTTGTTGTCCATTTTTGGTTGCAAATATTTGCAGTTAGATTTTTCTTAGAAATTGGTGCAAGTGTTCCGCACAGGTGCAAATGATAGCGATCGTTGTGGGTGGGTTTAGTTGTTTGTTGTTGCTGATTTACTTCTAACAATTTACCGTTTTCGGTTTACACAGTTTATGGAAGTATATTATTCATGTTGCCTGACAACTTGCAGAATCACGTGTTTGCACTCCCTTCTTGCTTTGCTTGAGTCCTTTTTTGGCTCGATTGTGTCTTTTGTTCGACTTGTGGAGTTGTTTTGTAGAGGCAACTAAAGCTATTGGCTATTCGGTTTTCTTTTTTGCACGCCCTTTACATTTTGGCAATACTTTTCTTTCACTCTAGAATTATTAGTCCTCAAATCGCGGAGTGTTATTACTCCCAAACAGGAGGAATGTCTCAAACGGGGTACAGTAAAAAGTTTTCTAAGCAACTTTTCAACAGAGTAGCGGTCTAAAATGTTTCAGAAAGGCTTACATACATATGTATATAACCGCTAAAGCGAACATTTCAAAGTTATTATGGTTTTATATGTATATTACCACATATGAGATCCTATGAAAAAACCCCGACGAACCAAAAAAATTCTTTTCACACAAAAAATTATATATAACACAAATCTTTATTACTGGCTTCCAAATAGGCTCTTAAACCAATACAACCCAGCCCATGCTTAATCCAACTTAATTTATAAGCAAATTTTGGATCTTTTCAATTTCGGCTAATTTTTCGAACGTCATTCGCTTCACTGTTGGAGGGTTTCGACGTCTTATTCGAAAACTATAATACGTCTCGTCATCAGTAATGATTCGTCTGGGAATTCTACTCGACGTCGTTTTTCCAAATATGAGCCCAACATTAACACACTCCATAACCAAAATATATTGAGTCGATCCATAAGACATATGAAAATCCTCTATTGCCTCAGAGAGCTGGCTTCAGAGCAGCACAACAATTTTCAAGACCTTCTTCTCTTACTTTTTCGGTGTTATCGTCATTAATAGAGGTAAGCGGACAATTCGCATGAGCCGAAATTTTCGATGACTTCATGACCTTTACTGAATATTTCGTGGCACTCAAATACTTTCATGTGTCCGTGCTAAAGTAAACTCTCCAAAACACTTCAGTAACATTTTCAACGTTTCCGTAACCATGATTCCAATGGAAACAAATAGCTTCCGAAAACACGCTAATTGACACATGGAGACTAAACTTCTCACGAACATTAAAAAATCGAGTAAACAAATTTTTTATTGATTCGGTTTGCGCGCGCAGTTTAAATGGACAAGTTCGGGTCAATTTTGATCAGATGTTATACCACCAAGTAACATAATGTGATCAAAATTGCTGTTGCAAAACCATCTAGCTTTTGAAATCCGGAAATGAGAAACATTCTGCGAACTGTCTAAAACACTTATGACAGATTTCTAGGCCTTGAAGTTGGCTGCTGAGAATGGAAGTGAGGAGGAAAGTGGTCTGAAGTTAGAAAAAAATTACGTATATTTATTAAAATGTACTTTTTTTTTTAAAATAGGTGTTATAAACTACTTAACACTAGATTGCCTAAGCAAGTCATTTTGACTGCTTTCAGGCAATAGAGGTATAACCAAGCTCCCGTCTTTCTAGTGTTAATCACATTCTTCTTACTTAACTTATTAACGTAGAGAAATATTTGCTACGAAGAAGTGAAAGATATTTAAATGTTTACGATTTTTTCTGGCTATTTCTCTTGTTTCACTCGTTTACTTAACGATTGTTGCTCTATTTTAGGTCCGGTATTAAAAAATATTTTGGAAGTAACCCAATAACAAATTTCGATAGAAATTCGGCCCGTGATGTCATACCACAATCCGTATCTAACGGTAAATTTTTGGGAATCAATTGAATTTCTTGAACTACTCGAGGATTTGATAAACCGACAATTTTGTTTGTTGACGAAGCCGTCAAGCCAGAAATGGGCCTAATTTGAGGAAAAGATTTTTAGAATTTCCATGATTTTCGGAGAACGAAAATTTTCGGAAAAAATTTTGGACAGTTTTAAAACATTGTACGAAAGTAAAACCCTACGGAACATTGTCAAAATTTGATGCAAATCCGTGAACAAACGTGGCCGTCACGAGCCATCCTAACAGCTGGTTCTACCTTAAAATACATTTCTTGACGGGTTTCACTGATAAGTGACCATTATGTACTATATGAAAATGAATCTCCGCTATTCATTATAGCAATTAAAAATTAGTGAAACATGACCTTATTATGTCATTTAACCCATCTATAAGTCAGTAAATGGATAACAAAATATAGCTTGTGAAAGAACTCAAGCCTCCCAAGCGACATCGCTTCGCTATATGGGCTCTTGGAAAGTTCCAAGAAGATTCAATATTTTCGAGCTAAATTTTGTTCAGAGATGAGACCTATTTCTGGTCCATATTTTTGCAAAAATGATGCCAGTAAGAACGTATTCGTCAATGGCCATGATAATCAATCAATCAATGGATTTATTGAGAGCACATTCGGTGAGCAGATAATTTCACATTTCAAAAAATAAATCCAAAGAGTATCCCAGTATTCCCTTTATTATATTTTTACGTATCAGCAGTGCTCTTATAAAATTATCTTAAATAGCAAAATCTATCTAAAATATGTTATAAAAATAAAATTCAGATACTTCGTTGTTTACAGACCACAAAAGCGGAGTTGGTTATTCAAACCCCGACATTTTACTCATATTTTCACTGTTTACTCCTCACTTAACTGCAGTAAACAGTTATACAATACATTTTAAGTGAGTTCATTTTCTCATCTTCATTCGCTACGAGCATTTTCAACAAAACCACTTTTTACCTTAATGATCGTGTGAGAAATCTTCGCAACGTTTCTGCTTTTCGCAAATTCAGTTTATTCGTGAGGTTTTTAACCGAGTTACTGTAGTACTCACATTAATACAGTGTGCGACTTATTTTTAGCTACACGTGAAAAAATATGAGTAAGGAATATTTTGGGAGATTTTTCTTATAATATTTATTTTATAAGTAGAAAATAATGCATGATTAGATGACCGTGAATTGAAGTTGTTCAAGACAGCAGGCACTCTAGAAATACCAACTGAACGTGTACTTTTTATCATTCACGAATATTTGGGTATGAGAAAGCTCTGCGTAAAGTGGGTGCACCGCGAGCTCACTTTTGACCAAAAACAACGACGAGTGGATGTTTTTGAGCAGTGTTTGGTTAGAATAAACCCGAGTTTTGCGTCGACATGTCACAATAGATGTAACATGGCTCCATCATTTCACTTCGAAGTCCAGCCGACAGTCATACGAGTGGACTACACAGGCCAAACTGCTACAAAGCGTGGAGAGACAAAATAATCAGCTGGCAAGATTATGGCGTCTGTATCATGGGATGCGCATTGAATAATATTTATTGAACACCTTAAAAAAAGAAAGATAATCCACAGCAACTATTACATAGCGTTATTGGACTGTTTGAAGGACAAAATCGCCAAAAAAAAGTCCCATTTGAAGATAAAGTAAAAGTTTTCCCTAGACAATAACCGTGTCACAAGTCAGGGAAAACGATAACAAAAATCCATAAATTGAGTTTCGAATCGCTTCCACATTCACCGTATTTTACACATCTAGCCCTCAGTAACTATTTCTTGTTCCCAGGTTTCAATAGAAAGTTCGTTGGAATGAAATTTTTGTCGATTGGAGCGCTGATTACTGAAGTTTAGACTCATTTTGAAGCAAGGGACTATCGAAAAGTTGGAGGCTCACTATAATCAATATATAACCCTTAAAGGAAACTACATATGTTGAATAAAACAATGAATTGGTGTTTTTTATTGTAGGCCGAGGACTTTTCAAATGGCCTATTGCCTCTAGTAACTTCACAAATGTTTTAATTTAGATAACATGGCGGCAATTTATTTGAATTTGTTTTTTATAAAATAATTTTAATTAAGTAGGTTTATAACAGTTTCACAAGTGTGGTTAAGCAGTTGACGCAGACTGTATGCACAATTGTAGGAACGCATGCAATATAGCTACATATGTATTTATGTATGTATGTACGTAAATTCGTGTGAGTTACTTTCCAACATACTTTCGGCTATTGCTGTTGTTGTAGTCTCCTATCGCTTTAGCAGCGCATTAAAAAACAAAACAAAATTAAATAAACATGAAAATAATTAACTTAACTTCACACAAATATTTAGCGTTATTTCCGAAAATATATTTTTGAGATAAAGTTCAAACAGCAAAGTGTAGATTTTCTTTATTATATATATGTGTATATGTATGTCTGTATGGATATGTTCATAAATATTTAATTAGTTTATTATACTAAAAACCAAATTATTAAGCTTACATTGCTAACGCATACATACACACATATGCACTCAAAAATATATATTGTCCATACATATGTATGTATGTTTGTATATAGTTATATGCATGTTATAAATACATTTAGCACCCAAACAACACGTGCAACACTCTGACTATTTCATGTGTGTCATTAGATAATGAACCATTTCAACCCGTTAGTATGTCCATTTGTATGTACGCCATGTGTGTGTACGGGCAGCTCAAAATCATCACAATATTGTTGACTTTCTCTTTGCGCGAAAACGAAACTCGAAAACAACTCATTAACAACTAAATCGCACACCTGCAACATGTCTAGCGCCAATGAATGCCAAAGTACTAAGTACAATAGACAACGGGAAATAGCGATGATTATGCACAAGCGAACACGTGTGCGTGTGTATGTATGTTTGTATGTGTGTTTATAAACACCGTTTAATCAAAGCAGATAATAATATTAAAGGAAATCTCAATCACTGACTGCTTTAGACATTTAAAAGCGCATTTCTAAAAAAATTCATAAACCTTGTGAAAATATACACTTTTTTAATATATTATATATATATGTGTGTATGTATGAATATATTTAAGCAACATAAATTGTTGTCAAGTTTAAGTATATATTATATAGAGGTACATATATAATATGTACATATATCTATATTTTATTTTTTTATAAGATACTAAAAACCGATAATCATTATTTTTACAGTTAGATCGATAATTTCTTTTGCATTTTGCTTGTGCCACCCCAATGGGTACCCCTGGTGTCTTATGGCGCCAACACTTTACACATTTTAATCTGCTAACATAAGTTGTATACTACACATAAAGCTAGGCGAAGAGATTATAAAAACAATTATATACAATACATACATACATATGTATGTATCTCATATACTGGTATGTAGGTACCGGATGTAAAAAATCACAAACAATTGCAAAGAAGGAAATACTAATGCTGAAGCAAATCTAGCGGCGAGAAAGATGATTATGAACGCCACAGTTAATGAGGCGTAAAGTAAAATATAATAAATAAATTAATATGACAAATGTAATATCTGCTATATACACACATACATATAAACTGACACATAATAGAATGAGAAAATTTTAAACAAATTTTATTTAATTAAACTTGATTTGAGCTTTTTAAATTAAAATTTTTTAAATAAGAGATTTCATTATTTAAAACCATATTAATTAATTAACAGTATTAATTACCCTATTTTTTTAATTTTCGAAATATAATTTTTTCAATTGGTGGCAACTCTATTTCAAACCATGCGGTTCAAAAAAATTTAAATTAAAAAAAAAATATTTTAGTTTTGACTACATTATGTAATTATCATATATATTATTTTTTTCAATAGGTGGCAACTCTATTTCGAATCATGCCGTTAATAATAATATTTCTAACCTTTTGTTTTAGACACCATTTTCTAAGATTCCAATTTTTACTTTTTCGACATGTGGCAACCCTATACTAAAATACATTGAAAAATATGGTGTTCAGAATTTCTAGAATTTTTTTGGATTATGTAATAGCTTCTATTTTAATTTTAAACAGGTTTCAAAAGTCAAGTTTGTCCAACACTTTATAAGATTCTAAATTTGAGTCTTTTGATACCAAAATATATGTACTTAAATAAAAGATTTTCAGAATTTCCGGAGATTTTTTTTTTTAATTATGATTATCTATGTTCTACTTTTTCTATAGTTAGCAACTCTATTTTTTCTATCTATCACCCCAATTAAGAATATTCAGAATTTATTGATGTACATACATATTTTGTAATTTTTTAATTGCCCCTATTTTATTTTTTGGTTAATAAGGGTCAACTCTATCTCAAATCATACAAAAAATAATACTTTTGCGGAGCTTTCTTAAACGGCTTATGGAATTTGTAAGATATTTTGTAAGACTTTAAGTTTACTTTTTTCGATAGGTGGTAAGTTTATTCCAAAATACTTCGAAATGAAAATGTTCAGATTTTTGTATACTATATTTCGTGGTTGTTTATAATTTATTTTTTTCAGTAATTGCTTAATATTTTTGTGAAGCTCCTTTAAGCCAGTGCATAGTGTTTGCTCCGTACAAGTCGAACCACTGTGCAATGTGTGGGAATCATTTTGTAAGGTTTTTTCGACAGGTGTCTATAATATTCCAAAATATGTCTAAATTTTTTGTGATTTTCCAGAACCTTTTCCTAAAGAAATAAAGTTGAAATAGTACATATTGCAATATTTTTTTCAAGAATTTTCTTTCTCAGAATTTTCAAATTTTAGATATGTATGAAAACCTGGAAGCTTTCTCAGATGTTTTCTGAAATACTGTGATATAAGAATATGAAATGTGATGCGATTCCCTGTTTTACTCTTTCGTAAGTTTAGCAACTCTATTAGGTTTAAGATATACTTTATTTTGAATAAATCCCCAAAAAGAACTTTTTTAAAAGTCGACAATTGAGAGAAAAGTTTGAATTTAATTTTCACTATTGCCTTTTTCCATAGGTGAACTCTTTTGATAAATATTAGTTTATAAAATATTTATTGTATGCTTCCCAATTCTTAACTATTGGTCCTCTTTTAAAATGACATTTTAAATGCTAAAAGCTCATAAATTTTGACAAGGTTCACACAATTATTTCGCACCAAAAAAGCTTAACCGATTCCTATAGAATTTCAGATGCTTACTTTGAGAACTACATAACGATTTTTTCTATATTTCCTTCGTTTCAAGGTGGCTTCCGTCGTTTAAAGCATTTATTTTGCGAATCTAATATAACACTCTCATAATACTTATGTATATCGGGAATACTGGTGAAATTCTGTTCACCATAAATATTATCCGGAAAATCTCTCTTCCATATTTTAATCCCGGCATTAACTTTAGTAAGCAAGTGCTAAGCGTTTGATGCAATCCACAGAGATAACGATCTACTCGTAATCTGAGAAAATATTAATTGTACTTTGAAGTGGTACATACATATGTACATATGTATATAATTAATGTACATATAAGTACATACATATGTACATACTTATATGTATGTATGTAACTATTGTCATTGTTAATCGGAAAGCGACTGCAAAATATATCATCTCGTTATTTCCGTTGGACATCGTGTGTAGAAATTTATATACCCAATGAGCATTGATTTTTGTAAGTGCCCAAATTGAGAACTAATTTTGTTAGGAAATCTTCTACTTGATTTCTCAACATTATCTTACGTACCTCAAGAATCACAACGCTCTCTAAAGTATTTATTGATAATAACAATGTTACTAAACTTGAGAAAATGATGATTTTATCGATTCAAAATAGATTTTGTACTTTCTAAGAGGTAAGAAAATAATTGACGATTGTTATTGGCGCGTTTTCCTCGAAACGCTGTTCTCAGAGTCGCAAAGCAAAATTCTGAAGCTACTGGACTGAACGGTCTGAAATTTGCACACCGCTTTCTTAGATACATATATTTCACACATAGTGATTGAAGGAATAGGATGTAATGTGAAGAGAATAATATGTTGAAACGCAACTATGTGTTCGTTTTTAATGAAAATGTTATGTTATTATATTATTATTAGAAATAAATTACTCGAAGTTCCATCGCTAGTTACAACTTATTCCCATCTCTCTGGCAAAGCTCGAATATCAGTACGGTAAAACTGTTCATCTTGTGATGTTATCCACGAACCAAGCCATTTTTCGATGGCGTCTTGTGAGTGCAGCTGCGCCTGAGCCAAATCATGTGCCATCGAACGAAAATTCGGTCGTTGCAATATCCGGGGAATATGGCGGGTTTGGTAGGACTTCCCATTCGAGCGTTTCCAGGTAGGTTTTAACCGGTTTGGCGATATGAGTCGAAACATTATCATGCAGCAAAATCACTTGTTCGTGCCTCTCCTGGTATTGAGACCGCTTTTCGTGCAGTGCTCGGCTCAATCGCATCAATCGATACCGTTCCCCATCGATAGTTTCGTGTGGTTATAGTAGCTCTTAATAACGTCGGCCTGGTCACACCAAATACATATGTTTATAGAATAACTTTGGCAGCGTGAATATTCGAACGAGGCAGCGATGTCGACATGACTTTCTTTCCTTTAGATTGCTGTAATGAATCGACTTTTCATCTCCAGTTTCGATTCGAAGAAGAAACCCTTTTCTTTTTTGGTGTAGGAGCAATTATTAAAAGGTTTCAAATCATAAGCAACCCAAGTTCCTTGTTTCTTTTTCATTTCCAATGCATGTAGTCACTTTGAAATGGTTTGGCGGGTGATTCCCAATGCTGAAGCAAGCCCTTCTTGCTTTGACACAGATGCTCATCGAAAAACGTCTCCAATTCACCTTCGAAGACGGGTTGTGGACCTTCCTTCAGTATGATGATGATAGATGTGATAATAATTTCGATTTTCAAACTGCACTGAAGTGTAAATTTTTCACAAAAACCGATATTTTTGAGAGTCGCCATTTTGCCAAGTAAGAAAATTTTGACTAGTCCCTCCGTCCTTATCTACATATACATATGTACATACATATATTCCTCTATAAAATATTTCAACGAATGATTGTTCGCGCGAAATTTAAATTAAAAAGTCTTACTAATTTTTGCTCTGGAATTTTCTGAAATTTTTAAAAAAATATTTTTTCGAAGTGTGTAGGGTATACAAATGTACAAATGCATGAGGAAGAGCATCGTCAATAACTTTAATTAAAAACAAATTGACGTGCATATAATTAGTATAAGCAAATTTCTTTATTTACATACATACACCCATACATTCATACATACATACATACATACATAAGTACAATAACAAGTGCATATAAATTCTAAGATCGCTTATTATCGCCTAGTGGTGGTGATAGCATGCATAGACTGTGCTAAGAATAGTCGACTTTTGCTTTTAGACTGAGTAGAGAGAACAGTGCGTGCATACAAACATACGTACGAGTGTATACATCTACTACATACATATGTATGTGCGAGTGCCTGCAATTGTTTTTGCTTGCGCGTAAAGTTGTTTACGATGTGCACGTGTTTGCACCGCGATTATCTGTCACGCAGCTGTGTGTTGGTCACAATAACTCGCGCACATATACATATGTACATGTATGTATGTATGAAGATAAATATTATAATTTTTGGACTCCCAGCGACGGAAAATGTAGGTTCACACACACATACATATGTATGAAAGTTGTTTGCAAGCACAGTGAGTTTTATTGTTGTTGTTGTTGTTGGCATGCAAATGCTTAAAATTTTTGTTGTTTCTACTTTTATATTGCATAGCTCATCTTTTCACTAAATAAACAGAGGCACAAACAAGTGCATGAAATATTGTTGTTGTTCTTGTTGTTATTGTCGTTGTTTTTGTTGTTGTTGCTAAACAAGAGACCTCTAGTCGCTTTGTTGTTGCTTATGTTACAATTTGTTAGTGCTAACAAATATGTCCCAGACCATATGTATGTACTTATACAAAATAGATATGAAGCACACACATACACATGCAAACAAATATTCTAGCTCACGCACACACATACAACATAGATACGTATGTACTATTTATGTAAGTATGTACATATTCAAAAGCGCGTGGAACACCGTCTTCTGGTGGGGGTGACTTTTTATAACCGACCACATGCAAGTGGCTGACACACACACACATACATACATACATACAAACACACAGCTACATCCATACACACTTCCTCCAAAAGAAAAACAAGTGCTGTGCGTATGAAAAGAAAATTTGTTTTTGTACCATTTTGTGTTCTGCTCATGCTTTGTATTATGCCCCCTCATTGCTGTGCCATAGAGGTGTTTTTTATGACCCCCATTGCGGTTAATTGGATTAGTTATTCAATTAAGAATTATGAATAATAAAATGAGAGCAAACTGGAGCACAATGCGGAGCAATGCCGTTATTAGGCATAAATGCGTATGTTTATTTGTATATACATATGTACATTTGTAGTTGTTTGCTTTGTTGTTGTATGTGATCATGGGCGGCGCAGAAGAGTACTAGAATTCTTTGGGAATACTCAATTTGGCGTCTTGATTTGGGCGAAAATAATGCTGGACTTCTGGAGATAATCAAAATCGCATTGCCTTTTAGCAACCGAAACAGGTGTTTAGTACATACTATAGTGGATGAAGTACATACATACATACATATTAATATATGAAGTTGGTAATGGTGCTTCTTTTAAAAGCTTAAGGTTTTGTGTGTAAAAGAAACAATAATCGTAAAATATGCTCAAATTTTAATTCTCGAAAATCGGGTGTATTTCGAGAAAAAATTCGACCTTTGAAAGTTGAAGTTTTATATGCTATTAATAATTGTTAATTGGAATTAAGTAAGTCAAGATATATTCCTCTGTAGAGCTCATTTAACTGAAATTGAAATATGGGAGATTTAAACACCCCAGACCGACGCAGGTTATAGCCGAGTTAACAATAACGCGCCAGTTGTCTTTTTTGTCGCTATTTAGCGCCAACTCGAGATACAAAGTTCAGCCATACCCTTCGCCACATTCCACCGGCGGGTGCTGAATCGAAAACCTTCTAAGCTGAAGTGCTCTCTTCCATCCGGACAACATCGCTGAATTATGTCAATGTCGCGGTATACATACATAAGTATGTATGTAGGTATGTATCTCGTACAGCACAGAACCAAAAATCTTCCGCAAAACCGTTCATTCGAACACTCCTAAGGCCGATTCATCAGAGGATGTCAATGTTCATGCCTCTGCACCATATAGCAGGGCGAGAATGATGAGGTACTTGTAGAGTTTGGTCTTTGTTCGTCGAGAGAGGACTTTACTTCTCAATTGCCTACTCAGTCCAAAGTAGCACCTGTTGGCAAGAGACATTCTGGTTCCAAGATGGACGAAACGTCGAAGTTATGACTACTAACAGTGAGATTTGAGCTAAGTCGTTAATTCGAAGTCTGTTTGTTTGATAACAGGAGATATCTCGTCTTGCCTCGTTCACAAGCAGACTCATACGCTTATAACGGTGCGGTTATTGAGGCCAATGATATCAATTTTATCGGCGTACGCCAGCAGTGGTACACTCTTATAGCAGTTTGTACCTTCTCTAGCTCTACGCTCAGTCTTCTAGTTTAAAACCTGTCCTGATATGGAACGCCACGGATAGGTCCTTACCGATCCATGCGGAGATTTTGGTCTTGCTCAACCTCACATTACTCGGCCGTATTAGCTTTGCGAGGATACGAGGTTTGTACATAGCGCTATAGATAATTCCTTTTCGTGCTGTCGAAGGCGCCTTTAGAGGTGGTGTGTGTCAGTCCTTTTTTATGGGTCTTTTCCAAGAGGTGGGCTGCAGTCTTTTACACACTTAACTCGCTAAGACCTTATATGCCATATTAAGAAGGCTTATCCCACGGTAATTGACGCAGATTTTGGGGTAACCGTTTTTTGGATTTGGCAGAGCACACTTAAGTTCCAATCGTTGGGCATGCTTTCATCCGACCATATCTTGCAAAAAATCTGATGCATGCACCCTGTCCGTTCTTCGCCGCCGTGTTTGAATAGCTTGGTCGGTAATCTATCGGCCCCTGCCACTTTGTTCTTTTTAGGTGGGTGATTGCTATTCGAACTTCCTCATGGTCGGGCAATGGAACGTCTGCTCCATGGTCATCGATTGGGGAATTGGGTTCGCCATCTTCAGGTGTCACATTTTCACTGCCGTTCAGCAGACTGGAGAAAATGTATGTCAAACTTTTTTATGGCACCAATTGAAACACTTTCAGATAGCTAAATTTGTCTCAGATAAGTTACAATTATAAAATTAAAAAAAGCTCTTTCAAAAGAAATATAAAAAGCATAAAATATTATTGCGCATCAAAATAAATTTTGTAAAAATATGTACATACATAAGTATTTATAGGCCGATAAGCATACTCCTATGTACATACATACTTAAGTATGTGAGTATGTACATAAGTAAGTATGTATGTATGGATGTGGATATCTACTCAAAAACAATAACAATAATGTACCGAAAATTTTGCGACAATTTAATGGCCGTTCCATGACAAACAAATTAGCATTAAATAAATACAAATACAATTTTAGTACAGGTGCACTTGAGTCAGACACGAACACAAAAGCGCTCGGATGACGCACACAGCGCCGCGCCGTAATGGCCGCAGACACTCTTGCAGGTGGCATTCGCGGCGCACAAGTTACGACTTGTCAAAACTCGTTACAGCAAATGTTAATGCGTTTTAGGCTCTATATTACTGCTAACGGGCACACACACATAAGTACATACACACATTCTTCAACAGTGAAATACTTATACTTGAACAAAAGCGGCGTTGAGTGAAATTCAGCAAACAAATCACAGCTGAGGAGTTTTGAGCCTCACTCAGCTTGAGACTGGCTTCTGACATGTTAGTGTTAGTGTGTATGTGTGTGTGTGTTTCTGTGTGACGAAAATGACTATAAAAAGCGACAAATAAATTAAATACGGCAAATTTAATAATAACTGTGGCGCATAAAATCGCTCGGCGGCGGGTTTGGTCGGTATAACTGTGCGACCGCCTGCCCTACAATGAGCGACCCTAAGCGACTACCTGTTTACCTCGACTGACTGGCAGCTAAGCTCCACTTCACACTCATACATACAGTACATACACATGTATGTATGTATGTATATTCAGTGGTTTATTTCCAGCTCGTACTTTCCCTTCCCCACCCTTCCCCCTCTTTCACCACTTAATTGCCGTTGCGCGTTGTTATTTACCGTTTTTCATAAAAAGTCATTTAGTATTATATAAAAACACACAAGTATACAAAGTTATGTGGTCATGAATACATACATACATATGTTTGTATGTGTGTGTGCTTGCAAATGAAATCGTGTCGTCTCATCTCACTTTGCGTCGTTTCGGTTTTTTGTGGGTTTGTGGGATGCGCGAATATAAATAAAACTCAACCAAAAACGCTTATACATTGCAACAACAACAACAACAAACCCACAAGCAATATTCACAGCAGCCGCAAATGTCTGAAACTAATTTTTTAAGTATCTGCAGGTGTTCGTTTTGAAACATCATCAACACGAACAACAACAACAGCACTATAGCAATATTGCTAGCGCATTGTATGCGCAACAACAATAATTGACAGCAACTAAATTAATAAAAACAGCAGTTGAAACGAATATAGGTACAGTGATATGTATAATCACAACAAAAACAACACGCCAAGTTAATATATGCTCACTTGTGGCTGTGTGCGTGTGTGTGTGTGCACAAAAGTATGTTTGCGCATTGCGAAGATGAGTGACGGCAGGCCTGGCCAGCGAACACAAAAAACAACAAAACCGTTTCGAAGCCAATAAATTTCGTGGAACACTGATGCGTTATAAATTTATTGTTAAATAAAATTAAATAAATACAAGTGTAATTCGGTTGAAAACAGCAATAAATATACTAGGTTATCAACACAGGCACACACACTTATTATTATGCAAAGTGACAAATGAATATTCCACAACAATTCCTTTAAAATATTGTAAACGCGTTAGATGTATACATATGTATGTATGTAGGTATGTATGTATGTACATATGTATGTATGTATGTAAATACATCATCAGTTAAATTAAATGCAAATAATAACAAACTTATATACATACATACATACCTATTTATCTAATTTATAAAATTTAATTTAAATGTGTATATTTTTCATTGAAAAAATTAATTAGAAATAATAATAAAATGAATTTAAAAAATTAATTAGAAATTAATTATAACAAAAGAAATTAATGAAAGTTAATCAAATCCATTTTTCATTAAAATAATTACTTGAGACTTAAACAAATAGAAAAAATTATAAAATGAAATTTGTATAAAAAAATAAAAAAATAAATTTCACAATAAGAAATTAACAGCATGAGTTTAAAAATAATTCAAAAATCAATAAATACAATTTATTATAGCAGAAAAAAATTAATCACACTAATTATGAAAACTATTTTTTTTATTTAAAACACTAATTGGATGAAGTTTAAAAGAGAAACAATAATACAATTATTTTACAAGAATCAATTAAAATTATTTTTTTTTTAAATTGTGTTTTTTTTTATTAAAAAAAAATTAATTAGATTATATGTATGTATATAAAAAAAATAAACATAAAATTAACTAAACAATTGGCTACATCAAAAATTTTACACGTAAATAAATGTATAAAAATTAATTATTTTATATTTTCTGAAAAAAATTTAAACAAATAATAAAATTAATAAAAACATTTTAATATATAAAAATCTTATGCCAAAAAATTTAAAAAAAATTATTAAATAAAATAAATTTATAAAAATTAATTACTTTTATTTTTCATTAAAAATTAACTAATCTTTTTTTCACAAAAATTGCTTTTCTTGATAAAAAAATTTTAATTAGATTATATAAGTAAAAATAATCATAAAATTAACTAAAACTTATATAAAAATTAATTTATTTATTTTATGTTAATTAGTTCAAATGGTTTTACTTAAATTTTATAAATTTATTTATGTGTAAAATTTTAAAATTAATTAAGTAATTTAATTAAATATAAATTATTTTAATTTTTCGCTAAAAAAATAATTACATTTTAAATAATTAAAAGTAAAATAAATAAATTAATTATAATTTTGATATAAATTTTTAAAAAATATTTAAAATAATTTGTTTTTATTTTCCATTAAAAAATTTGTTAGATATTCATAAAATCAAATTAGTCAAAGTAAAGTAATTTGTCAAAAATAACACATTTGCGTTGAAATATTTTGAATGCAGCTACTTTTAATGAAATGGTTTATTTAGGAGTTGGCAAAAGATAATAAAATAAGATAAATTACGAAAAATTAATAAAAAAAAGAAAATAATTTATTTGCTACACGGCATAGATTTACCAATTTCGGCTGTTTTTTTTAGTTTTTTTCACCGCAATCAGCTGATGAAATGAGTAGCTTCTTGGGAAGAAAAGAACGTGTGCAAAATTTCAGATCGATATCTCAAAAGCTGAGGGACTAGTTAATGTACATATGTATGTTTAAATCGACTTAACTCCTCACACGCAAGTACATGTACATACATACATACATATGTAGAGTGAAATTCTACATTGCGAACAGTCCTCATAGCCGGACATCGGCCATAACTTGACAAATTTCATGAACTCAAAGTTTTCATTAATATTTTAAAATAAAGCCAATCACTACAACCGCACATAAAAAGGTTCTAATGACCGGATACGGGCACAATTTGGATAATATTTCCTTCAAATTTCATCCAAAAATCTCTGATAAACGGACAATATTTCACAGCAAGCAACCAACGCAAGATACGGTGCATTTATTAGTTCAATAAAAATATAGTTTTTAGTTGCAGCTTCTAAAATCAAGAATGCACTTTAAACAGTTGTTTTTGCCACACCCCCATACATGGACAACTCTCTTAGCCAAACTGCGATGGTGAGTGTCCGGATTTCACTGTATATATGTACTAGTATTTTATAGGATATCCGGCGTATCCTTCTGGGTGTTACAAACTTCACAGCTAACTTAGTATACCCCGTACAGAGTACAATTAGAAATTTTGGTATGAATAAGGAGCACCCTAATATCTGGTGGTGAAAATGCTTCCACGTCGGAACGGCTTTCGTATAATTGTACCAAAAAGTTCGCGAATAAAAAATGGAAATTACTTAAAGCAAACAATAAACTTAAGAAAAATCATTAATTCGAAGATAAAAAAGAATTACAACAACAAAGCTTAGCTTCCGCGCGTAGAAAGTGAGTTAGGCTTGTTTTTTAGCATTTTCGCAGCTTAATGATTTTCACTTTTTTTCCAAAAACTGCAATTTTCAGCTTGAAGTCACCGTTACAAGCGCTTTCGTAAGCGGCACCGCAAGTAGGCTTCCCGGGTGGCCACGTGGCTTGTAAGACTGTGTGTAAATATGTATGTACTGCGTGTTGATATGAAAATTCCCTTCTTTATGCAATCACACACACACACAGCGCATCTATATACCGGACTCTTAGCCACATACATTACTGTAGATACTTACATATGTATGTACATATGTATGTACAAATGTATGTTGGCATAAATTAACATATTGCGTACATTGGCGCTGTTGTTGTTGCAAATAAATTGCGTGCAAATGTTGTGCGCTTAGATTTAACATTTGTTGCCTTTTTTGCTGCTGATGTTGTTGTTGCTCCTTTTTGTTTTGAATAATTGCTGAAAATGTGTTTGTTATTGTTGTTGTCGTTGTGTGTTTTTGCATTTGTATTGCATAGAAATGAGGTCATTGTAAATGCTTTGAAAAGTGTTTCACAACCGCACACACACACACACATACTCGTGCAAGCTGTTTTGTTTCGCTTTTTCTTTGCTTTTTTCGCTGCTTCATTGTCCATCGTTCGTTGATTTGTTGCGCTTTTTTAGCGCTCTTCAAAGTGCTTGACACCTTGGCGTCACTAGTGTTGCATGTACTAGATTTCTATCGTATATGTATGTATGTATGTATGTGTATGTTTGTTGATTTGGTGGCACTTTGCACTTGGTCATTCGACAAAGTGGCGCTAATTCGACGTTTTTTGGCGGATTTCAGCACTTAAGCTTCATTTTGATTGCTAAACTTTTGTGTTTTTCTCCGTTAAGTTGCAATTAATTATTGTTCATATGTTTGAATTGAAGTAATTAAATAGTTCTTTGATAATTTTTTTAAGTTATAGGAAAAACTATCCCAATTTGCTCCAAAAATATTTTATTCTCAGTTATTGTCTTTGAGAAAACCAGTCAGAGAACCCGACGCTGCTGAAATCAACTTCTATGTTTCTAAATATATCATAGAAAAGTATGCATTGATAGTAAAACATCAATATTTATACCCAGAACAGGGAATATGAAGTTGTACAAGAGGCCTCTAACACCCAGAAGATAGTGTCGGAGACCCCATAAATTGTAAGTATCTAGATCTAGTAAAAAACCAGAAATTCATTATTTTGCCAATTCCTTAGACGAATAAGCCTTTCTAAACAGTTATTTCATTGCTTGACTCAGTATTATTAGAGCGCGTGTCAAAAATGCTCAGCAGCAAAGAGAAAATACACCATATTTCATTTTCTCTTCGATAACACAAGCCATTCAAAGAGGCACCATGTTTTGGAAAGCCGATAAAATAACGTAAATCTTTGACTGTCATATAAGCACTATTCCTATCTTCCAGGAGTTAAACCTTGCACAGAAAACCATTTGGAACATATTAAAGCAAAAAACCTCATGGACCGAATTCCCATTTCCAATCACTGCTGAACCGCGACACAAACGATCCATTTCTAAAGCAGATGGACTACTGCAGATAAAAAGTGGATGACTTACAACAACGTGAACCGAAGACGATCGGGTACGATAGAAAGCTAGTATGAAAACCCAATGTTGAGGAGAGGTTGAGGAAGGCATTAATTGCCTCATTATGTTTTAAAGCTGGAGCTATTAGGAAGGATCTAATCTCAAGTGGAGGGGAGAGCCTTCTGTCGGAAGCTCTCTATCAATTCTTGTTTCAGTCTGCTAGACCACTAGTCCAGTCTTTCAAGCAGAAGTAGCAGCCATCAAGGTAGCAGCAGTTGTATTTCCACGAAATGCGGCTCCTTTTAGAGAGGTATGCATTCACTCCAGAGCTACTATACAGGCCTTGCGCTTGCTGACAATGAGCTCAAACATAATTAAAGAGTGCATCCTCACTAGCAGTAGCATCAAGCTACTTCTATAATAAACTACAGGGTTCGGCACTCCAGTGTAACCAACTTCAGACCGTTCGTACAGCTGTCGCACTGGAATCAGCTGTTTATAAATTTGCTGAATGACAGTTCGGAGTATTGTTCACAAGTGTATAAAAGCGTTTTGCCAAAAGTGAACGCAAAAATAAATGATCAGCGATGGAATTCAAAAGTAATAGTTTGACTGCTTTATATTTAGCTGGAAAATCACAGCCAGCAATTGTTCGTGAGCTCAAACACCTTAATGTGAATAAAGTTTTTGTTTATCGCACCATCACTCGTTACAATGATACTGGTAGCATCGCAAAACGCCATGAAGGTGGTCATCAAAAGACTGCAACGTCACGTGAGATGGTTCAGAAAGTGAAGGAACGACTTGAGCGAAATCCACGACGAAGTGCCAATCAAATGGCTAAAGAACTGAAAATATCCGGCCGCAGCATCCGACGCATATTGAAAAATGAGCTCAAGGTCAAGCCTTACAAGTTCCAAAAGGCCCATGATCTCACACCGAAGCAGCAACAAGTAAGACTTGAGAGCGCGAAGCAGTTGCTTCGCTTGGCCAAAGGCGGTCAAATTCCGAACATTGTGTTTTCTGACGAAACAATTTTTCCAATTGAGCAATTCGTAAACTCTCAAAAGGATAGGGTTTACTTGGTCGACCGTTCATACGAGAATCTAAGTCATCGGTTGGCCACCAGGCGGCAGCACCAGCCACAAATAATGGTTTGGGCCGCTTTCACCGCAGATAGGCGCTCTCCAATTGTTTTCATCGAGCCTGGCGTCAAAGCAAATGCGACATATTATCGGGAAAGTGTTCTGGAGGCTGCTTTGAAGGCGTGGGCAAACAAACATTTCGGTCGCAAACCATGGACGTTTCAACAAGACTCAGCACCGTTTCACAAAGCGCGAGTGAATCAAGAATGGCTGAAAAACAACGTTCCGAACCTTTTTACGACCACACAATGGCGCTCGAATTCACCAGATGCGAATCCAATGGATTATTCACTCTGTGCCGTTTTGAAGAGCAAGGTCCGAAGTAAAAAATACACCAGTCTCGAGATGCTGAAGAAAGCCATTGTCCGTGAGTGGGCCAAAATACCGGCAAGTCACATTCGCGCACCTTGCGATTCGTTTTTTGACCGCCTCAAGGCCATAATATATCAAAAGTTGGTCATATCGTGCAAAAATGAATAGGTCCTGAATTTATGATTATTTTCACACGTTTTGTACTTTAAAATAAATAAAAATAATTTTCCAAACCGAATTTATGGTTTTTTTAATTGACACTTCGAGTGCCGGACCATGTCGTCTGCGTGCCTGGCCATAGCAGAATCGTCGTAAGTTGCAAAGTCGATGAGCTTGCAAGAAAGGGCATCCTAACCCAAGTCACATTAGGATGAGAACGAGCAGAGGTTCCCCTGATTTCTTGCAGTCGGGCGGTGGCTCTAATTCAAATCAAATTTTGGTCAGCAATCAGCGGTGTGGGTTTGCGAAAGCTTTCTGGTCGAGAGGAGAACATAAAAGGTCCATTGAACTGCTACATCTTAGCAAGTCTAACATCGTCGCAATTTCCTAACTGGAGACTACCCCATTTTCACTCACATGGTGAGGCTAAAGATTTTGTAGGACGCAACTTGTCCCAGCTTTCGCCAGAGTAAGGTTGAAGTATCTCGATTGCCATACTTTTTCGAACACGGCGAACTGGCAGGAATTGGATTATTAGCGGCCACAATAAATTTGTGGTAGACACAAGGCATTTTGTCGATTTCCAACGGTTTTTTCAATCGATACCTAGGAGTTCTGTCTGGTAATTTTTTGCTCTGGTTACTATAACTTAATTATACTCTTTCAACATGTTGAAACAGAGTACAATTGTTTTGTGCACCTAACGGTTGTAAGTATCACCTAAAACTAAGCGAGATAGATATAGGGTTATCTATATATAAATGATGACGGGAAAATTTGAAATTCGGTTGACTTTCTGTCTGTCCGACCGTCCGTCTGTGCAAGCTGTAACTTGTGTAAAAATTAAGATATATTGATGAAACTTGATATGCGTTTTCCTTACGTACGAGTTCCTAGATGGTCGGCAATAAAATCGGGTGAAAACTCGCCCTAGACCTCATGTAACTAACAAGCTTTATGTACCTGAAGGTACTTCCCTGGTTTTAATCCTTGCTAGTTGCAAGAGTGTGAAATGTTCGGTTATACCCGAACTTAGCCGTTCCTGAATTTCTTTACTATTATTATTATTATTGCTTTATTGCTAGCTAGCTTACACGCTTTTTATTGCACCAATACATAAGTATGTACATCTACAATTTTTTTGCAAATTTTTTTATTTCTAATTAAGTTTTTTCATCGAATTCGCTTTTTATGAATATTGGTTTGTGTGAATGTGTGTGAATGTGTGCGAGTGTGTCTATAATGTGCATTTTATTATAATTTGTCATCTGCGTCAATGCGAAGCTCATTTGCAATACAAATTTTTTTTTTCAGATAAATATTTGTGTTTAGGCGCAGCGACACACACACACACGCACACATGCAGACATACCTATATTTGCATACAAAAACGTTAATCGGATACGCCACATACTCGTACACTTGCCAACTCTTGTCCCGCGTGACTGTCTGTCGGACTACTCCAGTTCGAATTCCAAGGAGCGGGTTTTCCCCGATTCACCCAGAAAAAATTTTAATTAAACGACACTTTGTTTTTAGCCGAAAACAGAAAAAACACTTCTACTAAAACAATTCCAACTGGTCAAGCCACTTATTAAGATTAGCATTGCTGCTGTTGTTGTTGTTGTTGTTGTTTTCATGTTTTTTTTTGCTAATAAAAATAATACACCTGAGTATTTATGCGGATTAATGGGCGCCCTTGCGTCCATGTGACCGAACGTGTTCGCTTTTATTCGTATCTACATACATATGTATGCTTATATGCTTGCAAACGTGTGTGTTAGTGTGCTTGTTGGTGCATCACTGCCACATTATACGAATTTTTATTGCTCCGCAGACTTGTTCGCGCACATTTTTTCTTCTATTCGTTCCACTCGCGCTGTCAGCTCATCAATTTCAATAAAACGACAACAACAACAATAACAATAGCAACAAATTATACACCTGATCGCGCTTATCCGTTATCTGCTTTATGCGCTAGTTGTTATTGCTATTGTTGTTGTTTGATCATAACTTTGCAAACTAGTTTCAGTGCCAACTGTGGTCTAAGCTGCCTTAAATACCTGAAAATATCGAAGTAATCGGTTTTTTCTAAATATATTTAATTATCACTGCTCCATCTACTTATTCTTTGTATGAGAAAGCGCGTTGTGATTAATTTGAGCCAACGCTTAAGCTCACACGTGTGTCGGATAAATCTTCGGCGCTGCGAGCGCTTTGGTCGCTATACAGTTAAATCGAAAAATTACCGTAGTTACTTAGGTATATTTGTATATATAAATATATATGTATGTATTTATGTACATATATAAGTATGTCTTGTCTTGGAAACTTGTTTGAAGTGATCTTGACGTGTCACGATTTAATTATCTAATTTTTTATTGTTTTGTATTTTTTTTGTGTTTTTGTCTTCCAAGAACGTCGCGTAGCCATTTCTACCTGTTCGGTTCGGTAATTTCCATAGACGTAATAAATTTTTAACTACGATTGAATAATAAATTTTTGTAAGACGTGAGTTCGTCACTGACTTTCTGCTGCTTTCAGAAAGAGCAATATTGATGAGAAAATAAAGCGGTGCTTCTAATTTTTTTAGCTCTCTATTAGATGCTAGACTTCTGAGTACTAATCTAATCTAATATAATGTTTTTTTAAATTTTTACTTCACTCTACTCCAATCGAGGCTTCATCTTCTTACTGGTGTGTGTTAAAACTCTTCTTGTTCTGATTTTTTCAACACAGAGGTGATCAACAAATTCTTTGCCGCCACCAGTTGTTACTGCATCAAATACTTTCAGAGCTGAAGGTTTCTTTTTCCATCCTTGGATTCGAAACAAAATTCTTCATCAATGTAGTCGCTCGTTTTTCGCTGAACTATAGTACTATGTACACCTGCGGACACGTGAAACTTACCACTATACTTTCTTAAAGTTTTTTCGGACTTTTTCGTTCGTTCGAAGCTTTTTCTCATTTTTCTATTTATATGTTCACTCAAACACAAATAGACTATATCATATTATCTAATTTTAACTATAGTCCTTGATTTATTACGTTTAATGGGTAAAACACAAAATAGTTACACATTTCGTAGAATCTCTTTCTAAGGCATCCCATCATCATGTTATCATCTTTTATGTCAGAATCTGAAATAATAATAGCTTCTTTTAGCGACAATGTTTCAAAGCTCACAATGTTTTCGGTGCTTTAGATGATCTGAATGAAGTGAACCAAACAAGTTGGGCTTTACAGGTGATTATATTTCGTTTCTTCTATCCTTCCCATGCCATTCTCTATATAAATCTAATGTTTCCTTAGTAGGAAACTATATTATAATTTAGGTTATATTTAGATAATATAATTTCTGATGTTTTTCTGGCCTTGTAGATCAGTAATTGGTATTTGATGTTGTTTAAAACATCTCACTACAGCTTGTTTATTAAAGACTTATCCAATATACCAACCTTCAACCATATGACTCTTTCCTGCGGACTCAGCTCACGTTGAAGTTTATAATGATGTATAGTTTTACGTTAAAATTAAAAATAACCTGTTGCAAGAGTTATCATTCTGATAAGATAAAGATCGAAGAAATTCTAATTGGCCTTATGTGAGCTGAAACTTGATTGTACAGCGAATGCGGTTCCATCAGAGTTGATGTCTATTTAAAATACAGTGAAAATAATTACTTCCTAAACTAAACTAATTAGATTCCGCTTAAGCCTATAATTTCTCAGTAGAAATCCAGTCATAAACTCTTAAAATTCAATATTACTTCTGTTTTCAGCGCCCTGATTTAGATCAACGAATACTGAGAGTTATAATTTATTCAAATTCTCAAAGAGATTACTCTCTTACTCGCTATTTGTCCACCTGCTCGACTAAGTATAAAGTTTGAGTTAGAAACAGACTTTATTAAGCGGCATAATTTGCTCTTTCCTTCTCCTTCCTACCGGATGATTTGCAAGTTTCTGATTTTTATTATTTTTAAGCTGCCGCTCTGAGATATAACCAATATACATATAACCATTTTATAACCAAAACCCAAATTTTGTTTCAGTATGAGTGGCTTCTATCATATCCTTATTCCTTCGCCTATAAACTTATGAAAGGTGATGTTACGTTATTTTGCATTTTAAGTGACGATATGTTTTTCTAAGTGAGTCCCACAGATTTCTAGTAAACATTCGGTGCTTAAACTGCAATTATACATAGTATTTCACCATTTTTTTTTTTATTTCATTACGTTTTTATATGTTTTTCAAATGCTAAAAGGAGGCGTGTAGTGTTTTCGGGGTATTTCTTAACAAAAACAATATAAATGGGAATATGATTCTGCTGAGATTGAAATACCTTCGTATACATATGTGGTTGCGTTGAATAATAATTTTTTTTTTTGAATTTCGAAAACAACATTCTAATTGATCCGAAATTCCGCTTGATGTAATTTTCACCAAAAATTTTTTATATTTTTTTTAGTTTACAAGTGAAACATTTTTTATAGTTTAGCTGCATTTTTAAGGAATGAAAAAAATTAAAAAAAAAATAATTTTGTTTCAAAATTTCATTGGTAAGAAAAAATTAAGACAAAAATATTTTTTAAATTTAATAGCGAAGCATTCTTTATAGTTCAGCTGCATTAATGAGATAAAAAAAAATTTAAGAAAAAATCAAAAAAAATTAAGTAAAAAATATTTTTGTTCCAAAATTTCATTGATTAAAAAAATTAAAAAAAAAATATTTCAAAAATTTCATTGGCCCACATTTCTTTTAGTTTCTTTGGATGTTCTAGAGATCATGCAACCTATTTCAAACATTCAATTTTATATTAGTGCTGCAACTTAAAAGAATAAAGATAAAGAAGTGAAAATATTTAGAAAACTTTAGAAAAAGAAAAATAATATTCAAATAGTAACAAAACTAAATTTAAACACTAAGAAACATTCTGTAAAAATTTTAATTTATTTTTAGATGCTTGAAACAATTTGCTGCAACGTTTAATAGTTTTGCTTTGTTATTAAAAAGGATTTTTGTTATTCTTCTAACTTACCTATACTTCTCTAAAAATAAGTTTTTCCAACTTTTTCGCTTTTGTTAAAGGGAAAAATTAAAGATTTAGTAATTGTTTCAAATAATTTAATTTGCTTTTATGATAATATTTTCTTTTTACTGTTTCTATTTATTAATTTCATTAACTTATATTGCAGAAACTAAACTAAGTAACTATGCCTTTTAGAAGGAACTATTTTTAAAGCTTGAAGAACTACAGTTATTGTTTGTATTTTGCAACTTAGCGAAATATTTTATGACTCATTTGTATGTTAAAAGCATTATGAATATAATAATAATATGTTATGTAAATAAAAAATATGAAACTTATATTAATAATAATAAAAACAATAAAAAATATTGGTGCTAATTACAATAATAATCAAATTGTGATACTAATAATTATGTTGATGTTGGTGAAAATGTAGAAAAGAGTAAAAGTTTGTGTGTTGCACGAATAAAGAGAATTTTATTTGTCGCTCTATAATGCTGTCGAGGCGGGAAATTTGAAAAAGAAAAAAATTTAAAAATATATATATTTTTTTGAAAAATCAATAAGAAAATATAAAAAAAAAACAAATAACTTTGTTTCAAAATTTCATTGGCAAGAAAAATTAAGAAAAAAATATTAAGAAAATATATATATTTTTTGAAATTGAAAAATAAAATATTTATTTTTCGGAGATGAATTTAAAAATCAGAAATAATTACTTAAGAGAAAATATTTTCTTCAGTAATTATAAATTATTATATAAAATTAAAACAATTATAGAAATAAAACTTTCTCTGCTTTCGAGAAATTTTGGTTTTTAATGAAATTTGCTAATTATAAACTATAAAAAATATTTTTTTCCGGAGACGATTTCAACAATGCACGCTTGAGAGGAAACATTTTCTTCAACAACTACTTATATCATAGTATTATAAAAAATTAAGAAACGGATAAATAATAAGTTTTACTAAGCTTCCGATAAAGGCTTTTTAGTAAGTTAGCTTTTTTGAATATTTTTTTTCAACTCACAATTATTCCCAATGTGAAAAAATATGTTAAAAAAAATAAAAATAATATTGTTAGTGTGAAATGTCAATTGAAAATCTATGATATTTTTCTAATATATGCTTTAACTCGCTATTTTTGTTAGTCTTAAAACCACTTTAAGAAATTTTAAGATGCCTTTCCTTATTTTTTTGGCTACTACGCTATTTATTTAGTTTTTAAGAAGCGCTAATCATAATTCAAATACAAAACTATTATACTCTATAACAACATGTTTCTGGGGTATAATTATTAAACCGTTAATAATTTTGCGGCACTTAAAACTTGTTTGCAAATTTTTTTTAAGTTGTTTACAACTATTTGGTTGTTCCAACGCTGTTTAATTATATTTTTTAGTACAATTATGTATTTTTGTTCAAAAAATAAATTTCGAAAATAATTGAAACGCTGCTAAATAGTTTTTATAAGAGAAAAATAATTTTTTGAAGGATTATCTATTTTTTTGCGGCCATAATTATAAATTTCGTTGCCATAAAACTTTAAAATCAAAATTTAAGCATTTGAAAAAATTATTATTTTGCCTCTATATTATCCAAATATTATAAAAAACATATAGTAACAACAAACTATAAAAAATTTGCTTGCAAAAATTATACGTGTAATTAAATAAAATATAATTATTTCAAGTTTTCGAGAGTTTTAAAATTTAAAAAAATTAAAATTTTTTTTCCATTTTTAAGAAACTTTTTTTGAAATATAAATAAATTACACAGCCACCTCGAGTTTTCCGACCACAATTTTGTCCAGCAAATAGACAAAATATATTCATTTCTAGTTTTCGAGAGGTTAGAAAAGCTTTAGGGCGAGCTGTAAAGAAAATGGCATGCAAATTTTGATGTCTACTACTTTGCAAAGCAAAATATATTATTGTGAAAACTAATATTGTTGTATTAAAAATTAAAAATGTTATATTGAAAATCAAAAACCTCCCTTCATTCCATTGCAGCTAACACATATGTTTTTTCCTGCCCAAAGCATAAATTTTTATCGCATTTCCACAACCCTGATTCCATTCTAAGCACTTTTCTGCAACATTTTCTGTATTCCAACTAAAATTTGACTTCATACTCGCCTTAAAAATAGTCTCCAGTTTCTAACAAGCCCAGAACTTGCACTAAAAACTAATTGCCCTGATGCCAGTCCAAATTTTTTTTGAGAAAAGAAAAAATGTGATTTTTGTTTTTTCAAATTAATAGTCAATGTTTTCTTCATTTTATTCGACCAACTTAAATGTCTATAACAGTCTTTAACAACAAAAATTTTATACAATTCATACGATTATTAGTTTTTTCATTTTTTTCCACACATATTCATATACATATATCAGTATATATGTGTGTGTTTATATTCATTTTTACATGCGTTACATTAAGGTTTCTGCTTAAATTATAGGATACAGCTGCTTAACTAAATAAATTACAGATTTTCACATATTTTTTAAAACAATATTTCCGCCAAACTAACGAAAACGGGAAACACACACATGCATGTGAATGTGTGTGTGTGTGCTATACAACCTATAGACTACACTTAGAACTAGCATTCTTCTGCTGCTGCGACACGCCAAATCAACAACTCACCGTTTCGCCGCTGGGCAATTGTTGGTGTTGTTGTTGCTGTTGCGCTTGCTGCTGCTGTGTTTGCTGCGCTTGTTGTTGCTGCTGCTGTTGTTGCTGCAGCATCTGTGCCTCCCACTGTTGCTGTTGCAGCTGCAGTTGTTGTTGCATGTGCAATGCCATTGTGGTGTGGGCAGCAGCAGCTGTCATATTGGTGCCGGGCAGGATGGTGTTCGGTGCTTGACGATCAGCCAACGGCTGTCTCAAGGCAGGACTAGATGTGGCGGAGTTTAGCGCGCTGATTTGTTGTTGCTGTTGCAATGAGGCACTGCTATAGCTGCTGTCGGCGCCTGATAGGCGTTCAGCCAAACGCTGCTCATTCTCTTCGCTATTCATGCTCGTGTTGTGTGCCGAATCGTCGGACATATTTAGCGCGCTGGCCGCATCGAAATTGGCAATCTCGGGATGTGCCTCCAGCTCGGTTTGCAGATCGCAAATGTAGTCGATGACGTGCTGGATGATCTCCAGCTTAGAGAGTTTGCGATTTTTCGGCATGAACGGCACGAGATCCTTGAGTTTGGAGAGGTACATTTTCATTTCGGCATTTTCGCCGTCGCCGCGTTGTGGCGCATGGCGAGCGATGCGTCCGTTTGGATTCATGGGCGGCATGGAGGCACCTGTTTGACAGACGGCGGTGAGGGATTTCATTTTTGAAATGACTGCTTTACGTTCTTTTAGTAGAATTTTGGCGGTTTGTTGTGCGACGGTCGTCGTTGGCGGCCGTGTGCGAGGTTTAGACGAAAGAAGTGCTTTTTTAGTGAAATTTCTGATTTACAGAAATTTTTTTATTTATTTGTTTTTTTTTTTTGAGGGGTCTTTAGCGTTTTTCTATGTGGATGTGTTCTGGATCCACGCACTTTCTTTTATTTATATACAATTTTCACAAATGTTCACTTTCAGTTTTTTCTTCAATTCAAATTTTGAATTCACTTTATATTTGCTGTTTGTTTTTCAAAATTTTTTTCAATTGCTGTAACGCGTGTTTGCTTGTTCGCCCGTAATCCGTTCAGACGTGGCGCGTTCGATTGGTAGTTGGCACTGACACACACTCGAAATTTTTTTCTAAGTGGCGCTGAGATTTTTTTCTTTTTGGACTTAGCGATTTCTCAACTTTTTTTATTTTGCCGTTAATTGCTTTGCGCGCTTCTAACTGCTACCGTACGCTTTGAGTAACACACTCGTTATGGCTATTCACGCTCTGAGCACGGCTATTTATACGCGCCGCGCTGTAAACTCCGCCTTTTGTGAGGCGCCTCAGCACTCGCGGTGGCTATGCGCTCGCCATGCTCAGCGCTGTACCAGCTACGCATTGGAGATGTACGCAGAGCGGCGTGCGAGCAAAAGAGCGCCTTTGGAGACCCGTTGCCGGTTGGTCAATGGTTGGTAGTGTATGGCAGCAGTGATGCTTGCAGTGAGCGCGCACCTTCTACGGCAGGGAGCGTGTGCATTTGGTGGTCTTGTAGATTCCAGTTTATGCAAAAATTATTAGTGAGTGCGTTTGTAGAGATTTGCTGTTGTGAAAAGGGGAAATGCACTTTATACGCTAATGTACGGTTAACAGCGGTGGTTCTGCATAAGCCAGCATTAAAGTGACAGCATGTTTATTGATGAAAATACTTGAAGAAGAGGCGCTTGCTTTATTGGAGAGAGGGATTCTTTAGGCAATGTAGTTGCTGGGGTAATAAAATATTGGAGTATTAAGAAAGATGCTGACACATGCAACAGGGGAAGAATATTTTGGAGAACATCCCAAAATGTTAAAAGGGAGAACACATTTGAAACTTGCTTCATGTGTAAGAGCCAAAGAATATTCTGAGTTGTCTAAATTTATGGTAAATAATATTTTTTAATATCTGCAATTTATTTATCTAGATATTCATTATTTTTTAAAATAAAAATTTTCCCGAAGGTCTCTTCAATAATTGGTCTGGCGATATACTAATATCATAGCAATTTCCATTCAAGCCTATGTAATGAATTACAGAAATCGTGCATTCGTTTGTATTAATCTTCCTTAAATATTCTCTGAAACATATAAACGGGGTTCTGTAAATTTTAACATATTTCTCTTTCTCTTTTAAATTTACGTTTCATTTTTGAAAACCATTCGAGTATAAACGCCGTTAAAGACATTTACCCATTTAGACCAAGTGTGTAGAATACGCTTGATGAGCCATTCCACATTCTGCTAAGTTCTTGACAGCCCTGCAACACACTTTTAGACTGTAAATTGATGTCATAAAATGACTCCTTCCTTAACTTTATCATTACAGCTACATATTTTGCCAAACTACCTAAAAATGTCTACAGCTTTTTCATAACAGTACTCCATTAATTATTAACTACTCCTCCTGTTAACAATTTTAAAGTTTAACATAAACAAAAATTCATAAAATGACCCCTTCCTAAACTGTAAACTGTACCTTTACAGCAATACTTGTACATTTTACCATCTTACCCAAAAATGTCCACAGCCCTCTTAGCATAGTACTGCAATAACTTATTCTTATTACTCCTTCTGTTAACTTAACATCAACAAATATTATGTTTATGCTGCTTAACGCTTACCCCTTACCTAATTGTACTTTCAACACATTGCTTCAATTTTGTTCTTAATAAAAATGTTAACCCTTGCTTGTACTCCTGTTACAGATCCATCAATGCTCCATACCTGTAACTGTTCTTAACATTCCATGCTAACATCAACACCTTACCCCTTCCTTAAGTATGCTATTAGCACTCTATTAAATCCCTATTAAATAAAATCGTTTTAAAAATGTCTACAACTCTTCTCCTTGCAAAAATGTTGAATTCTCTACACCACAGTAATGTCGTTCAACATTTGTTTTTACATTTTATGTAAACTGCAACATATTACCCCTTCACTAAGCACAATTTCATTGCACTAATAGATGCCTATCTTTATTAAGTAACAAACTGTTGAAATCAAGAACTCTACAAAATAAGCTGCTGCTTCCATGCTCTGTTAAAATCTCTCTAGCATAACAGAAACGTGTTTAATGACTGCTGACTTGATGATTCTTTTATTTACAGTTTGTAAGTGCTGGGGATATGATCTGATACTGTTTAAAAATATACAGAAAATCTCTCTAAACTAAGCAATCTTAGTTTTATTACTTTTCATACATTTTAACAGCTCCTGCTAATTACAGTGCATTATCGCTCTTATATATGTATTAGTGTATATTAAATTATGTATCATCACTCAACACTCTTTGGTATGTATGTATTTGATGAATAAATTTACAAAAAATATCTGCTGTTATAACTTCAGTTATGAACAGTCCACAGATGAATATAAAAAACCATATTTATACCATATACATACATATGTATGTTCCTTCATATTATAATGTATCTCAAGCATGTACTTTAACAGCATACCCCTAAATTAAGTCTACAATCTACCACTTATTTAAAACTTAAAAATCCTCCGAACATTTTCTACTGTTTCGCACAATTCTCCATAAATAATTCAGAAGTTACTCCTTCTATACTACATGCCTCAAGTCTTAAGCCTCTGTTACTGACAGCATAACTGCTACCCCTTCAGCAAATAAAGGCAATGCAAATTGCAGCATACAAACCTCTCCACTTTATTTGCATTTCTGTCGCATTATGAGCAGTCTCCGCACTGCCAACAAGTCTACAATGCGCTCATTTAAAAGTTCCTCGCTCAGCTGTCAATGCATTTTGCTCTCAAAAACTGCTCTGCTATTAACTAGTGCTCAACGCATTCTCATGCCACTCGGTGTTCTCTCATAAAGCAATTTTTGCTGACCTGCGCTCACTCTCCTCGTACTACTGCCGCACTCTGGCTGTGGTAACTGCACTGTGATTGGTCGGCTTTGATTTTTCGGCCATGCGATTCATTGACGTCTTGCGACGCATTTCTTTTGTAGAGCAGCAATAATATATTTATGATTTATTTGGGAGCATGAAATTGTGGCCTCACAGCGCTCATGCCTAGTAAACAATTAATTTATTGAGCGTAATAATTAGTTAGCTGCACTCTACAATAATATTAAGGGGAAATGCGAAAGTCTCTCACACTCTCTCCCGCTCACAATCGCTTGCTGCCTCACGGCTGTGTTTAACATTTTGATTTTGTGAATGAAATTTCCGTTTATCAAGCATTTCTAATGCCGAGTCTTTTGTGCTGAGCACAGCATTGATGTTGGTTCATTATTTTCGATTTTTGGATTTCTTTTGTATACTTTATACAATGGGGTTTTAAAGTTCATCAAAGCGCTGACCACTTGCTGACTACTGCTTGGGCTTTGTGACTTTGTCAGCCATGTCATCAGCACTTCAAAATCCCATCCATTCAATAAACGGCGAATTTTTATGCTTTCAGAACAAATAATCGGTTATAAATACTGTGTCCATTTACATTCAGAAATAATATTATATATTCATAGTAAGTATAGAAGTGTGGTCATTCATGGATCTCAAGATATTTTTCTAAATGAAAAAATATTATAATATTTTTCTTCTTAATTATTGGTGTATAGATGTCGAAAAAGGCAACTGTCAGCTTTCTTGGGCATCTACATACCTACATACATATGTATATATGTATGTACATAGTATACTTATATGTTTTTAGACTTTTTAGTATATTTGTTTGTTATTGTCGCTCAGTTTTTTCATATTTATTTATTGCTTGGCCATTCTGGGAACATGACACTTTCTAGCTTTTGAATAAATATCTGCCGCTTTTGCCTCCGATTTATTTATTTATTTTATTTTTATCTATGTATGTACATACAAGCATATGTATGTACATATTTGTTGTTTTTCATTTCTTAATGCCGGTATACAATTATGAATGAGCTTTGTTATGGAAAATATTTTAGCTGAGCTTGACTTTTCTATCAAATATTTATAAATGAAGCAGTAATTCAATAATTAAAATAAAAGCAATGGCATTTTATTCAGCAAAGCCTTAACAAATTGATTGAAAAACAAATTTGTATACATATACATACATATATTTTATATTGTGCTTTAGAGTATAATATATAAATCGACTCAGTTTAAAAGAAAAAATGTTAGTAAGCATATAATATTCATTATGCCACGAAAGCATCGATGTATTACTATCAGATTTGGTGTCTCATGAACTTATGTTATAGGTCATAGGCCCACCTTATTACTACAAAAATCAACCTACTGAACTCAAAAGAGATATATACATACATAGTAAATAACATAAACTCAACCCAAAGTGGCTGAATTTAATATTTTGAGTATACCAGAAAAATTTCAATTAGAGAATTGCAAATCATTATATCAAGGATATGAGATTTAGACTCAGATATAAGTATACTAATTTCATTCATCTTAAGCATTATATCACACTTCATTTAGGAAAAGGTGTCCACTTAATTTCACTAAAATATCACGAGCCCTGACTAATAAAAAAAATGTATAGTTTGATCTTAGCTAAAGAAGGTTTGAACTGTTCGCCTTATCATTTGACATAACCCATATATGCTCTAGAATGTGTTTCCATGCAATTTTAGAAAGATATATCACACATATACATATCATATTTCATTTAGAGTACGCTAGAATAACAAAAAATCAGTATACATACATACATATGGGAGCTGGGACTGATTTCACACACTTTCGGCATTAGACTATAATATATCCAATATTATATGTACATTAATTTCAGTTTGCTAAAATATCTTACACATTGATCATTATAGACGTTATAAAGTCAACCAGAAATTAGATATTACTGTAATAGGTATTTGAGAGATAAGGGTGGTATAGACCGATAGCGACAGCAAACGACGCCAAATTTTTTTCCGATCTTTTGATATTTCTCTTTAGTAAGGTTTGCCATTTCATCATGGAAAGACATACGATCCAACGACGAATCGAAATGATTAAATTCTACTACCGAAATTCGGAGTCAGTGGTATCAACTTTAAGAGCGCTACGTCCAATGTATGGTCGCCATAATCACCCTGTCAGATCAACAATTGAGTGTCCAGTGGAAAATTTAGATTAAATTGATGCAAGAACTGAACCCGCCTGACCACCAGAACCGTCGAATATTCGTCGAAAAAACATCTTCACTGATGAGGCTCATTTTTGGCTGAATCGCTTCGTCAATAAGCAAATATGCGTTATTGGTCAGGCAGTAATGCACAAGTACTCCATGCGTCACCATTACATCCGCCATTGGACCGCACTTCTTCCGTGAAGATACTGTGAATGGAAATCGCTACCGCTCAATGGTAACCGAATATTTTAGACTCGAATTTTATCATATCGAAATGTGGTTCCTTCAGGGTGGCGCCACCAGCAACACAGCGAATGCCACAATCGATTTATTGAAAACCAAGTTTGGTGAACGTGTTATCTCACCAATGGCCTGGTCAATTAGGCGCCTCTGTAGTGCTATTTGACACCGTTAGACCATTTCCTGTCAGGCTTCGTCAAGTCTATGGTCTATGCCAACAAGCCAGCGACGATTGATGAACTTCGTACGAATATCGCACGTGAAATTGCAACAGTATCGGCCGATTTATGCTTGAAAACCATCGAAAATAGGGTTCAGCGTTTAAACTTCTGCAAGCGTGCTCGTGGTGGCCATGCAAAAAAAATCGAGTTTCATACATAATGGCATCGAATGTACTTTCAAAGGAATAAAGAATTTCATTGATATCCCAAACCGTTTTTTTTTCTTTAAAAAAAAATTTTGTAGCGCTCTCGTTACAAGGGAGCTAAGAAAAATATTGACCCGATTCCACCCATTTTCGACTTACAGACATTAAAGATATGTATATCTTAAATATTGCCCAATAATTTCGGTACTAAGTCAGTCAGAGGCAATGTGATTCACATAAGTATTTAAAACCCGTTATATGGAAAACGAAGAGGATATTATGCGAATGCATTCCTTGATTAGTTTAGGAGATATGTATATTAAAATTATTATTAATATTATCCTCTTTTAGAAATGTATTCAACCATAGACGCTCTTCCCTAATGCCATCCATTGTACTAAATAACAACTTTTCATCTAGTTTTGGAGGTTAATTTTTTTCATGCAGATATCTTGTCAAATAAAAAATTTTCCATGAAAGAACTTAATTTTGTTCGATCAGTTTGTATGTCAGCTACAGTAGAGGCCCGCTAATCCGGATCAATTAAAACCGGCCCCTATCCGGAATATAAGGAAATCCGGATTACCAAAGACATATCAGAACTATGTGTTATGAAAAAATATTTATAAATTTCTGTTTGTTTATTATAACAAATAATACACATGTTCCAAAAAAACAAAAAAAACTTAAACCAATAAAGCATAAAAGCGAATGTAGTGAATAATAAACATGTGATCCTGAGTAGAGAATACGGATAGAGAATGTCGGTCCGGATTACAAGGGACATAATAGAAATTTTGAGTTTTTTAAGCCTGTCCGGATTACAGTGGAATCCGGATTGGGCCATGTCCGGATTAGCGGGCCTCTACTGTATACGCTATAGTGATCGCATCTGAATAGTTTCCTCAAAAACTGCACCGTTTTCTTCAAGAATACTTTGGGCAAAATTTCGTGAAGATATCCCATAAAATAAAAAAATTTACCGTATGACATTTTATAGGTTTTCGATGGCGTTTTGTGGGCAAACGTCCGATTTCGCCCATCTACAATACCATCCCTTCTTGGGTACTAAGGAACATGTGGACCATTAGTAAATACATATATGGTCCCACTTACACATACATATATATACATGTTTGCATAATACATATATGTATATACGTATTAATTCCCAACTATCTATCTACATGCATACATACGTATGTACGCATGGTACTCACTCATCATTGGCGCATAGTGGAATGATTTCGTAACAGCACAGCAAATCTATATATCATCGCTGCCGGTGATAGAATCCAGGTGAACATCAAACTGTCAGTTGAGCTGCCACTTCATTTAATTTCAAAACAAATATGCAGTCGTTATTGAAAATTCCCAGCAACGCAGCTAAAAAGCATATTCACACATTCCTACACATCTACAAACACACACACACACACATACATATGTGTGTTCTTATGTTTAAGCGCAAGCAATGTTTGTGTGTTTGTTTGTACGATTTAGTGTAAGAAATTTGTGTAAACATCAACAATTTCAGCCGTAAAAATTCTCACTAAAGAAAGAACACTAAAATGCCAAAAGGCGAACCACAAACACATCAACAACAACCATAGCAAAAGCCCAAGCAATAAAAAACTAAGCAGACCAAAAAAGCTGAGAAAAAAATCAAACAAAAAACGCTGCAAACCAAAATGAAACCACTTAAAAAACCACATCCTATCGGACTGCCTTTGAGGCGGCTCACCTGCGAACGCGCAGCAACAACAACAACCTAAGGTGCTTTCGTATAAAAAGCACATGAGCTGAGATATATGTACATACATATACATATATGTATGTATGTGCATTTGAGTTTGTGGCTCTGTGTTTAAGTTTTGAATTGCAATACAAAATATATTCACAGTTATTCAACAAAAAAAATATTTTTTAACAACAACAACATCGGCCGCTTTCAATTACAACATTTTTTTAGCGAAACACCGTTAAAATGAGCCGACACGCTGACAAAACATTGGAAATTTTCTTGTCGAAATATGCAAATAACTTCGGATTCGCATGACAGCGAAGCATGCGCAACGACGAAAAAGCGCAAATTGCACTCAAACACACACACATGCACACACAAGCAGACAAGCAAAGCTAAAGCCATGCAGCAGAAGGGCAGCGTGTTAATGGTGCATAACACAGTGCGGATTCTTTCGAAAAAAAATTAAGTTCATAAAACCGACACCGACAGCCAACAAAGGCTCAACAGGTACTAGTTGATACAACAACAATGACAACTGCAAAAAAACACTAAACAAATTTATTTCGTATAAAAATGCTGAAAAAGTGTCAAGTGATGTGGCAAAAGCCAAGCAAAGCGCATAAGCAACAATATACATATAAATACATATATGTACATATACATATATGAACATGAATATTTATTTACTTCTATATACCTACATATGTTTAAGCTTATCCATTGTACTTTTTTAACGCAAACAGCGGCTAACAAATGAAGGGCATCAAGTTCGAAGCACGTTATTCAAATTACTGTGCAATACACGTATTCAAACAAACAAACATACAAACTATATATTCCACATAGTATGTATGTATGTATGTAAGTATATGAACGGGTAAAATATACGAGCTTCGTTTATTCATGGAACAAGTGTCGAGTATTTGCGGTTAACAGTAAAATTAAGTAATTCTTGGTTGATGACATGGGAAATGCGAATAAAAGCTTGGCTCTTCGCTTTCTTAAAGAATAATTCAAAAAATTTCGTGAAGATATACTATGTATCATCAAATAAAAAAGTTTTCCCTATAAAGATTTGATTTTGACCGTTCAGTTTCTATAGCAGCTATAGGCTATAGTGATCCGATATTAATAATTTGTTAAAAAATTGTAAGGCTGCCTCGAAGTAAAATCTGTGCAAAATTTCATGCAGATATCTTGTCAAATAAAAAATTTTCCATGAAAGAACTTAATTTTGATCGATCAGTTTGTATGGCAGCTATACGCTATAGTGATCGCATCTGAATAGTTTCCTCAAAAACTGCACCGTTTTCTTCAAGAATATTTTGGGCAAAATTTCGTGAAGATATCCCATAAAATAAAAAAAATTTCCATACAAACACATAATTTTGATCGTTCAGTTTGTATGGCAGCTATAGGCTATAGTGGTTCGATGACGGCGGTTTCGACAAATAAGCATTTTCTTGTGGAGAAAATGAGGTCTGCATAATTTGAGATCAATATTTCAAAAACTGATGGACTTGTTCGAGGATATACACACAGACAGGTTAACAGACGTATGTGGTTATATCGACGTAGATCGTCAAGCTGATGGTTTTTATACATAGGTATAGTCAGTGGCGTAGCTAGGGGGGGCGAAGGGGCCGTCGCCCCGGGCGCAACGTCTTGGGGGCAGCAAAACGATCTTCGCTGCTGCCAATTCGGGCAAAAATTCCTGCAAATTGTGTCAATAGTGTACAAGATATAGGGCGAAAATGGGTTTTTCTATGGCTTTTAATAAGATGTCTTGTAAATTTACTATCAATTTCCTCAAAAACCGTATTGTGAGAATTTTGTTACTTCAGAAGAATTCACTTTTGTTCGAACCACCTCATGAAACTTGTAGGTAGGTAGATAAAGGGGGGCGGCAGAACATCCTTGGCCACGGGCGCCCGAATTTGTAGCTACCACTGGGTATAGTATATAATACACATAGTATATATAATAGTGTATATAATATGCTATATTGGGTCTCCCACGTTTCCTTCGGGTGTTAAAAACTTCGTGTCAAATATAATATACCTTGTTGGGCAAAAAAAAATAAACAATTTAAGTAAAAAGAACAAAATGTTTTGCAAATAACTGAAATTTTTCTAAAAGATATGATCTTATGAATAACAAGTCTATTTAATATTTTTCAGTTTAATACAGTTCTGTAAAGAAATTACGAAGAAAATTTCTGACAACTCTTGTATTCGCTTTGAGAGTTAAGATTCAGTTCATTAATACTCACTATAAGTACCCCGTTAAGGTTATGGATTGAGCATTACATTCACAGTTAGTCCACGGTAGATTATTTGCCAAAGAGGATCATACCTCATTACCGATTTTTTTTTAACGCTAGATGAAAGCAATACTTTTATAAGCCTTCCCAGCAAAAATATCAAATATACTTAATACAAACTTCTTTCTCAATTATATTGATCGTTAATGTAACTTGCTCTAAACTCAAGAGAAATTGAAGCAAAAGAGTTCCTAAAAAATCCTGGTTATCAAATACATTACCTAGTACATATGCTTTCTTCACAGATTAGACATTCGCTGAGAAAACTTTATTTCCACTTTTATCTCAAAACTGGCTGGAAGGTGTGTAATACCTTAAGAGCCGACTACACCACCGACAGAAGGAGAATTTTGTTAGTCAATATCTTGTTAAAATATCAAGGTATTTTCTAGAATTCAGAGACAATAGAGCTATGAGCACCTTCTTTCCGACATAAAAGTATCCAACAAAATTTTTTTGTGAAACTTGGGGTCTGTGGCCCTATCGTTTTAGGCTCATTCATCTAACACTAACGCGAAGCACTTGGTGGTCATTCGGATTCAATTATTTCATGGGGACTGCTGCGCTCTATGGCGGATGGACTCATTCTGGTCTTCTTCGATACTCTCCCCGTCCCCATCTTCGTCGTCGGCTCGCACTCTAAGGATGGGCATTTCCTACTAGAGTACATGTGGTGTGAAACCGATGCTTGGTTGCCCGAATTATCGACTCTACTTGGCTATTATGTTCTCCGAACATTGGACGCAGCGCACGCACTAAAATTATGAAATTTTCGCGGGTATTATTGTGAATTAAGAATTTTTAGAGTCCGACGCTGGATCAAAGGGCGAATAAAACTAGAAAAGAGCATCCCAAAGAATGCAGGAATTACGTTCTTCAACTGCTAACGAGAACCCAAAAACACCAATGAGGCATTGATAGACTTTTCAGAAAGCAAGTCCTTGTGACATCAGCTCTGAGACGCTAAAAACTAAAGTCTCCATTATTTCCCCTTAAATATTTTTCGTTCTCCTTAAGCGCTTAATTACTTATTTTAACCAAAAACTCGGTAAATGCAGTTTTAACAACAAAATCATAATCCATCCTAACTGTAATGAAGCCAACTGCGCATGTGTTCGTCTCCGCCCTCGGGCGACTCTGTTAAGCTAATCCTTAAATTCGCACTTTGTCTGTTCAAAACGGCAAATAAAGTTGTTTGTGCATTTATGAGTTTGTTGTTATTAATACATATCATTATTGTATGGTGTTGTTGTTGCAACAACTGCCGCCGACAACAATGTTAACCGCTACGGATCACAACACAACCGAATTAAGCAGGCAACAAATTGTTGAGCCAACACACACACACATGCCCATGCACACTTCGGAGGTACTATGTAGCAAGTAGGCTCACCAAGGTTGTGCTAAAATATAAATTAACAGTTCGTTGCAAAACAATGCCAGGCAGGAAGACCACCTGCCACGTTCGGTAAATCAGTCGCTCTTTTCGGTTGCATGTTGCATGTGACTCGCCTTTTGCATTGTTTGTACATTTTAGCCATAACTTCTGAAACGGACTCTTCCAACGGCACAAATACGTAGCGAATGTACCTGTTGGTGTGTGTGTAGGCCAAGTGTAGCACTTAAAATCTGTGACTGTGACGAGACGACAGGTATGAAAATGTCAGCTGCCGGCGTTGCAAATTAAGTTATCAATGCCAAATATAATGGCAAATGAGTCTAACAAAAGCCAACAAAGGCAGCGTGCACTTTCACACCGCCGTTGCGTGTCTACGAATTTCGTTTATGAGTTCCTCGGATTTTGTACGAAAAATGGCCAATCGTTGAAGTAGGCTGAATGGCATGTCTGTAGGAAATCGAGTAGACAATTGTTCTAGCCTCTGATGATTTTTCTTGTCTCCTCAAATCGTTTCTAAAACTTTCGAAACATAGTATCGATGTAATGAAGACCAAAATCATTGTTACTTTGTTGTTGTTATAACATTTTTTAAACTGCACCAGGCTTTTAGAACAATAGAGAGTTGTTTTAGAGATCATCTAACTGCAGACTTTAAAAATTTTGTATTTCAATGAGTTTTAACAAATTCAAGGGAAACTAGAAAATTCTTAAGAAAAAAGACCCTTTGTAGTCAGAAAAATAAAGTATTTCCTTTCACTTCGGTTGAAACGTAGGCCCAAATATCCTGGAGGATTATTATCTTGTCGCAATGAAAGATATCAATAACTCCAATGATCCTAAGAGCGATGCCGGTGGTGGCTTAGCTACTAGCAGGGTTTCCCAAGTCGGTCGGTCGAAAGTGAGTACCGAAGTTATGTAAAACAATTATTCTGCGAGGGAAGTCATAGCGTCTGTTTGCATGTTAGGAACGGCTACAGCGGCCGTCTGCATTGGAGCAAGCCGCTCGTGTTATAAACGCATATATTTTTGTGACAGATTCGTAGGCCAAGGTAGCAACCCTACTAACGAACCAGGAAACCTTGGCTAATCGTCCATTTTTATGAAAATATTTTATTACATAAACCAATAATAATAGTCAGAAAAATGTGGGACTGTACTCCGTTCTAAAACACTTCCATCTATTTTGCTTGCCTCTTGATTTGATTCCAACTTTTTTGGACGTTAAATGTTTCGATGTCCACATATTTTCTCCAGAGCCTTTTGGATTTCAGTCGATAGCGTTCCGGATGACTGTGTGGATCTCTTCTCAGAATATGCCCGAGCTAACTACATTTTCTTTTGATAATAGATTTGGGTACACTGGGGTGTTTGGTTTAAGACCGATTTATAGGCCTCAAAAGGCGGCAAAAATTGTAAAGGTATCGGTATCGGTTTGAGAAAACTTGCAGCTTTTGTATGTCAGAGGCCGAAAGCTTGCTTGGAATTCTTTATACGGTTTTTGGTGGCTTCTATTGATATATAATTTTGCAAATATAATACTGCCTAAGTAACAAACGATTTTCAAATTTCCGAGTTCTATATCATCGTGCTGATATATCACTTTGATCTTGCCGATGTTAACACCGAGACCTCTTTTTTGCAGTTTTTTGATTATTTTGCTTTTGTGAAAGAGTCTACTAGGTCTTTGAGCCGTCAATTTAGACCCCAGCTTGTTGAAGCTTTGACGTTATTCTTTACTGTTTCCAAACTTAGCTTATGGATAGTTCCAAGGTAGGACCGATGTACGTATATGATAAAAATATCCGACGTTTCAGTGGAAGGAAATTCTTGTTTATTGTAACGAAAATATTGATATTTACACATATTCGAAAGAACTTGGTATAGATGATCAAAATAGTACGGTCTAGACTGATATTCCTGAGAATGGAAAGGTTGTGAAACAAATTGTGCTGGAAGAAATCCTGAGCAACCATGGTACATCAAACGAGTTTATGTTGTTGTTTTTAATTTTAGTATTTTACCGAGGGTTCTTTCGTCACTGGCGCTAAAGAGAAGGCAGCTATTACATCTAACTTTTCTACGTGAATTTCCTACAAGGCCCACCAAATAGCTGGATATCGCTTTAGCAAGCATTATCGGTGAAAGGAACCCAGAGTTCGGCTCAAACGCCTTACGAGTATACTCGTATAAACACACACACACACACACACACACACACACACACACACAGACTTTTCTTGACCAATTCTTGGCAAGCTGCAGGCTGAATGGTTCGCCCGCTGACCGACACGTCTACATAACGGCTTATTGTCCAAAGCAGCAGCAGTGGCGGCCGATGACTACTTTACGGTTGCAAAGGCATGAAGTTGTTGGCATTGTTGTTGGCGCTTTAGAAAATCATCCGGCTGACAGTGTCAGCTTGCGCGTTGACCTTGCGAAAACTATAGATTTTCATAAGCAATTTCCATCAGGATTTCATAACTAAGCGTGTGTGTGTGTATGTTTCTTTTCTTGTTTGTTTGCTGTATTTTTGCGGCATTGTTGGATTTTGAGCGCGACTTACCACGGTCTAAGCCATTTAAAACTTCATTAGCAATGTCTAGACACGGCTAAGTGCAGTTTCATTTACTTGTATATGTATGTGTATATGTTTGTATGTAGTGAGTTAATAGAGCGTGAAGCGTCGTCTGCACAAGCGGCCACAGATGAGCATTCACTAAGTGGCTAACTGTTGTGCACCTTAAGGACCAAAGTAATAGGTATTAAAATCTAGTATTGACCAACTTCGCGGAACTCGCTTTGTTTCAGCTTTGGTAGCGCTTGTAACTAATTGTTCGATATTTTTTGCGGCGACAATCTGGCGCCAAAAGTGGCAAAGAGCATGTCTGCTTAAATACAAATATATATATATTATATATGTATATACAGATATGCACAAGTATACATAGTCCGGGTAAATTTTGATCAGATGATATTGATATGATATATAGATCTGATTAAATTTGACTCGAACTGTTCCTTGCAAGTTAAAACAATAAAACCGTTTCTTTCATAAATTGATAAAATTTCCTCTGCGAGTCGTCCATCCACCCCGTCTGACGTTTGACATCGAAAAACTTAAAGAAGCAGGGCTCGAAAACCGTCGTGTTGGCTTCAGAAAGATAGCAGAGGATCTCAACATAGATCATGGATCGACTCAACACTTTTTAGTAAATATTTTGGGTATGAACCGAGCTAATGCTATACTCGTTCCAGAAGACTTGAATCTTTTCCAAAAACGACGTTGAGAAGAGGTCTCAAAAGCGCCGCTTGACAAAGTAGGCCAGCAAACGCCGCTCCAAAAATGAGCAGACACAGAAAAAAACAAAAATCTCTGTAGGCACTGAAGGGCATCCCAGCCGAGATTTATAACAAGTCTATGGAATATTAGATTAAGCGTTAGCATGCTGGACAAGCCGAAATTATCTCCTCCTTCAACTGTTTTTTTTAAAATCTTGGATCACTGCGTCGCAGAGGCTATTTATGATAGCTTTTTCTCGAGGAATATGAGAATGAAGGGGAGTCGATAGAGAAGAGCCGCAGTAAACTTTTCCACAGATTGGTCGAATATTGATAGAAGGGAATGTTGTAGGGAGAGTTTTGTAAAAGGAGCTCTACGTCAATCTTAGTTTTAGGCTACCGCACCGATGTTATGGTTTTCAGGCTATTAAAGTGACAGTACTAGACCTACTGCTCGAAGTGCTCACTGCGGGCTCAAACCATAATAGTCAAGGTACATCATACTTATTTGAGCGCCTGATCATGGTGGAATCGTGGGTAACTACGTAACAATTTTGATCGGATGATATACAGACATGCCTCGAGGTGCATACATACACATTGTATACATATGTACATATGTATGTATGTACGAATTTTGATAAAAGGCGTCTAGGTGTGACCGGAAAGTGCAACTTGAACGCTCATCTGGACGCAACAACGACGAATTCAGAAGCCAAACCACACACACATACATATGCAGATCACTGATACTGGCGCATATGTGGGCCATACAATACGTTTTCAAGTGGCATACTCAATCAATATGTGGCACATGCATACATATGCATTAAACGCACGCAACCACATGCCACATGTGGCAAGCAAGCCTCCTTGTGCAACAATCCAACTATCGATGAGACAAATTTACGCTTGTTAGCTGCCACTAATTGAGCAAAACGCGCGCGAATGTTTGTTTGGTTTGGTGGATATCGAAAATGTGTTGAACAAATGTTGCACAAATCATCGATGACAAACAAAACGGCGTACACATATGTACATACATGGCGTCTCAAGCACATTTGTTTCCAACACACACTTCAAAACGCAATTTTTCCCAACACTCTTCAAGCCCTCTTCACAACCAAACAGCCAATAGCAACAACAAAGGCACAGCAACTAGAACAACTGCTGCAATTATGAGTGGATATGAATGAATGAATGAATGGTTGCATGCCGCATATGTGCGTTTGTAAGCATGCAACGGTAATTGGTCAATAGTAAAACAAAAGGCCGCAACAACAGACGTGTTGATGGCGGCGTCACTGCTTGTGGTGGTCGCAATGAAACGACTCTTTCCAACAGCTGTGGAAAGTCTTCCGATATATGTATGTACTTACGTTAGCTATGTGGCATAAAAGTATGGATGGTTACATATGTTGTAAAAATTAAATTTTTTTGTGTTAGAAATCACAGAGTTAGGAAACGAAATGTTTTATACATTTTTGATGAATATTTGTTCGAGAATATTTAAAAATACCAACATTGGCGGTTTTGTGGCAACTAACACCGAACATTATGCTTTTAAGCCATTATATGCATAAACAATATTTCTTAGAAATTCGATCTTCGGAAGCATGTTTTCGATTTTCTTTGCGATAATAGTAATATTTTTCTTAACTCACCACTAAGAACCGACAGCAATGTTAAAGAACTTTTCTCATCTCCAATAGTAATCAAAAAGACGACTCAACTTAGAATATTTCTCTTCTATAACTAGTTCACCATAAATCGACTTGATATTTACTTCTCCAACGCTTGGCGTCTTTGGATTATTGACGGTGAAAACTGTGAAGCATCAGATGGTGGGAACAGTTAGTTTAGGTTAGGTTAAATGTTCGATCCTAAAAAGTATCTCACTTGGACAACTTATACTACTAGTCCGTTGTGGAAGCCAGAAGTCTATAAAATTGATCGTAAGGATCCACACATATCGCCAAAATGCCTTGAGTCCATTACAAATTTATTGAGAGTGCTAATGTCAGTTTCGACTATGTCCCCTGGTTCGCCGAAGGTAAGTCTACCAAGATGTTTCAACCACAGTTTGACGATGGAGAAAAAATTTATTGTTTACTATACTCCTCATTTCTTTCCATACAGTTTTGAAAATTTGCGACCGACTTGATTTTTAACCTTTCAGCAAGAAAGCTTATTGGACATTGCCCAGTAAGAACTCCTACAATAGCGGCCAGTTTAATTTTACTAAGGGGAAGGAGCTGAGCATATCTTCTACGATCTACCACTGGTCAGCAGTATCTAGCAGTCGCAAATGGGCTATTCGGTGACCGCAGCCGCGAGGTCTTAAGGTACAGTGCAACATAACAACAGAGATCGAACTCATTACCATTCTGATTTGAGCGTGTTCGGGTGTCCTCTATTGATTGCTCATCAGCTTTATAGTTTCCAACTATTCCGCTTGTTACTGTCATTAATAGATTTTCGATAGCTTTATAAATTGAAGTGCACTAAATAACATAAGCATTTCGGGTCTTCTCTTCGAATTCATGAAAAGTGTAAGCTTGCTTCGTCATTCATTTAAATATAAAAAAGTAATAACTAGAAGTTATTTCTCGGCCTTTGAGAGAAATCTAGAAACACTCTTCAGCTGGACAGTGGGGCAAGCTCATTTACCCTAAAAATGGCAAAGACCGCATATTCAAGAAGGAAGTGTTGAGATGATTTAGAACTTTTTCGCATGAATCAAAACGGGCAATATTCAGAACTTCTATGACAATTGAAAGACATTGATATTAACCGCCTTAACGAATTCACGGTTGCGTTTCGTCGATCTTTAAGATTCTCGTGATCCATTTTAAGGAGTTTTGGGTACCACAAATTCCAAGTGAGATCCTGCGCTAGCTTTGTTGCGAAGGTCAACCGTACGATCTAACCTAAATTACACAAACATTATTTTTCGGTAATACGGATGATTCAAGTAGAGGTTGACAGATCATGCATGAGTTGTGTCAAGCTGTCATGCTACCTTGGTTCAGTGTTGTTTGGAAATTTATGTTGTGAAAAGATTTGCGTCTGAGCAACGTTTACAAATCCAAAAATCACGTTCTGTAAAGAATGTGCAGAATGATCACCCATATTGAGAACCATTATTTATTAGAAAATATTCGACTGAATAGACCATGTCCAAGGCAGTGAAGAAAATATAACACCCGTAGCTGAGAGTGTACACGAAGAGCATGGAGATTGATTCGGCACCCTTCGCAGCGATTCGGACTGATGTATTGAACGACATTGCATTTTATGTTGAAATCTTAAATTGAAAGCGTACATTGCTTCGCTCTATGGGCTCTTTAAAAGTGCCAAGAAGATCCAACATTTTCGAGCCAAATTTTGTTTAGTGATGAGTCCCATTTCTGGCTCAATGTAAGCAAGTAAAATTGCCGCATTTTGGACGATAAACAACCTAAAAAGATGCAAGACCTGCCATTTCACCCAGAAAAAATTACGATTTGGTGTGATTTGTAGGCTGGTGGAATAATCGCTCCATTTTTCTTCAAAAAAGAAGACGGTGAAAACATAACCGTCAATGGCGACCGTTATTGCGCCATGATAATCGACTCTTTGATGACTGAAATTGAAGCTGGTGATCTCGGCCACATTAGGTTTCAATAAGACGCCGCCAGTTCTCACATCAATCAATGTATTTATTGAAGCACACTTCGGTGGGCAGATAATTTCACGTTTTGGGCCGGTCGATTGGCCACGAAGATCGTGTGATATCACACCGTTAGACTTTCTCCTGTGGGGATATGTAAAGTCTGAAGTCAATACGGTCATCCCGTCATCCTTGATTGAGGCCTTGGAGCAAAGCATAACGCGCGACATTCGCCAATTACCAGTCGCAATACTCGAACAAATCTTCGAAAATTAAACTCAACGAATGGATCATCTGAGACGTAGCCGCCGCCAACATTTGAAAGAGATAATTTTCAGAAATATCTATTGAGGAGAATTTAAGCCAACACATTTATTCAACGGACAGCTGATAGCCTCTGAAGCTAGCGCTGCATGTTTTGGGTTGTACATATGTTATTAACATTGTATAAGCTTTTATAAATAAATAAAAAAAAAAAACTTCAGAAAATAAATTACAAAAATATTCTTTCGAATAAGAATAATCATAAAATTGGAAGTATCTGTGCTATTATTAAGATCAACAGAAATATTTTAGAAAACCATCATTGATTGAATCTGCTAGAAATACATGCATAAAAATGTCAGTTAACCAGTCCGGGTAAATTTTGATCTTGTGTGTACATATCAAGTTAAAATCAACTCAAACACTAGCAAAAACCAAATTCGGTAACACTTTTCTCCACAACGTCGAGTGGCTATTCAAATTTGAAACATGTGACGCGGATACCTACGCCGACGCTGCTCCACTCGACGCGCGCACAATTAAGCGACACATGCCGCGCATACGCAGTGTTGCCACCGCGTTGCATGCCGCAAACATATGTGCTCGAGGAGGGGAAAAAGTAAAAACAACCAAAAACATCCAAAAACAACGAAAAAGCAAATATGCAATTTGTAGAGCAGTTAGCCAAGCGGCAGCTGCGACGTAGACTCAGCACAACACATTTTGTTGTTTTTGGCAGTCAATGACGGCATGCCGCTGCCACTACGCCCGCGCGTGAGAGCGAAAAATTTCAACAACAGCAAGGAAAGGAAGAAGCCAAGCGCCTTGCAACACAACGCAGCGCTGAACATGTACATACATATACATATATGTATGGTGTGTGTTACCGTTTGGCCAGCAGCGCGTCAAAGTGCTTTAGCCGCTCTTGACTTTCACCGCTTGTTGTTTGTTGCTGCGCTAGCCGGCTGCTAATCGAGTACGCACTCGCGCCTGCTGCAGCCAACAACACGTGTGAGCGGCAAACTGGCATACAAACCACAACATTTAGTTGTGTATGTGTGTGTGTCTGTGCGCGCATATGTCCTTGCTTTGTGCTCGAATGCGTTTGAATGCAAAGTTATTGCAGATGCAACAACGCTTGGTAAGTGCTTGCCACCCCTCAACGCATACAAACACACACACGCATGCGCGCAGTTGCTCAGCCTCAGCTGCGTAAGCTGCCGTGCTCAGCTGTAGTGTCCTTTTTAACAAACAAATGTTCACCTTTTCTCCAGCATTTTACGTTTATTTTTGCTGTATTATTGTTGTTGTTGTTGGCTCAGAGTGAGTATGTGTGTGTGTGTGCCGCAAACAAATGCCGTTTTTCCCAGTCGACATCGAACAATTAAAATGTTTAGGGCGATATAGCGGCAAGTCAAAAATGCCGAACAATAACAATACCAACAACAATAGCTACAAGAACAACAACAACACGCACACAGCCGTCTAAAATCCACAGTCGTGCGCTTGTACAACGCTAACAACAATGCCAATGAAATTCATCACATTTGTGCGCACATTTGCCTAAATAGGCGCGCATGCGCAGTACACCTTTGCTGCGACACACACGCACACATGCACCGCTGCTCAAGCGCACTCGATACAGATGTGACGGCTGCGGCTGCTGTTTTTTATTACTCAATATCGTCGCTTTTGTTGTTGTTGTAATCGATGTTATGCTCGCACATCTGTGTTGCAGTTGTTGTATTGTCCTTGCGCGTTAATCGGCTGGCAGCGTAATAGCATAATAATCCCTAATCGCATATCGTGGCGGTGGTTCACCTGGATTACGCTACTCGACACAATGCCACAGTCGTGTTGCACCTTTTTGTTGGCTGTCATTGCCGTAACCGAATAGCAAATAATACACATATAAATGCAGCAGTTGTTGTTATTGCCATACAAACAGAAACATATCTGCTTGATATTGAAGGTCCTGCTACAATTTTGTCAGCTTTCGAATTCACATGCTTCCAAAAACAACAAAAACACATGCATGCACGCATATCCTTGCCACTTGGTGTCCTGCTGCTCCTGCTTGCATATGCTCGCTCGTCGCTTTGCCCTACATATGTAGGCTGGCATGTTATCCGTTATCCTTAAGGGGGTTATTTTGACAGCAGCTACCGCTGCAGCCCGCAGCCGGCCGTCCTGCGCTTGTTGCCCTTTCCCTTGCTTTTTGCCCGTTGAAATGTGTTTGTTTGTATTTGGCAGATATTTTGAATTTCACTTTCGTTGCACGCTTAAGTCGATTATCAACAACGCCCTGTACACATGGTACAGTTGTTATTGTTGCTGCCACTGTCGGCTCATTGGCTTACACATTTGTTGGCTGTGGCATTGTCGTCGTCATTGATAACCTACTTAGCTGAGACTCGTGTGTGCTCAAATATTCACATATGTGTGCTTATATGTATGTGTGTATATATGCCTGTAAGTATGTATGCACACATGTGCGTCTATTTTGTTGCCACTTTGGTAATGAGCATTTAATGTTATCACTTCAAATCGATTTTGAATAGCCGATTTGCTTTAAATAATAAGTATGGGATTTTCATTAAGGCTTCTATGGAGTCTTCACAAAGCAGAAGTGTCTAACAAGCGCCCTATTTATGGACATGTCAGAATGTAGAGGCGTTTGAAGGGATAACTGTATAACTGTGATGTATTGCTGCTTTCTTTTCTTTGTTTTTGCATGCGAAAAATGAAATTAAGCGCGAAGACTTTTGAAAACAATTTAATCGGTCAATCGATCAGCTCATATGGCAGCTATATGCTATAGTGATCCGATCTGAGCCATTTCTTCGAAGATTATAGCCTAGCCTTAAGGCTTAAGCAATGATCTATGCTACATTTCAAGAAAATATTTTTTCAAATAAAAAAAGTTTTCCATACAAAGACTTATTTTGATCAATTAGTTTGTAAGAGAACTATATCTTATAGTGGTCCGATCTGAACAATTTGTTCGAAGATTATAGAGTTGTCATGTAATATCATACAGCATGTGCAGACAGATGAACAAGCGGATAGATGAACCGATGTGACTAAATTGACTCAGCTCGTTACGCTGATAATTCATATACATATTATATGTATGTATAAGTTTTAGGGTCTACGGTGTCTTTTCCTATGTTACAAACTTCGTGGAAAACTTTAATTTATCCCAGTATATACCTAAAAGTTTATAATGAGTTGACTAGCTCTTTATAGATCCATATATTCCATTCATATGTTACATTAGAGCGGGTCGATTCTTTTTCCTCAAAATCGCCTTTGCGGGAAATGTTCTACGGATCTTTTTGAACAACTTCGCTTAAGAGACCATGGGTCTTAAATCGCCGGCATAAAACAACTACACAAGTTTCTCATTTGAAATGAAATGAGCTAAATTTCATCCGAGTGAGTTCACCAGCTTCTCCTCCAAGAATATGGAGCTCGTCCAAGTTTTCTTGCCGTTGTTTTAAATATACCTGTGTCTGATGCTATAAAATATTGCCTCATTATTTTTTGGCTCATGATAATATTTAAATAGTAGCTTCAGTAGAAGGTAGGCGATACCGACGGATAAGATATCACTTCTTCCAGATTTTCATAGGCAATTCACCTTTATGCGGCATCTAACGTTTCTTCGACCTAAAATTAGCTAATTTTATTCTCTCTTCAATTCCCCATCTAAATGTAAAAAGACACTCAAACAAGACAAGGGAGAGGTCTGTTATCTCTTTAATATTATTCTTATTTGCCTTCTACTGATTTTGAAAACTCTCTCTAAAATCTTTGCGAAATTTGTTCTTTATTACAGTTTTGGTCTCTGCTTTAAGATAAATTGTGTACATATATATTTATATTATCTCTTACCTCTTTAAAAACTGGTATTTCTATTAAACTACCTGTTTTATCAGAATCTAGAAAACCACCGAATTGTGGTCTCCTGAACCATGTTTCATAAAAAGATACTCTCTATGAAACTTAAGTGGTTATATACACTTCTAAATTTCAAAATCGATGTTTTGTTTTGAAGGTATCTCAAATGCACATTTATTTGAGAATATTCTCGCAAAAATTGAAGTCGACCTGGGTCTAGGAGCTACTATATGAAGGTATTTGTGGGAATTTTTTAACTCAGTGTGATATGCTTCCAAAAATGTAAACGCATTTTTCTCAAAACACTGTTTCTGAGACCTTTTATGCGACCTTCTCAGATATTTTTGCAGGAGAGATTGGAGGAATAAGGTTTTTGGTAAGAGTGTAATTCTTTCATAAAAAACACTACTTTTGTCTGAAATCAAAATTTTGACTATTTATTTGCTCATTACCTGTATTCATCTATTGTGATAATAACTTTTTGGGATTTGCGATAATTTTAAGCAGAAAAATCTTCCTCGCCGGCAGACAGGAAGTTCTACTTTAGATTTTTTTGTTGGAACAGAAAACTGATATCGACATTTGTGGATCTTAATAATATTGGCGTTAGTGATCAAAGCAATTGCCTTGTCCTTTAAAAACAAATAATAGTAAGATAAGACGAACGAAAAATCAAGCAAACAGAAAACCATTAGCCCAGCTGAGACAGCCAATGTCATCGATAACAGCACTTATTAGACTGCAAAGTTATATCCACCCGACTTTGAAGTCTTAGAGGGTTTCATATATCTGTTACATCACTGTATCCCCACAAAATATTATGTCGAATTATTTGTTCGACATAATTTGATTTAATTTTCTTCAAATCCACTAAAATTTTTTGCAAACATACCATTCCCAACTTCAACTTTATTGTTGAGCTGTTTCCTCAGACTCCGACACCTCTTATTTGGCTTCTTCCTTCTTTTTGGCAGTAGCGCCAGCACCAGCAGTTGGAGCAGAGGCAGCAGCATCAGCAACAAACTTGCTGGGGTCCTTGATGATATCAGCTTCCTTTAAACCACTTCGAAGGCATCAGCAAAGCCAACAGATTCTTGAAACCATTGGCAACGCACTGACTAATATGTCTTTATATATCTTCCAGACTCTGTTATGGAATTTCTTTCGGTAAGTGTACATATGTTAATTTATATAATTTCGACTAAGTACTGTTTTCTAATCAAACAAAATTGTTTAAGAGAACTATACATAAGTTGATATTTTTTATTTATCCTAACTTAATTTAAATTAGATATTGGTGACGCCGTCTCTCTGGTTTTTGCATTAACTTGACTAAGGTATGCAGAGGCACGATGGGTTAGAAAAGACACTCTTTTATTGATGTCTTTTATACAAGCAGAGATCAGAATTGTTATCTAGGAAATATTTAGGTTGCGTGCTAGTTAATTTTTCGTCGAATTTTCAATTAGTATTTTGAAATTTCATACTTCTAGAATTTTACAAAAATTAAATTTTTTTGCTCTAATCAATTGAAAAACTATTAAAAAACATAATACCGAAGTTTCATTCTTAACTCAACCGATTTACTTGAACTAAAGCGTATTTTATAGACAATATTATACTCAATTGCATGATAGAGTGCTTTTCCGAGAAAAATGGCATTTCGACAGTTGTTTAACTATTTTGATGTCGAAAAACACAGACAAAAATGGCACTCCAGGCCTACTTGTACATCCCCAATTTTTTGAAATTGTCAAAACCTCTCTACTATGTACTTGATAAAAGCATCCTGATTAAAAAACTATTTACTTTTTTGTTTCTGATAAGAAACATAGCCAGGAAATGGGCGGCCGCAAAAAATGGCAATCAACGGGATCGTTGATATTTCCGCAATTTAATTTTTTTTGTTTTTGTGGACAATAATCATTTTTATTTTGTAGTTCAATAATACCTCTTAATATATATGCAAAAAAATCGGTTGTGATCTTTTTTTATTCTCCCATAATAAAAGTGGAAAAAGTACCTTTTTTGACGGTACTAGAGTTATCCCCCTCCCCTTAAAGAAGGTGCGGATAGATCAACATTGCTTCTGAGTTGCTTCTCAAATCAAATCAATCTACATCGGATAAAGTAAAATTTTCTTACGGGTTTTTCTTGATATATTCGTCTTCCCGGTAGTTCCCATCTCTACTTTTAGCTGGCCCCTAAAATTGTTTTTATTTTGTAACAGCATTTGTACCTATAAAATCGGAAAATATACAACTTCATTATGTTTTTGCTTAATTTCCGATCTACAAACCTACAAATCTATAAACAAACAAACATATGTTTGCTTCAGCCCACAAATTTTTTAACATTTCCAGGCAAAATAACCCACGACACATATGAGTTATACAAAAGCAAACGCTTCTGTTTACCACATTAGTAGTTCAACAGAGTTATGTACGCACACATTCATACACACATTTGTTAGTATTTCCACAAAGGTGAGCACACATACAAACATATATTCATTTACAGAAAATTAGTTGCAATCTGCGGTGTTTACACACATTACGGCGCTTTGTCCTTAAATGCAGAAATGCCGCAGTTTTTCACGTAATTGTCAAGCATCTGGCATTGTCCGGCGCGTATTTCTGTCTGTCCGCAAGTGTGCTCTTAAGATTTTTGTTGGATTGAATGTCGCGCACTTCTGTGGAACAAATTATCGTTGCCTTTGAAATAAGATAATTTTGTTTCAAGCGGTTTTGGGATATATTTTTGATGAATGTACAGTTAGAGGCTAACATATGGTTCAATTTACATATGTATGTACATATAAGTACGTAAGTTTACAATGCAATATGTGTATTAATATATTGTAACAGTAAAAATTTCTCAAGTATGCGGAAATCACATGATTTTTACGCCTTCCACATGGACCGCAGATTGCTGCAATCAAAGCGGTTTGGCGGGGTAGTGAACCAGTCGAAAGCCATGAATAGAAAATTTACTCCCACAATCTAAATGTTCATATATATGTAGCTGCTCTATGTTACATACATATGTATGTTGCATAAGGACTTATAAAAAATCAACAACACACTTTCTGGGCAAATTAATATTTATCTGCACAGATTTTTTTAGTTTCTCTTGAGTCCGATAATAGCCCAAGCGCACAAGTTATCAAGGCACCGAAACTATTGCTGAATCAACTTGAAAATTTAGAAGATTATTCTGGAGGTGTTGTAGAATTCAATAAGACAATAAAAAATTCCAATTTTTTGAAACCCGTAAACTTATGTAACCCGATAACGCAGAAAATCCTTTAACAAGTCTTGAAAACATTTCATAGCGAACGTCAAAGGTGGTTTACCTAATTATATCTAAGCAAATGGTCACCTTAAGAGACCTTTACTTGGTTTCTGAAGTTCATGCATTTTTATTAACCTAAAATTGAATACTTCTGCAATAGACGTTGTGTTAGGTTAGGTCACAGGGTTAATCCAAAATCGATGACTTTCACTTGGACAGATATTCATGCTTTGTGTGACCCATAAACTCCTTAAAGTGGATCACCAGATCCTCATCTCATAAATCGACGAAGTGCTTACTACACATTTATTGAGGCGAATAATATCAATATCAGTGACTTCGCTAGGTTTGTCAAAGGTGTGACTATCGAGATCTTTCAATCTTAGTCCGGTAAAAGTCGCGCAAAGAGGAGGAAGCGACATGATGATTCCCTATCACTTTCTTTCATACAGTTTTGGCAAAGAGCGTCCAGCAGAATATTTTGGCGCACCGTGTGTGTATCCATTGGACAGTGTCTAATCAGAACGCCTAAAATTGAGTCAAGACTGACTTTGTTAAGAGCCAATAGTTCGAAGTACCTCTTACGGTTTCCTCTGGGCCAGAAAGATCTCGCAGTCGCGTAAGTTATTGTTGTTGACAAACGCTTGCTGAGCTAATTGAAGATGCAAAGGTCCAATACCTGAACACAAGAAGTAATCGGTCGACCGACTCAATTTCAAACGGATGAAAAAAAGACTTAATACTTACTCAGCGAATTTTCCTGAGTAATTTCTGACGGTTCCTGTGATCTTCATTACGATATCTTAGGTATTGTGACTCTGACTGGGAGAGTCTTCAACACAATATACTTACTTTCATCCCAATAAAATAAGATATACAAAGTTATTGCAACTGGATGTGATGAAACCGCGGGTCCACATCGTGAACCGAAGTGAAGCAAAGACAGAAACACGGTTTTTCTATGAGCAACTCATGCAGACGTGGTCTGAATTTAAGAGAATTTACCGAATTTCTTTAAAACTTGGCAAGCTCGAAAAAACATTCAGTACGTTGCCATAGAGACCTTAAGAACATCGTCTACATCATTTGATCTCAACTTAACTGGTAATAAATTAGCGAATGAATTTGCTAAGGAAGACTCATTTACCACATTACGTTTACCTAAAATTGTAGAACTATGGAATATCAAATCCAGTATTGATTCACAATGAAAAACTTTTGAGTAGGCAAAATCATACCATTTTGCAGTAGAAGATATACAGGGAGCCAACAAAAAGGAAAGCCCCGTAATGAAAAATGTTTTTGAGTCAGCGATTTTTCAATCGAAGTTATTTTAGAGAATATAAAAATTGCTTCGTCAATCGTAGATAGCGAGCATATCTTTCAAATTGTTTAGCACAATCCTAGAGCCCTTAGAAAATCTAGGTTTCTTGGGGGATTGATCGATTTAATGAGAATTTGCCTCCACCGTAGGGATTAGAAGCGCCAGCCTTCTTCTAATCACAGCATCGCATTCCAATAATATGCGCCGGCGTCTCGGGTTTTAACTCACAGAAGCTAAAAACCTTGCAGTCAATCAAACATAGAATCAATGGGGCTACCAGAGAACAAGCGCATATTCAAAGTTGGTACTCCGTCCAAGCAAGTGAGGTTATATAGTAAATATTATTGCTAGAAAAGCGGCGAACAAATTCTCACATATGTATGTATAAATTTCTCTCATATGATTGGTGACACTTCGAAGTCCGTTTTTCTCTTTAGTGAAAGCCTTGCACTAACAATCAACGAACCAGCTCAAAGGTAATAATCTTTATACGAGTCACGGGCTCTACGAGTACAATCTCTCTTAAATTCTTCTTACTTCTATCAATATAATCGCTATTTTACAGAGCTAACCGTTTCTCTTGCAGCGCAAATAATATTAGACGAGCGCCCACCCCTCCAACATCTAAGCGCTGGTCCGCGGTTTCTACCAAAATTTTCAAAAATAACGAAAATTGTGAGGATTCCGCTGCGCGTAATAGCAGCAGCTGTTCTGCATACCCCATTTCGCTGCAGTTGTTGCGGACGCAAAGTATACCGTTGCAACGCACATGTATAGGCGCTCGCACATATGTATGTATGTACAAATGCGTTTGGTGGTTTTAACGCTTCCGCGCGTATAAAGGCATATGCAAACGACGCGATCGCTGCCAGCCATGTGCGGCAGATTCCACGCATATGTGGAAAATATTTACGACAAATGCCACAAAACAAATCCGCGACAAAGCAAGGAAGGTGGCGCGCACTGAACAACACATATGGCCGCTAGCGGGCTTGTATGCGCGCGCGTGTATGTGTGCGTGTATATGGGAAGCCATAAAAGCCAACTGCAATGCATGTGTCACACAGTTGCAACAAATGTGGCGAAGGCAAGCGCTAACAGCACATGCATGCAGAAGAGGCGCGGTGGCAGTAATTACGCATATGCAACGCCAGCCGTCAGCGCTTGAAGCGGCTGCCGTCCCAAGTGGCGCAGCGCAAAGGGTGGAAAGTTGTGCTATGCGCGCCGCAAATAAGCGAGCGAGTGTCCTTGCTGTGTCATATGCGATATAGCAGTGCGCCATACAGTCGTGCAACATTTATGCTACTTGCCGCACAACGATACATACATAAGTACATTGATGTACGCATACTTGCAACGGACGCAAAAGTTGTGCTACAGCTGCGTGGAAGCGTCGGCACTAAGCGACAGTCGGCCAACTGAGGTTGTGAAATTGTCGTATACATGGTGTCCGCGCATGTGGCAAGGCGCTGGGTGTAGGGGCTGTAGACGACAGCTGGGTGCTGGGCGGAAGAGATGTGGCAGGCAAAGATTGCGCCTTTGCACACGTGTGCAAACATTTTTACGGCTGCTTTGTTATTGAGATTGTGTTGTCGTTAATTGTCGTCGGTTGTTTTTATTGTTGTTGTTGTTTTGAAAATTTTCTACGCGCAATCTCTGTTTTGTCACCAATTAAATTTTCGCGCAAATTCTTGCAACCGCGGTGAAAGACTAACACTACCACAAACATACTTACATGTGTACTTGCCACATGCCACACATTCACCGGTTAACAGCGTAATTACGCAGTTTCACGTCATTACAACGTTTCTAGGTCAACAACAGAGTTACGACGTCATAAAAGCGAGCGTGCCAAATTACTTGCCACACAGCGTTGGCCAACAACACACTCGTGTTGCCATGTGGCAGCAACAAACATTTGATGAAAAGCTTTCCATTGTTATTGCTTGTTGGCGGATGTTGTTGCGTTGCGTTGCAGAAATATGCGGCGCTGTAACCAAATGTGGCAACAAGCCAGTTGGGTGGCATGTCACTACTTTCTACACGACGGACTATCACTCGGAACAGCTGCAAACGCGGATGAGTGCAACCTGCGGCAACATGAAATAGTCAGGCAGTTGTTGTTTTTTTTTGTCGATATTAGCATTTCTAACGGGTATGCAGCTGCAGCTAAATTGCATGAAAATGCACGTATGTTGTACGCTGACGTTGTTGCAAGTATGTATAGTGTGCCGAGGTATGTTGCTGGTGGCATGCTGTTGTTAAAAATATTGATGACTTCGGTGATGGCGCGTAACGAAAACTGGATCAGAGCAAACTAGTCACGCAGCACGTGTGATGGCGTCGATGATGACAATAACAACTAAAACAACAACAGCGAGACCTAGTGACAAACTATTAAAAAGTAGCAGCAGCTGCACTGTTGCACTTGCAACATGGCAATGCACCAAAAACGGAAAAAAGAGGCATTAAAACAACATCAACTAGTGGAAAAACAACAACAACAAGAAAACTTCATTGTCACAATATGTGTACATATGTATATGTACTGCAATTTCAAGCTGAAAGCAACAGCAATAAATAAATCTACCAAAATCACAACAACAAAAGGTGCGACAAAGCAACAACAACAATTAAGCCACAAAAATAGTAAATGTATGGCGAAATTTCAACTTCCCACTAAAAGCAACAAAAAATAAATATAAAGAAAATACAACAACAAGAAGTGTCGCAACAATACAACAACAACAATAATTACTCTCTCATAAATAGTAATTATATATGTTGAATTGCTACGTCATAGCGAAAGCAACAACAGTAAATAAACCTAAAGAAATTACAACAAAAAGTGGTGCTACAAAAAAACAACAACAATTGCTGCCACAACGCACTTGCAACGTTACATCAAAAAAGCAACAAGAATTAATATTCAAGGTACAACAGCAATAAACATTTAAGCCAACACAACACTTACAACAACAACAACTTTTGTTAAACCTCTGACTTCAATAAATTAAACAGCAACAACATTAACAACGCGCCTGCCTAACCAATGCAGAAATAATTATAGCAACAAACAATTTTAGCAACAACAACAACAATGAAAGCATTTAAAACTATCATAACAACAACAACAAATCGTACGAAAACCAAGCAACATTGCAGCTATCAAGCCTCAAATGCATGTACAACAACAACTAATACGTTGCATTATAATTATGTGGCATGCAGCACAGCTGTACGCCAACACCGCAGTTGCGGCAATCACAAGTTTGTGGCAATCACAAGTTTGTGGCAATATTTCTTGGCGCGTTAAAGTGAAAATTGCTAGGCAGCATACTAAGCAAGTGCAACATAAGTAAAAACAACAACAACAATAACGGCAACAAGGCAGGCGCTCACGAACGCTCCAACGTTATTTGCAATTTTTAATTGCTAACGGAATTGTTTTTCACATTGCAGGTTGCACGTGTGCGCCATATACGCGTACCGTTTGCCACACGACGCGTCGCGACGCCAAGTGTGTGGGTTACCTGAGCGCCAAATGGAGAAAAAAGCGAAGAATAAATGAAAAACTCAACACACACACACATGCACACACAACTAATAAAACGAAATTGGAATGGCAAACACTTACCGCCACCAACAACTTTCGACTCATTTGACCACTTTTATCGCGCACTGTGCGGTGGCTTCCACAGCTGCGTTCGTCGAATAGCAGCGCTTACTAAGTTTTTTATATTTGTAAATTTTCTGCGTTTTTTATTTTTGTTATTGTTTTTTTTTTCTTTGCGTGCCTCATGTGGCACTCGCTGATTAGTTGCTGGCGTTTGTGGCGACAAGTGTTCGAGCGCGTAGTCGAAACTATCAAGACTATCTCCGCAATGCGGCGTTCAATTTGTATTGCCGATGTTGTCGCATTCCGCGGTAACCACAACAACAGCAACAACAAAAACAATGGCAACAACTTTAGAACTCACTTTGGCTCTGATCGATGTCGCCGATAGTAGCTTGTCCACCTGTTTGCTGTCAGCAACTGTGCCAATTGCCACACGACACACACCAAACCCGATGGGGGAGTAACGGAAAGCGTTTAATTTGTAGACATAACTTTTGTCGATAATATTTACAGGTTGCAATTGTTTTTATTTTCATTTATTGAAAAATTGCAAAGCAAACTAAAGTGTGTACGGTGGATTAAAGTTGGTACGGGCTTGCATTTATTGGCATAGCTGTCCGCTAATCTTCGACTGTCATAACAGCAATTGGATAAAAGAGCTTGCAAAAGGTCTAGTTTTTTTTTTAATTTATCATTTGTTATTGTTAATTTCTTCAATATGAGAGAAATTTCTACAGGCGACATTAAGAGCAATCAAATGTTCTTAATCCAGAGAAGGAAGACTTTAGGTGTCCAGGTTCCACAATAGATCTTTATATGCCTTCGACTGTTTTATAGAATGTCTGCCTAGAAGAGGTGGGCATTAAATACTTTTCTTACAAATAATTCTTATTCGGTCCGAGTTTCTAGTTCCTATAAAAATAACCTAACAAAAGACAGTCTTTTGGCTATGCTAAAGTCTGTCGAGTAAACCATCTAATAAAATTTGTCACATCCTAGTTCAATTAAACCGCCCACGCGAACCGTATCGATAAAGAAAATGTTCCCAGATCGACACAAAACTCTTTTACGTTCGTACGAACTTTGATCTGCATATGTCAATTATTTTCCTCAGGCAAGTCGTTCGTCACCCTCTGCTGCGACGATGGCATCGAAAAGTTAAAGAAACTGGTACTTCAAAAGAGCCGTGTAGGCATCAGAAAGACAGCAGAGGCCTCATCATCTTTTATGCCTCGACACAACACATTTTGGTTAATATGAAGTGGGTCAATCTCAAACTCATACCAAAATACCTAAGGAATATTGTCGAGTAAAGGCGAGATGGTTGACAACGTGGTTGATGTCCCTTCAATCATCTAACGAATCATTACCGGTGACGAAACGTGGGCTTATGAATATGTCGTTAAAACTATAAAACAATCCCCCGATTGGCGGTTCAAAAGTGCGTCGAAACCGAAAAAACTCAAAATTTGCTGAAGGTACTGAAGGCCATCCCAGCCGAAATTTATAAGAAATGTATGGAAAATTGGACCAATCTTTAATATACTTGTTATTCCTCAAAAGGATCCTATTTCTAAGGCGTTAATAAAGATTTGTATTAAAGTGCGTAAAAGTATAGTTTTTTTCAGTCCGAGTCAAGTTTGATCAGCTAGGATTTATATTTTATTAAAATGGACTTGTAAAATACTTTAACACAAACTGAAATGAGAATCTATTGAAGACCAAAGCCACCAGAATTTGTAAAAAAAACTCTTAACTAAGGGGATTACTCGAATTCCGAAAGGACTATTAGCGCTGTCATTGTTGAGTTCATCCAATATTTATTTGATTTCCATGGTCTTGCTGATCTTGCTATGTAACATAAATATCTTAAGAAGACCTGAGAAAACTCCAAACCTTTTTCAAGCTTTTGGTATCAGCCCGTCTTCATTTTTACAAAGATTTAAGGATACTGTCAGTAGTTCACCACTGAAGTTATGCTTAGGGGTTTTACTACTTTTGGTTTCTTTACGACTAAAACCTCAGGCAATCAAAAATTTGTCTTATTAATGAAGTTCTTGAAACTTCGTCTCCAGGGGGTCATATATGTATATCTACTCTTGAATTTTCTAACATTCGGTTACCCCTTTCTTTTAACTTTTTCGTATCCCTAATATTTACGGCGAGTGCACTGGATCTCACCTTCATATGCAGTATCTGTTGCGTGGTGCTGTTAGGCGAGGAGAAATTCATATAGATCCCGTTACCATTGTACCATATGTACTTAGGTGGGGATGCTTCATCTACAACTGAAGGAATATTGGAAGTACTCTTCGCAAATCTGAAGCTCAATGAAATTATGGGTTACAGATGGATTATAATCACGAAGCTATACGCAGTTGGAATATAGTTGAAAAAGGATGTACGAACTTACTATATATTTATGGGGAATAGTAGGGAACTGATCTATGCAAGAAATTCGCGATATTTTAGTCTACAAAAACTATCCATTCTAAAATGGAGGAACAGATAACGCGAAAACAGATAACAGAGAAATCTAAGGAAAAAGAGACTAAAGAATAACCTATACCTCTTGAAATGGCTGAGGTCCATAGTTTCATTAGAACAGTTCAGGAGTCACGCACTTTACTCGAAACGTTGTCTTTAGAGTCAGTGTAGGAAATTTCTCCGTAACGGCAGGAGCGAGCGACTCGAAATTTTCACACGATCTTTGTGATATACTTGTCGGGTAGTGATCGAAGAAAGAAGATTTTTGATAAAAATTTCGAGTTTTCAAGCGACTCCGAAATGTAATTTTTTTCAATAAAAATCGATCTTTTTTGAGAAGCTGTCATTTTGCCAAACATAAAATGTTGACTAGTCCTGTATTCATCTGTTATAATCATACAATTTTTGGGTTTTGGATTTGAGATAATTTTAAGCAGACAAATCTTCCTCACCGCGTAATAACGTTCGGAGTTCTCTACCACTGGAGATCGACTTTGGGATCAAGATAATTTTAAGAGTTAGTTCACATCGGTTCTATATTGAAGGAACTAAGGTAATTGAACGTTAGGTGATGTAAAAGTCCTTGATAAAAGATAAAAATTATAAAAATAAGTCAAATATAGCTTTCTACAGGGTGTCACAAACTATTTTTTTCTCACTTTGGAACTTCACGAGTCAAGTTCCAATATCAGCTGAGAAACCAAGCAATGTCACTCCATAGTATGAGCTCACACAAATAATTACCTTCCTTATAATAACTACCAATTAATTGACATTTTCACATTACCTAGAAACGAAGAAAGAAACTCCTGTTTTAACGCCTGTTAGTTAGGCATCCGTCGGCGTAGCGCATGCGCAACCTGATAAAAGCGGAGAAAGAGCAGCAAACCACTTGTGGTCAGCTTTTGCTTCCGCAGTAGCTATGCAGCTGCATGCCACACAATGCAGCGACTGTTTATCGGCAACTGAAATATATGTAAATACACACATATATAATATTTTTCAATTTATAATGACGTTAATAATGACAACGATAATGATAATGAAGCCATTGTTGTCGCTAGAATTCGTGTTGCTAACTGCCAGACGTACACACACAGGAATGCCAGCAGCATAAGCAAACAATTATTGGTACTTTTTCCACAACAACAACAACAATAGCAACAACAAGAGTCAAAAGTCACGCCAAAGCAACGGAATAAGAAGAAGACAATGTCTATAAGCGCCGCTTGGTGGCACTTACAGTGGCTAGACTCAGCTGGCATGCATTGTTGTTGTTGTTGCTGCAACTGCACATGACTGCTGCTCATCTTTTTCCCACATTCAGCTTATTAACACCTGAAAGTTCGCCGAGGTGCCACTAACAATGCCAAACGCTGCGGTAATAGCAGTTGTGGCTGCGGTGTGGCAGCAAAAAATAAGTCACAGTTATGGGCGCACAATCACCAGACTGCGGTGGCAAACAATAAATGTTGCTGCTCTATGCACATTGAGTTATGGCGATTGGTGAGCAGCACCAATCTACTGAAGAAAACGAGAATTGTGCCAGCGCTCGTTCTCTTTGCCACCGTTGCGGCTGTGTTGCAGGTGCAACTTTCATATTGCCAATACACTGTCGCATTGTTTTTATTTGCCACGGTACCGCTTTAAATGCTGTCCATTCGCCACCAGCCATTCGTTTTGGCCATATTCTACTGTGACTTCCTCGTTCTCGACTCTACACACCCTGTCGACGGGTGCTTGCAACACGATTTGCTGCATAAGTATGCATTTATGTTCGTTTTTATTACATAACTGTTATTCTTAAATGATGCTTTAACATTTATATTTTGTATATTGGTGTTTCAGTTAATTTTAGCAGCTCGTTCCCCTCCCTCGGATACATCACCGTGTTGCAATTTGTCACCTTGGTCATTGTGGGCTCTTTATTTTGCTCTGCTGCTTTCATTACCGTTTGTAATTAACAAATTTTTATTACAAAAACAACATAAACATCAACAAAGCATTGTGACAATCTCAGCTGCAGCGCAGTTGTTGTCATGCTTGGTTGAATGCCCCACAGTGATGCGCGAAATAATCAGATTTTCATGGGAAATCGCTGGCAGTCCGTCAGTAGTTACGAGTCATCGCCCCCCAAGGCTAATGACCAAACGGCGAATGACTTTAGGGCGCGTTGACAGCGGTTTGAAGGTTTTGTTTTTTGTGTCATCTGCTGTTGCTGGCCTCAGGCTATGGTGGATCGCTCAAAATATGAAATCTTGGTGATGGTATCTGGAGACTTCAATTTTTTACACAGGTCAATGCAACACGTGGTCTTTTATGTAATAATTGAAAGTTTTTGAACCGTATTCTTGCTAGTAAACTTCTGCCTGATTTTCAAAATGAAATACTCCACCTAATTTCTAAGGGTTAGTAACAATTTTAAGTTAAGTAGTTTAAAGAGTTCGTCGAACACCAAACACTTTTTCTCATCAAAAGAAAAATATCAGGTTTTGCCACATGAACAGAACCCCACTTAGTTTAATTTTTTAGATAAACTATTGTGACTCAATTTGGTCCTCAATTTCCTAAACTCAATCCAGTTAAAGTTGTAGCAAATACCTGACGTATTGTTTATCGTTGATTTGCCAAAATTTGTAAACTGGCGAATCGAACATGAAAGTGACATAAATCTAACTTATCGGCATAATCAAATAGAGATAGAATAGTTAGCGATAAAGTTCGAGATTAACAACTGTGAGTGATTTTTACTGTGCGCAGAAGATTATGTTCTCGAAGCTCCAGTTTAATACGTTTTTTAGAACCGATAACTTGAAAGTTCTCTCACTGGTGGCTCGATCATCTTAAAGATCAAAAGCATGCTCGGAAGGTTGATTTATGTTTCTATTCTAACTTTTTTCCTTTTCAGATTCGAACCACGTTTTTTCGTTCGCTGAACTTATGACTAACCAAGTCACCATTATCTTTTGAGAGACAAGTTGAATATGAAATGTGAAATAGTAGACGGTTGGGTCGATTTTTTACAGTTTGTAACAAGCAGTGTAACATGCCCTCAATTCGTCTCTACGCGAACCATCATATCTGAAACCTGGCCAAGCAGCTAAACAACAACAACAAAGCTGAATATAGATGACGCCAAAGTGCTGGTGCCGTATTTGGTGAGATCAGATCAAATCGAAAAACGCCGGGAATTTACGACTAGGCTGGAGGTAATATTTTTCCAATATGAAAATACTCGGTCTCATGCTTCTTGATCAGTTAAAAACTATTTCGATAACAACAACTGGGAGTTTTTGCCACACCCTTCCTGGAAAACGTTTCATTTCAGAACAGATATTTAAAATTAATTTGATTCATTATTGGCCGCCACGCCGGCGCAGTTGCCAGAAATATGGGAAAAATACTATACTATACCTTCAGTCGGGCAATACTTTTAACACTATTATTGTATGTACATGTTTTTCTTAAATAAACGTTTAAATTTTGAAAAGAAAAAATCGCAGGAAAGATTTATAAATCCAATATGTACGAAAAATGCTTTCTGAATCATAACATAAGAAAGATTTTCACATCATTAGCTTTCCATAAAACTATTTGGGAAAAAATTTATTGTTACTTAAACAACAACTTCTTTTTCAATTTATTTATTATTTGTTAGAATTTGTTTTGTTCTCTTGTGCTGACAAGGTGCTCCAATTCTCCTAAGCATTACCAATTTGCTATTGGATCTAAAAAAATAGAAAAAGTTGTTCTGAAAGGATCTCTCCTCATCCCGAAAATGTTTGATGGAAATATTTAAGACATCAGGAAACTTGACAATTATCGGAATTGTGGGGCTTCATCAAGTTTCATGACCACAGAAACAGGCTTTTAGGCTCTTGAAATTTGACATAAGTATAACAAGTAATTGAACTTAAGGGGGTAGCCTGCTTTAGAAACTTCAAAAAATCGATTTTTTTTTTTATAAATCTTAAATTTCTTTAAAAATAATCTAAGAATATGTCCCCAAAGTTATAAATGGGAATTCGAAATATTTTCGAAGCTAGAAGGGAAGTAGTGACCGAGCGTCTAGCAGATATATTAGCGCTTGGGAAGAAAGCGAACACTTTGACGTGCGATTTCTTGGTTTTACATTTTTACGATTGTTCTTAATTGGCGGGCAGGATAGAAAAAAACTAAACGTCGTATAGAATTTGTGCAAAGTTTATTATCGTTTTCATTAAATTATCTTCTATTTAAGCTAAAAAAACTAAGAAAAGTCAAGTTTGAACATATTTTCAAACAACATAAAGTAAAATTTCTTTGTTCAAAAACCACTTTGTAAAATTTTACACTTTTTTGTCGAGTTCTTTTAGTTTAACTAGAAAATAAATTATTAAAAAAAGGAATCTCTTTGAATTTTCTGTTTCCTATAGGAATTGCCTGCCTATAAACCTTAGAAATTTCGTTTTAATCAATTATTTTTTTCCCTCCCAAAAAATTCCTCAAAAAAATCGATTTTTTAAGCCTCTAAAGCAGGCTCCCCCTTAAAGAATGAAATAGAGAGAAGAGAGGAGGGGAAAAGCACATTTCAGGAGTTAAAGAGTGATAGACAGAGAGACTTGTACAATATGGAAAGTGAATATGTGCCTGTTACTAATTTAACAGTCTACCAGCTGTTTAAATGTGACTCGAACTGATCCATATTTGAATATTTCCACAGCTCAATTAGCCGGCGTATGGCAGCTGTTTTTTTACGGTGCGAGGGGTTCATCTGGCGATTTTTACATTGGAGAAATATTAAGTAAGAACTGTGCTTTGTGTGCTTTGTGTTTGTCCTTTGTGTTTCCAATGAAGTCACAATTATGGAATCATTAAAAATGTTGTTGAAATATTTTGCTTAGTTTATGTTAACATGAACAACCCAAATACATTTGAGTGACACAAAGCATTCAGTGAAGGTCGTGTCTATTGCCGTAATCTCACAGATCCCTGTTAACGACGTTAGCATCGACAAACTCTTGAAACTCGTATTAGCTTCATCAGATCAGCACATTTTGGTTAGTCTTTTGGGTATGAATCAGGTCAATACCAGATATGTAACAAAGAACCTGAATTGTTTGCAAAAAATGACTTCGAGTAGAGTTCACTAAAGAGTTGCACAAAAACGTAGTTGACAGCCTACAACCAACAAAGGCATTATTACTTGTGTAGAGACATACTTATGTTCATAGCTGTCAACAAACCAAGAAAAGGCGCTCGAAAAGTGAGTTGGAAAAGTCAAAAATCGCCGAAGACACTGAAGATCTTCCCAGCCTTGGCTTATAAGAAAGGTATGGAAAATTAGATAACGCCTTGGCTGAGTCTATCTTGAATAAGATAGATAAAAATCTGCATTAAAATAAATAAAAATTTAATTTTTTGTTTGTCAATCCGGCTCAGATATGATCACATGTATATTATATCATACATACTCACAAAAGCGAGATCATATAACATAATTAAAACTATTTTTTTCAAATAATATAATAATTTCTTTCATCTTTGTGTCTTTTCATTTTCCTAAACATATTTATGTAAATCAAAACTCCGCAAAGACATTGTAAAAGACTCATAAGCTCAAGCAACTAATTACTTATTTAATTGCATTTCAAAAATTATCTATCTATATTCATACATGCATGCTCGTATGAGTATATTATACGCTCGCAGTCTTCGTGGCAACAATTCACCTGAGAATTCGTCGAAAAATGCTTCACAAATTGTTAACTTATTTCCCATTGACGCCGCACATTCACCGCTTAAGAATGGCACAGCTGCAATAAACTTTGCGACAATTGTCTAACCACTACGTATGAGTGCCTGCAATTATTGCCATTGTTATTGTAATTGTTGTTGCGTTTGTTGTTGTTGTTGTTGTCATTGCTGTGGTCATTGGCTATTGGGCGCTGGTTAGTCAGCTTGTTGGGGGCTGGTTGGCTGACTGCTGTGGCATGCCTTGGCTACTGATCAAAATTTTTGATGTTTTAATTATGGGGGTCTGCGGCTGTTGGCAGCGGTGGCAGCCAAAGCAACAACAAGAGCGCGCCAACTATGACAACAACGATTTGCCGATTACCAACTAACCGCTCGGCTGTATCAAATGTGGCGCCTGCATTGTTGTGCTGCTGTCTAATTGTTGTTGCGCTTTTGTTGCTGTTGTTGTGGCATGCATTTCTTGCAATTGGCTGTGAATGTGCTACAAAAACAATAAAACAAATGCTAAAATAGCTAAACACGACTATTAGTAAATGTTTGCAAATTCATTTGTTTTTGTTGTTGTTGTTGTTGGTTTTTGATTTTTGTTTTAATTTTGCATTCGCAACGCTTTTGTTGCTTTATTTTCTTTGCACCTGCAACACCAGTGCGCCAAATGCGAGCGCAACTTGAACGGGCAACATGCACAAGTTTTTAGAACTCAAATAAATGTTTACCGTTACTAACTAATGCATATACATATATGTATGTATGTGTGTGTGTGTAATAAAAAATATAATTGATTTTGCTTTTGTTTTTGCTCACACAGTTCAAAGTATTGCAATATTTTGCTCGCGCTTGCCAAACAGCTGGCCGATACTGCGGCGTTGCATGCCACTTAAGCAAGTCAAACAAATAAAATCTTGCAAACACACAACTAAATAATAGAACAAAGCAAAATAAACAGAATTTGTGGCAAGTGTATGCAAAGCAACGGACGCGATAAGGCTTGGAGCGCCAAATATCAGCACTTGCAACGGAACTGATAAAAACGATAGTTCTTTATGAGTGTGTTTATGTTTAGGTTTATAAACCAGTTCTTATATGCGTATATAGGGTGGTTTTGTAGGTATAGAACTCTTACGCTTCATAAAGCATAGAAATATTTATGAAACGGTTAATATTAATTTTTATTTAGTACCCAGTTAAGTGTTTGTGGCCGCGACGACTTCATCCTGTTTATCCAACTTTGCAACAATTTTACGGTATTACCAGTTTTATACGGCAAATAACGAACATACTATCTCTAGAAAGATTCATGCCTTTTGGTACGAATCTAGCATGGACAACCTTCATATACAAAGCATTAACCAAAATGTTTTGAGCCGATCCATAAGAGATGTTGAGATCATTTAAGATGAGATAAATAGATGAGGATTACACCGCGACTTTAGGTCCATTATGCCCTCTCTTAAACGCTCACCTAGCCCCAGCATATTGATAAAGTCCAATGTACTGCTAAGTGCTAGTGAGGCGATGTGATCCTTTGTTATCCATCTGATGCCAACACGACGATGTTATTTTCGATGTTATCGTCATTAAAAGAGGTGCATGGACAAATCGCAAGAGGATAGTTTTCGATGACATAAACATGATAGAAGGTGACGGCACATTATTGTGGTGAAATATTCATAAATTTTCTGTAAAGAAATTCAGTTTACTACAACGAATTGATTCTTTACCGAAATATTAACCAGTTTCAAACACGAAATATTAACCAGAATGTGTTAAGTCGATTCATAGAAGATTTTGAAGTATTCTGCTATCTCTCTCCTGCCATCAAGCCGATTTTCGAGCAATATTTCCTAAAATTTTTCGATGATATCATCATTAACTGAGGTGGAGAGATGGTGGAAGCCTTCAAGACCTTTCCTGAATGTTATTTGGAACTCATATGCTTGTGTTCGGGATGAAGATGAAGCCCCCCAAAACACTTCTACAACATTTTAAACGATTCAGTTGCTGTGAGGAGATTATACTTCACGCGACCATAAACGAAATTTGTTTCAATTTTGATTAGAAATTTTACACAATCCGGGTCAAATTTGATCAGGTGATAATAATTTTTTGCTCGGTTGTCTGGTGATTCGTAGCTTGTTTTTCTGACTAAATCAATTACTTAAGGATCGGTTATTAGAGCACTATGTTGAAACGAAAGTTTACAAAGAGCTTTGGAAGATTGCGGAAGAGTATCCGAGTTGTAGAAGTACATAAGTTTCGCCGACTTTTAAACCCTGTTACTTTGTAGGTCTTAGCGAGTTTTTTTTTAATTGAACATGAATGTCAAAAATATGTGTATACTGTGACGGCCAATTTGACAACTCTGTTTTTAGAATATTATATGCCTCTGAAAAAATTCCCTACATATCCATACAAATCGCTTGATTAAGTGAGATACGAAGATGGATTTTTAGATCTGTTGGTAGCCGATTAAACATTATTTGAAGAAACGGTATTTAGCTAGTATTCTTCAGAGATTTCCTTAATTTCATATATACTAAAATGATTAGCTAAATAAATCCCTCGAATTGCACACTTTTCTAAGACGATTTGCAAAATGTTTAAGAATCTTTCATGTCAGCGAGCCAATAATGAATTTATGACAGAAAAGCTATCTTTTTTCCAAAATCAATAATTTTCAGATTTCACAACGGTAAGCTTTTAAAAATTGGTTCAAGATTTCGTTTTCACTATGCTGCCTCCCTAAGTCCCTAAACGTGACTTTCTCTAGTCGGGACCAGTAATTTAAACGGCAACTACAAAATTCTGAAATGGTTTTTAAACATGGCTATGGAACTGACATACTTTCTTTGAAAAAGAATTATCGTTATGAATCGAAACCTAGCAGAACCTGTTGGTCCAAAAGCTCTGGTATGTAGGATGATGTTACACAGAACAGTACGAAAGACTTGACGTCCATAGATAATCAGAAGTATTACACTTTCTGTATTGAACTTTAATGCAAGCTTTTGTCAAGTTAAATCTAAAGTTCTCGAAAGCTAAGGTCTGCCAGTTTAAGGTCATTTTTTATAAACCGGAATGCTGTACGTTCGGTAATTTCCCAATCAATTTCGAAATCAAAGATTACGCCTCCGCAAGGGCGGATTATAGGTTTTCTGTTTAATTCCCTTGGGAACTTCTTCGCACTCAATATCTGGTATGTATGTATGTTTATAAGACGATGAGATCTATGGAAAATAATGTCAAATAGTCAGTTTTTGACCCACTCTCGGGCGGTCGTAATATCATACTATATGTAGTTTGCCAATAATTATCGCCACGCTTCCCCACGAAATATTCGCCTTATCGTAAGTTCAGCTTCATTAGCTTATGGGCTACTCGGCGCCCCGTTGTTGCTCGGCCAGAGTTGCCAACGCGCCAGCGAACGCTTGTAATTGCTTGTAAGCGACGCTAACACGCTGAGCGCGCAGTGCGTATCAAATGTAACATGCCCGCAAATACAATGACAACAACAAAAGCAATATAGCGCGCAATATCAATTGCAGCAGAAACATTAGCGAACACGAATACCGACCTCCAAGCGGGTCTACGAAGGAGTCACTCTGCAGATGCCCGGAGCTAGGCTGAGACGCTTCGCAAGTACGAGTGTGTGTGTGTATGCGACAGTCATGTAAAGTACAGGTGCGCATGCGCGCGCACTCAATACAACGCCAACTAAAGTAACAATAAAAACAACACCAATAATAACAGCGTATCGTGTTGCCGGTTGCAACAATTATTTTTGCCCGCCAACAACATTTGTGCAGTGGTAGTCGTTGTTGTTGTCGCAGCTGCGTGCGGTAAATGCGTAAATCGTGTTGCAATTTATGCGCCATTGGTTGCCTCACTGTTGCCGCCGCCGCGAAAAAATCACCATGCGGTGAGTTGCCATTTTAGTAGCGCTCCACTATGAATCATGTTGCCGCTGTGGCGCCCCTGTTGCACCATGCGTATGTGTGTCGGCCGCACGATTTGCATTTAGCGCTGGCGTCACGCGCAGCTAGAAAATTTAAATTAACGCATTATACTTTTGCGCATGCTTTTTTGCCACTCATTATTGTTGTTGTGTGGCAGCGAGGCGCTCCCGCAAAGTAGTGCTTTTGGCTGCACGAAAATTGCTTGTTGCCGCCAACAAACCCCATCGACTGTGTGTGCTGTAAATGCGCGCAATTCATCACGCGTCGCCGCTCCCACACTGCGGCGCTTCACCTGCGCGTCTAACGGTTTTGCGCTCTGCTTCCATTCACGTTTATTGGCGCCAGTTGAAATCCACTCTTTTTCCGCAGGTTGCGACTGCTGCACGCGGCTTTGTACCGCAGGCGGTCACAATATCAATTGGAACGTAATATTTTTGGCATTGTTGTTGTTGCTTTTCTAGCGTTTGCTGTTCGCAAATGCTTACTGACAATGCTGGCGATGATCATCGATCAAACGCTTGCCACTCAGCTGCTGCGGCTGTCGCTTGTTGTCGACATTAAATGCATTTTTGCTTAACGTCAGCGCTTTTGATTTATGAATACCGTTATCTGGTGGTGTAAATGACAAAATTAATGGGTGAGGAATATAAATAAATAGACGATCATATTTCAATTAAATTATTTTATGATTTTGAAGGATCTTGAGTTACATTTTCGCACTTACGAACCATACTTAAATGAATTCTAATTGACTTATTCGTTTTAACTCTGCTAATAATTGGCAGGTGGCAACTATGGTACATACTGCGGTAGCAATCTGCCAGCTATATGTTTAAGTTCAGTGATACTCCTCGACCCAAATTTGTTTATTTTTGCAGTCTCTCTATATCCGCCTGAGATTATTTTAATATGATATATCTGCCCTACACGAGTGTGATGTCTTATATTTTTTTCTGGGAAGAAAAGTCTTACTTGTCCCATCATACTATATATCAAAATATATTATAAAATTAAAGAATACTTAGATCGCTGAGGGAAAGGTTATGTTAATCTGGTAGGTCAATAAGCAGCGCATAGACCAGTTTTGGTCCTTTTCGATACCAGATGGAGTTCAGTTGCTAAGTCCATAAGAAGTAGTCATCCTTTAGGATGCTTGCGTTTGACGCGAATTTTAAGAGACTCTGCGGACTCACTATCGATACCTCCTCCAATGTATCATACCTTAAGGACTCCAGATGCTTAAAGCGTAGTCTTCCCAATGTGGGACAAGTGCATCCATTTAGCTTGAGGTACCACGAATGTTGATTAGTTTTGGCACCTAAATCCTTGGTAAGCATATGTCGCAAAGGGTTTGGAGATTATTGACAATAACGGTAAAGCAGAGGAAAACTTCCTCAAAGACAAATGAGTTTCTAACTTTACGAGTTTTTCGGTTAATTTTACAAGGAACCCTACATTCTCCGATAACAAATATACAAGATGCTTTCCAAAGTAAACAGGACTTTTTGACTTTCGACTAGTGCATTAGAATCTGCTATTTTTATTGATTGTCCAGTGAGAATTTCATGACATTTCATTGACTGGAAGAGAAGTTATTGCGTTGCTGATGAACTTCGAACAAAGAGCCAACATTAAATTTTGTTTTAAAATTGGTAAAACTTTTATCGAAACGTTTCAATTGATGAAACAAGTTTATGACGATGATTGCCTATCTCGTAGCAGAGTGCATAAGTGGTTTCAACGTTTTCAAAGTGGTCGTGAGGACATAAATGACGATCAACATGTGGGCCAATCAAAATCCGTGACTGTGCTTGAATTCATCAAAAATCAGCCGAAACCATCATTGAAATTCATGGAAATGGAATTGCACATCTCCAAAAGATCGATTTATCACATTTTGACCCAACATTTGGGCTTACGAAAGGTGTGTGCACGGTTTGTCCGGCACAAATTGACTGACGACCAAAAATTGCTCAGAATCCAACATTCGAAAGACGATTATTTGACCAAAAATCACGTTTTAACCATTAACCATTAACCATTCCCCGTATTCACCTTATATGGCATCGTGCGAGTTCTTCCTTTTCGGAAAAATGCATTTTCCCATGAAAGGAAAGCGTTCTTCAGATGTAGAGGCCATTCAAAAGGCTTACACCGGTATACTGGCGGCCATACCGACCAACGAGCTAAAACACTCGTTCGACATGCTTTTGGACCGTGCAAATACCTGTATTGAAGCAGAATGAGACTCTTTTGAATAAAATAAATTGATTTTGCCGAAAAAACCATTTGTTCTGTTTTTTTTTTAAGTTCTGTTTATTTTGGAACTTACCTTATATAGTCGAGTATAATTAAAAAGTAGCCTTAGAGTCGTTCTTCTGCTGCAGAATGTTTTAAGCAGAGACCAGAGCAATAGACAAAAGACTTCCTATGCAGATAAAAAGTGTGCCCTTCTTGTTGTGTGTTATATACAGGTATATCAGATAGATATAGGAAACCTTATGGGACTATGGCGCAACAAATCCTCGTCTAACTTAACACTAGTAGTAAGTACTATATAATTCGCGCAGAGTCAGAAGTAATAGACAAAAACGACAAATTGACCGGTGGATTGTATGTGTTGCCGGAAAAACCTAACCGCAGGAAATGGATCATATTCGTCGATATCTGTGGAAGGAATTGTCTTATGGAGTTAAATTTAAATGATTTTAAAAATTCTAAAAATACTATCCATAGTTACTGTCACAAAATGAACTTGGAATTTTGGGTAGTGTTGTGATATGGACTATCAACGTGTTAGACTCTTTAGATGTAGTTTCAAAAGTGCTCATATTCACTATGTATTATATTTATGTCAGTTGGTATCCAAGTCGCCATGTTAACCGTCTGCCCAAGTATGCATGTCCGGTATCGGGACCAATGTCATTTGTGCTCTTCGATTTGTTTGGTTCTTTTAAGCGGCTTTACGACTGATGAAATAGCTTAAATTGATATCAATGGCACGGATGCATTTTTTCAAGCATAGAACATTTTAAACATTCTCGGATGACTTTAGTGTACAAAAGCTTATTGACCTTCATGGGAGAAAAAGTGTAGAAGGAACTGTGACAAAAATCTAATTGGTTGTATAGTAAATATCGGTCTTAGTAAGACCAACAAGCTTAAAGCTGTCAACTGTCAGATTTCGGGCAGAAATGTACCAATTACAGACTAATTCAAAATAAAAAACCCAAAAACAAGAAAAAACGTTCAACTTCGATTGCACCAAGCTATAATAGCCTTCACAGGTGCATTTCTTACAGCATAAAAGTTTCTCGTGTTGATTTTCAACCTATCTGTCAACTGTCAGATTTCAATCAGAAATGTATGAGACTAGCTTAAAAAAGACAACAGAAGGAAAACCGTTAAATACGGCTGCACGGAAGCCATACGTTTCTTTATAGGATATTTCTTAAATCATAAAAGTGTACAAAAATATATTTATCTTGATCTTGTTAGATCAGTTTGTATAGCAGCTGAATGTTATAATGATCCGATCTGAATGATTTCCTCAGAGATTGTATCATATCCTCTAGTAATAATTAATTACGAATTTCTATAAGATATCTTGTCAGATAAAAAAGTTTTTCATACAAGAACTTTATTTTGATACATCAGTTTATATGGGAGCTATAGTATAAAGTGGTACAATTTCGGCAGTTCCGACAAATGAGACAAACATCTTAGGGAGAAAAAAGTGTGTGCAAAATTTCAGATCGATATCTCCAAAACTGAGCGAACAACTTCATATTTAGTCCGGAATATGGTACCATTCGAACTAGTACCTTTTCTATATTGATTTTCTACATAGATACTTGCATACAAATTTCCCGAGTTCCGCAGGTGTTCACTAATTACTTAACTATTTCCACTGCCTTAAAAATAGCCTTAAGCTCTCAACATTCATTTATTTGTCAGCATTCGAGCATTTTAACACGTACAACCGTTTCATTCACTCAATCGTACGAAAATGTGGAAATTAATCGGAATTTATGGAAAATTAAATAAATTCCAAAATATGCAATCATTTGCACGTTCCGCCTGACTACAACTGCACAAACACAAGCAAATATGTATGAAATTACTTATGGGTGTGTGTGTGTGTATTGACTTCCATATTGCCCACACTAATGATGCAGATGTTGTGGCAATTATTTTGACTGCAATCCGGTCAACATGTGTGCGCTCGCCGTTTGTGCCAATTTCCTCATTTCAACGCTGACGAAAATTCACTTGGCGACGCCGCGACGCGACGCGGCATTGTAATAACATATTTCGGGACGCGAATAATTCTGAGCGGCAAAATAAACAAATTTCCCAGCAAATTTATTGAAAAATCATAAAATTATACGAGTAAATAAATTAAATGGCAGTAAAAATGTTGCCAAAAATCGATATTAAACGCTTTGTTCTTTTTGGCAATCATATCCAATAAACTTGCAACATAATAAATGTTATAGGTAAATCATCAGCACGCCACCAAAAGTCAGGCAGACGCTCGTAAAGGCATTTCCTTTGGTTATCTACGTATTTTTATTCGCACACAAGCTCATCTGCTCAGCTCATCTTCTTTGGTCCCGTCCATTGTGTGCAGCTGCAATATTGTGCAATTAACAACAACATGTCTTCCCTGCTGTGATTTGTGGGTGGTGAAGAAACAAGCTCTTCATCAAGTCGTTGGATGCTCAGAAACGTTGAGACTACGCCGAATCGTTTGTGGGAAACTTTCAAGCGTGCAATCTTTGTTTGCAGAGCATCTCGTAGTTAAGGAAATCATTTTCGTACACAATCAACCTAATTGGATGCTACAAATGGCATACTGCAATTTTATACTTGTTTTTGGTCAATTTCTTTCCTAATCACCAACAATTTGCGGCGTAGCAATGAAGATCGGTTCTGGGTAATTTGGATATACCAAAGGAGATAAGCAGATGTCAGAGAAGGGAATTAGATTTTAACCGCGTTATGAGTATAGTTTAGGTACTAACCATGCTCGATGAAGTCCAAACGGTTTTATTGCACCATCCATCGAAATCATCATTTCCTCTCCCTTCCACTGGAACATATAGACCAGAGTAGGTAATTAAAAAAAAATCGTAGTTGGATGTTATCAATCGGAAACGAAAGATCAAATAACAAACATAAATAATTTACCGACGAGCTGCGGTTGGGAAAAGGAAGGAAAAATATGTGGTCAAAGGGTCTTAAGCTAAAATTTCAGATTTTTTTTATGTGAGCTGGCCTTATGACTGTTGAAATCTCTTCTTTCTGATGGCATTAAAAACATATGCATTACTATGGTAAATTTGCTCAGAAAATGCAAAAAGACCCCTCTTCCCAACGAGGGATGAACCCAGTAGTCAGCATAGACGTCAGAGTAAACGCCTATCAGAACCGCGGCCATTAAGATCCTGATTATGGTAGACTGGAAATTCGCAACGGATTAGTTAGACAAAGGATTGGTGAGAATAGCATTCTGTCCCCTCAATAGTTACAGGTAAGACAGTGGCACCTCACCGAAATATCTGACAGGCTAATGCTGTATTCATTCCATCACGTTAAACCCTGACAGGTCTTCAAGTACCTTCAATGCACGTTACCATCAATTTGGCTGTACAGGTTTAGTTGAGTCGTCTCCGATCCTGGCTCTGCACACAAGCTCCTATAAGTACTTGGGTCAACCTTTCGGTGGATTCCCCGCTAGCATAGATAAACACGTGGTTCATATAGAGCAATTGTCCCAACATGCGTAGATAGCGGATCTAATCGGAGCGCACTGTCATGAAATGAATACATCAAAACAACAAAACAACAAAACGATAAAACAACTCATCAAAAGAAAGACGGCCAAGATGAGGAATACAGTTTTCCGTAGAAGAAGTAGAATACTTACTCCCCTGTATTAACGATCACACCAAATCCTCGGGCCAATCAAAACTCACCGAAACAAGAGAATATCTTCCAAAAGAAACTTGCAGAAGAGGAGTCTTTAGAAAAGTACAAGAATATATAAATAATGAATATGGCGATGGCAAAAGAGATGAATATCAGCATGTATGTCAAGAATGGAACGGCACAAGTAGATGAACTCTTTGACGTAATCAAGAGTTACGGTAAAACTTGGCTTTTCGTAGAAGAACTAAGACGGAACCATTTAAGCAAATGAATCACGACCCCCGAAACAGCAACCTTGATACGAAGTGTGGTCACGAAAAGAAAATAACGGTTAGCGGAAAAAAGTTCTGCTTAAAAGAAGAAAGAAGCCTTACACTGATGGAGGAAGTGTAACAGAAGCACCTAAACATATAGACAAAGACTACAAGTGAAGAATACAGGTGCAAATTCGAGAACAAATATTAGGATCAAGAGACAAGCAGGAGCTATGATCATTAAGTCAACAAAAAACAATAGTCACGCCGAGATATTAAAAATTATCCAAAGCAAGGTGAATCTAAAAGAAGCAGAGGTAAAGATCAAAGGGATCCGCAAAACAAGTGCCAGGACGATACTATTAGAGCTGGCAAAGAAGCAGACTACAAAAGCCAGCTTCTACGAGGCCCTCAAAATCACCCTTTAAGAATAGTCTAGAGAAACATTTCAGGTTTTGTAACACAAGCAACACTTGGTTACTCCACGAATGTTACTTTGGAGTAGTGCTGATGGTAGGTAGATCAAAAAGCTTCTGCTGCAAGACAAAAGAGATCTTAGTAATCTTCTGAAAATGGAAAAGTGGATAAGACAGAATGCGGAGCATGGGCGAATAATGATGCGACGTTAGAACAATATCTATACGAGTGTCCAGCCCTTAGCCGAATGAGAAGAGTCATATTCCACGGCTCCCAATACTCCAACTTAAGCGACATTGGGCAGCTGGAGAAGGAAGGAGTCAGGTTTTTACCAAATCCATTGATTTGCTGGTTAAGGCTTAAACCCGGAAACACAATGGAGGTAATTACGGCTTAAGTCGGCTGCCTGCGGCTTGGCGCTTATGATCCTCCCTTTTTAAACAATCCACCAACCAATCAAAACCTGCTAAATTCAGATAAGTTGTTTAATCAGAAAATGTGTTTGTAGATATATTAATATTTGTTCACGACAATTTTGTTTTAAACTATCCATACACCTACCAGCTTCAATAACAAAATTGTTTTAAAAATACGACAACAACAACAATACATCGCAGCTTGTCTCATTTTTCCCTCACACGCATCATTTCATGATCGATGATTAGCATAAAAAAGTCACCGTAATTTATGTGTAGCATGTTTGCTGTCGCTGTTGTTGTTGCGGCTGCTGTTATTGCTGTTGCTTGTCTCACCATTGTCAATCACAACCCCTTGTCATGTCATATTTCCTCATGTCTGACCAGCGAAATGCAAATATCACGTCATCCATGTCAAAGGCGCGCTGTCGACCTGTTGCTGATCTTACAAGCAGTGGAACCTACATACATACAGACGTACTTATACATACATACTTATATGCATTTAAGGCATATAGCTTTATTAACATACATATTTGATCGTGCTCACGCTGTCGCTGCCCAGCTGTTTTGATGATATGAAAATCTTTGTCATGTCAACATGACAATCCCAGCTTGTTGATGTCTGAATTTTTCAACAACTTCGTATTTTTTTATGTAAATATGTGCATGCGTACAGGTATGTCAGATATGAAGTGTCTGCCGCAGTACAGCAAGCAGCAAGGCAGACAATAATTGATTTGTGGTTGCAACTTTGACAAGATCAGCTCAAGATCGTTGAGTAATAAGCTTAAGATGCACAAATGCATAGAAAGTTTCACTAACGTCGATTTATATATCCCTCAAACATATATACATACATACATGTACAAAATTGTACATATACATATATGATTAATATTAATTCTTGCAGTGGTGGCAATATATTGCAATTCTTTCAATTGCTCAGCGGAAAAGGTGCACGTGTCGGTGCAGTAATGCAATGTCCAGTAGTAAATATGGCAAATAGTAATCGTCATATTGTAATTGTCGGACAGCCGTCGGATTCATTAACTGCCATGACATGACACTTTGAATAACTGTAAAGTATTGACAGTAGCAGGGCAGCCAATGACAGCAGCAGCGATACAACAATAAATGTTGTGTTATTTCCATAAATGATTGCTTGCCGATTGGTAATTTCATTTTCAATTCCACAGCTCGTCATTTGTGGATAATTTATGGATCTATTAAAATATTCATTTGACGGTATTTATTTGTGCCCAAGCGCCGTTAGTTGTGGCTCGGGTTATCTTAATACTGACAATGTGGCTAATGTTGTTATGGAAAATATTCTTGAAGTTCAAAACGAGTAAGGAAAGGCAAAGTTCAACTGGAGTCGAACATTCTAAACCCTTGTAATTTTGGAATTTGACAGACCTTGGGTGAAGAAATGTTTTCAGTAATTCTAGCACGGATTTCACCTAATTTGGCTCTTGAAAAGTTCCAAGAAGATCCGAAACGAAGAACAATCTGAAGAGATTCAAGAGCTGCTATTTCATCCAGAAACAACAACGATTTGGTGCGGTTTGTGTGCCAGTGGAATCGTCGATCCATATTTCTTCAAAAATGATGCCGGTGAGAATGTAACCGTCAATGGCGACAGTTATCGTGAAATTATAACCGACTATTTAATGCTTGGAATTGAAGCTCGTGACAAGACGGCGCTTCACTGTTCACTCGCTGGAGGAGAGGAAATGTGAGCTTTTTTACGAGTGATTCAAAGCTTGTGGGAAGAGTAATATCCATGAGCTCCAGTTTTAGGCTTTTTAAAAGTAGCAATAGATATAAGTACTACTCCAGAACGCGACCCCCTTCAGAGTGGTGACTATTCACTCCGATAATATGGCGGTGGTATTAGACTCGAGATCGCTGAATGTGCACTAAAGACTAGTCAAGGGATGTCTAGACTTCGCCTGGCATTAAGTTACATGGTTTGATTACTTTGCCGAAGCAGTATTACTAGAAACTTCAAGACTGAAGAATTTAGTCTCACAAATTGCAAAGTAAAAACGGATAGAGACTCCATTGTCATCTTACGGTTCACTACTAGATTATTGAACCTTAGAGCAGCTCAACAAGCGTTGGTCAAACTAGCTGCTGAGCAGTCGCAAGAACCTTCTGACCAAGAGTAAATCGTATGTGAGCTCTTTGCTCTCAGCAAGTTCCACATTTGAGTTGTCATAGAAGGTACAGATGGACACTATCCGTTAAAAATTAAAAATTTTATCGGTTGCTAGTTGCATCGGCTGCTTGGAAGGGAATGAAATAGAATCCCCTCAATACTATTTAAGCGAATTTCCCTACTAAAGGCTAAAATACCTAGAGTCTAATACTTTTAGATTTCATCGCATTGCCGATAGCTGTTATTCAACTAGTTTTTTTTTCATCTGGTTTCTCAAAGACTGCGCATAACAATCTACTTGTAAGTTTGATCGTCCGTCATCTAGAGGGATCAGCCATCTAAGGTAAGCCAACCAGATATCCTCTAAATTTCAATAAGATACTTCATAGTTTAACTGATATATTCGGATTGCAGTCACCCCCAGGTATACTTATACTTATCACCAGTCAAAGTTTTTTTCATATAAGTATACTAAACACACTGCTTTAAGTTCACAGCGGGTAGTAGAAGCATACCAACTACAGTGCTTGCAAAACTTTCCAGCTCTCCACACTCAAGTTAACACATACATACTTATATATAAACATATAAATAGGTAGGAACATATATTAATAAATATTATTTGAACGTCTGCCGAGCCTTCTTCTAGTTAGAGTACATACATACATATGTACATATATCGTTCCAATAAAACTTAAATTTTCACTCTCTCTCGCCATTACTCTGAAGCAATTAATAAAATGATTTGTTCTACACGCAGACATATTCGCCAAATGGTAATCACAATCTCCCAGCTTTCACGTTTTCGCGCACTTTTGCTCCAGCAAGCATGTTTTTGTTGTTCTTGTGCTCTTACTCTCTGCCAACCTTCGAAGCTTGCCGGCAGTTACTCATCTGCGCAAGTATGTATATAAGTTTGTATGTAAGTACATTAGGCGTGTCTAAAAAAGTGAGGTGCGGAGTTACGATGGCTTATCAATCAGGTATCGGCTATTATAAAAAATCGAATGCTTACATTTTTTTCTATTACGAATATTAACATGAAACTTTGACACAATATAAAGCTTTAGTTAATAGCCACTTCTACATAATTAACTTAAAACTTCCATTTTCGAGTTAAGAAGTTCTTGCAGTAAGCAAACTATATGTATGTACATACATACATACATACATACATATATCGCTTGTCCACATGTAATCTTTTATCAATGGTATCACGCATTCCTTTCGCTCCAGATATTTTTACACCTACAAACATATTTATATGGCGAGAATGACGACAATAATATAATAATATTTCAACATATATGTACATACATATACTATAAGTATATTTGTGCGTGAGTGTGTTAAAATTGTTCACGTTTATAAATGTTTTACATTATAAAGGTCAACGACTGGTAGTATTATTATGAAAGTGCTAAATTTGGTCAAATGTAGATACTTATACACACGTATACATATTAGGGTGGTTCAAAAACTTTTTTTTTTACTTTAAAAAATAAATAAAAAATTTGGTACTTTAAAAAATAGGTTCTCTAGAGGTTTCTAAGAAAATCTCTCCAAGTATGAGCTTTTAATTGTAACGTGAAGGTCCTCCACTTACAATATTCAACTTTTTTCTTATTATCAAATAGAAAAATTCATTTCTCGATTCCAGCTACTTGAAAAAATATTATTATTAAAAATTAAATTCTCTGCAAAATGGATATATTACTTGACGTTACAATTAAGAGTTCATACTTGAAAAGATTTTCGTGGTATCTAACAACCTATTTTTCAGAGTGCCAAGTGAAAAAAATATTTATTTTATTTTTTGTGCCACCTTAATATAAACACATGTACATATACTTATATGTATATTTATCTATCTTTCTCCTTTCTCTTCTTTAAAGAAAGAAATATAACACATGAGTCGTTAAATCATTCGTAGAAGCTATTTTTTTAGTCTTGAAGCAAACAAATTATGTTAAAAAAATAATCTCAATATTGTCCGACGATTTTCATAAAAAGATATGAAGGATGCCGTTGAAGCAGCCAACCATTCAGCAGTCCGAGATGAATGATTGAAGAGACCTGGGAACTGTTTCGTGGTCCATATATTGTTGAACACATTTTGTTGGACTTCGGCTGACATTTTCTTATCTCTGACAGTCTTTAATACAATACTTTAACGCCAAGCTGATTCCGTTCTGGCTTGATTAATCATTACATTATCTTTAGATTAGTTATTTTTAACCAAAATCTTTCTGAAAATTTGCCTTTTTGGAGCTTTTGGCGAGAATCATTTCAACATCTTTAGTGGGCTATGATTTTCTAAGTTCAACCGAGGAGCCTTTGAACATAGGTATCTCGGAGTAGACCAAAGAAATTTATACCAGACTTCTGATATTCTTGACAGTAGTGCATAAAGATTCGTCTGCCTTATATACTGTGACCATACCCATCTTTTCATATCATTCTTCCGTACACCGACTGTTATTTTAACATACCTACCCTTAATATATGGATCTTTTCCTAGACTTTGATAGCTCAATTATATTTTGTTTATTTGAAATATTATGGTCCGAAATTAAAAAATGTATTGTGAGAGCGTTGCCTTAAATTTCGTGCAAATATCTTGTCAAATAAAAAACTCTTTCATACAAGAACTTAAGTTTGATCGGTCAGTTTGTAGCTATACAATTATGCTACAGTGGCGTGATCGGAATTATATATTCAGATCTACTTGTAATATCTTAGATAATAATCTTTGGAAACTTTAATGAAGATATCTTTTGATTAAAAAAGTTTTTCATACAAGGACAAAAAATTTTTATCCCAAAGGGGTCCTATACCTGTGATTCCGACAAACGAGGAGATTTTTAGTGCGAAAAAAATGTTTGCAAAATTTCAGTTTGATATCTCAAACACTAAGGGATTAGTTCGGCAATATACAGAGCGGGAAACAATCGAACAGACATTGCAAAATCGACTCAGTTCGTTAGCTTGGTCAGTTATATAGTAGATATAAGTATCTACATATATATACATATGTATGTATTTATTTTAAAGAGTTTCCGACGCTTCTTTCTGGGTGTTACAAACTTCGCCCCAAACTTTTTTTTACCCTGATAGGTGTATACAGAGTATACACATATACAAGTATATACATACATATATAATATCTGTAATAACTGTATATACAAACACACATCCATATCTATCAGTCAATATTTCCACAAACGAAATAAAAAGCTCCATTTGATTAAGATTCACCATTCGTACATAGTACATATGTACATACATATGTATTGGACTTTGGCACAAACAAATTAATTAACTATAAAATGTCTACTAACAAAAGCAAACAACAATAAATACACAAACATTGCAGAGCGACAGCTGCGCGCAATATTTGACAACCAGTGGAGATGATATACTTCTAAAGTGCGTATATATAGCTGTAAATATGTACATATGTACAAATATTTGCATTGCTAAATTCGCATCGCCTTTTCAGCCACGTATACATATATAAATACTTATACATATGTACACATGTACATATGCGTACATATGTATAAGAATCTCTCTGCAGTCTCGCTGGATATCTGACTGTCGTTGTTATTGCCAATGTTCTGTTTACTCAATTGTGCTCATTTTTGGCTCTTTTAGATACTTTTATAACGACGGTGTTTGCCTTTCAGCCTACCTTCCTTGCTGCCTGCTTGCTTCCCGGCCTATCAGCCGGCCTGCCTGTTTGGCTGTCTGCACGGGTACAAAATTTCTTTTCCCTCTTGTTTTTGTTATTATTGCTTATTGTTCGCTCTCTGCAGCTCTCCTGTGAGCGCCACATTTCACTTTGTTGTGTTCGACTTTCGTTGTTATTATCGTGTGCGCTTCGTATTTTTCGTTATAACGATACGAAATCGCGCGCCGGTGTGTGACATCACGTTACGACAAGTTTTTAGTAACGCGAAAAATGCCAAACGATTTGGATGTACGTCGCTTGATTGAAGAGGTGAAGGCACGCCCCATTATTTGGGATGTACGCTACGGGGAGTATAAGGATAGGACGAATACGCCGCAAAAGTGGGCCGAAATCGCCGCAAGTCTCGGTGTCGATGGTGAGTAGCCATATATTCCAGTGAATATACTTATATAACTCCTAATAATCACGTGCTTATATATGTACATACATACATATGTGTATTTTATGGATTAAGTTAAAATTTCGTCAAGCAAGTACAGTTGTGCATGCTTGAAGACGAAAGTAAGCCAGTTCATTCACACGCATATGTACATATACTTACATATGTTTATATAGGTATGTATGCATATAAATACTATCTCCACTTGCGTATGAAAATGAGCGAAAGAAATGAATGCGTGAAAGCTAAAAAAGCGCTGATATTCGGTTCGGTATGCAAAAAACAAAAAAAAAAGAAATTCATTTTATTTGGCTTTTCTGACTACAGTTTATTGCTTTCTGTTTTGTTTTGGGCGATTCTTGTTTCGCGATCAAAATTAGGTTCATATGCTTATATGTACATATGTATGTATGTATGTATGCAGGCAAATTATGTAGCTATGTATTTTTGGATTTGTTGTAGTCTTGTTTATTTAAAACGTGTCATAACTAAGTGACAGGTGTCTCCATGGCAACATTATCACCAAATTACTTTATAATTATGATAATATTTTAGCATTTAACGCATACTCTGACATTAGGGTGGTGTATAAAAGAATATTAATATTTGAAATAAATATTGCAAAAAATTTAAAGAAGAAAAAATTATTAAAATAATATTCTTCACAAATAACAAAAACATTCCATATAAGAATCTGATTTTGATCAAACAGTTTGTATGACAGGTATATGCTATAAGTGTCCGATATGAACGATTTCTCCAGGGATTGTACCGCTGCCTTAGACACTCATCCACGCCGAATTTCGTGGAGATATCTTTTCAAATAAAAAAATTTTCCTCACAAGTACTTGATCTTGATTGTTCAGTTTGTATGGCAGCTATTTGCTATAGTGGTTCGATCTGAACAATTTCTTAGAAAATTATACCATTGCTTTTGCCAATAATCCATACCAAATTTGATGAGAATATTTCGTCAAATAAAAAAGTTTTTCATACAAGAATAGACATTTGATTGTTTAGTTTGTAAGGCCACTATATCCTACAGTCGTCCGAAAGCAGTGATTCCGACAAATGAGCAGGGACTTGAACAGAAAAGAACGTGAATAAATTTTCAGAATGATACCACAGAAACTGAGGCACCAGTTCCCTATAAACTGACAGACCTAACAGAAAGATATGACTAAATTTTATGGGGTCTCCGACGTTTCCTTCTGGGTAAAAGAAACTTCGTGGCCAAACCCTATTAAGTTAAAAAGCAATTCAAAACGCATTTAATTAAGTCAAATTTATCACAAAGCAATCCTTAATCTTAACTATAAATTTTCAATAAATTATTTAAATTATGTTCTCTCTCACCTCCAAACACACAAAAACAAACAGTCGAGCACTGCAAACGAAAATGGAAGAACCTACGCGATGCCTATCGCGCCGAAGTGCGTCGCAGTGAACGACGCGTTGAGCGACTAAAAGCGAGCGGCAACTACGACAGCTCTATGGATGTGCGCAGCAAATGGGCCTACTTCGATCAGATGAGTTTCATAAACGACAGCCGTCGTCCGCGATATCAATCGCTTACACACAAGAGCGAAGGCGAGGGATCGAATGGCTCACACGACGATGCGCCCGGTTTTCACAGCTTTTGCGACATTAAAATGGAACCACACCACACAACCGACGAAGATGAGTATGAGGACGACGATCAGCTGCTCGAACAATTCGAGAACGCCGCCACACCGCAAGCTGTGCGACGTCTCTCCAATTCCATATCCGTTGCGAATGCTGCCGAAGATGCGGCCATAGCCGGCACAAGCAGCAGCCGCTCGCCCAACTGCAAGTGTTCGAATCGTGCCGACGATCAAGTGCATTTTCTTGAGAATTTGGAGCGTGAGGAGCAGAGTTTGATGCAGTCGACGCGCATGGATATGACACGCGACAATAGCGCCAGTCACGTGGGTGATTCGGATTACAATTTCCTGGTTAGCTTTTTGCCGCAAATGAAGCGCATGAGCGAGTTGCAGAACTTGCAATTTCGTGCGAAGATGAGCGAGTTGTTGTTGAACATAATGACGCCGCAGTCGCCGTCGGGGCAATTAGTGTCAACAAGCGCACAGAGCATGCAAAGATTTGAGCCACAACAAGCGCGGCAACAACTACAACAACAATCGCAGCAACAACTGCAGCAAATACCATATCAACAGCAGCCACCACAGCAAGCTCTACAACAGCAGCAACAACAAGCGCAACGCGGTGTCATTCAATGCATGCAGTCGACGCCAGCGCAAGATTTGTTGCAATTACAAAGCGAGCAACTGCAATTGCAACAAGACGACCAACAAATGCAACAACAACGACAACCATTCACAGCCGCCGATTTAATGGATGCCGATCAGCTGGAGAACAGCAATCTGAGCGCCGCCAGTGAAATGCTCGGCGATAACTCAAATAATTGGCCGTGAACTCACACGCATGCTCGTGCACTCAGCGCAGTGCTTTTCAAACTGTGCACATTCGCTTTGATAATACTACATACATACATACTGACATATCTAAAAGTTTAAATGTGAAATTTGCATCACAAAGTCAATTTATTTCATTCAAAATACCTGAAAATGCCGGAAAATTTTAAATTATTATTTTTTATCTTGATAAATTTTTTTTATTTTTGAATTATAAATGTATTTTTGCTCGGTATTTTTTCTTTATATGGCAAGCTTTAATAAAATTTTAGAAACAAAAGAAATATGGTGTTTTTAATTAACACCAAGAAAACACGTTAACTACTAGTTTGTATGACAGTTTTATGCTCCAGTGATCCGATCTCAAGAATTTGTTTGAAGGTTTTAATACTGTATCGGACAATAATGGACGAATTTCTCGACGATATCTCCACAAATAAAACAGTTTCCCATACAACGACTTGAGTTTTATGTATCAATTTGTATGGCAGCTATATGCTATAGTTGTGCGATCTAAACAATTTCTTGTGAGATTATAGCGATTCCTCAACTAATACTCCATAACAAATTTCATCAAGCTAACTTGGTAAATATAAGTTTTTTGAAATCAAATTTTATATCCAACTTTTGCTCTGATGTGTAGCTTACTATCTTCTCCTATATTATTGTATAAACGAAATCGTTACTATTATAGCTCACTATCTTCGAAATCGGTCTATCATTTTTCATTGGTATCATTTCTATTTAGATTTCGATTTAGATTTCGTCCCCACCAGACACTGTTCTCAGAAAACTTTAAAAAGTCTAACTACTCACTTGGACTCTGAGTCCAAAACGAGACAACATAAACGAACTATGATATGGAAGAACTAGAGATACAACGTGTCAACATGTTACTACTCTATTTCCTTGGACAGCGAAGCTCCTACGTGGTGTGCTAACGTCTCTCTCATGCCTACTTTGATGCACTTTCTGCATGCATCGTCGATACGAATGCCCATACGGTTCATATGTGTTGTCAGTAAGTTGTGACCTGTGATTAGTACAACAAGCGTTCTACAGACTTTTCAAAACCGTGTTTGATTAAGAACCACGAGGGTTTATTTCAGGGCTCTTGCACATAATCTTTCATTCCATCCCACCCTGATTCATCTTTCAGCCCTTTCAGAAATTTCATTATGTGTCGTTTTTAGCGATTTCTTTGCGTTATTTCGTAAGTTGTTATCATAGCTGCTTTCGTATTCGCGCAAACACTTCCGCCTGAAAGATGCTGCAGTATTTCGGAAGCTTAAAGAGTCAACTAAGAACCAGCTCTGAGCAATAAATTCCGGCATCATCAGCCATTTTTGATCGTCTGTGTAGATGTTGTAAGTTCCGCTGGCAAGTCCAACACTCCATCCTCTTTTAGTGTGACTTGAAACCTTCTCACCCAAATAAATCGTTAAGGTATGTGGTCTATTTTATTTACTTACACCTTGCTTATTGAGCTATGCCCGAAAGTGCCGCAAAGTCGATTAGAGGTAGTAGTGCTCTTGTTAGTCAGAGCACAGCAAGCCGATGTACCCGTTCCAACTGATTTCTGTTTGAGATTTTGACAGCGGTTCAACACACTAAATGGCGAAAATGTGACTACCGCTGTGGAACCCTAATTCATAAAACCGGGAAATAGGTCCTTTGTAGACCCTAGCATCTTCTTACTTTCATAGAGGGCATCACAGGCCTTTTTCACTCTCTCTTCCACAATGAGCTTCCCCATCACTTTGCTATCCAAGATACTTTGTGTGCTTCTTAGTTGATACATCAATACCGTTGTACTTCCAGCGTTCCCATGTCGGAATTTTTCATCTCCTTGTGAAGAGTAGCACATTCGTCTTGTCGGCATTTAACTAACCTTTAAGTTAGCCGATATCGCCTAAGGATGTTTCAGCTTTACAGCGTTGTCCATCACCTTACTACTTGCGACTAGGAACCTTCCCGTCACTATCATAGCGATGTCGTCTGCATAGGCTATCAGTTAGGGTGATCTCCTTTAAAATTTTTCGGAAGCCATCTATAAAGTTCCTATTTGCGCAAACCTGACCAATCTGGCTTCATTCCATGCCACATTAATCCTCCTGCAGAATTTCTTATATTCTTGTTAAAATTTCCATTCTTGGTTTCACTATCATAGTTTAATTATGTACATTTTAAACTCATCGGTATGCCAAGGACCAATAGACATTTAGCCGAGCTTTTGTGGAGCGTTCTGGATAACATTTTCCAAACATATTATATAGAAAAACATGTCTGTCAGTTCTGAATTACATCCCTCGCTACTTCACCTTCTTCGGTAGAATAATAAAAAGTCATGCTTTTTAAGAAAATCCAGTTGGTCCAGCGCAAAGGTGGTCTCCCCCTTTCAGTTAATTATTTGTGAACAATGACAATGACAAAACCAGAGCAGTGACAAGCAAGGCACACATTCTCCACAAAGAAAACGAAAAACAACAACAAAAACACGAGTGGGTCCCTCAGCTGTGCCATGACGAATTGGAATTGACATTGAACCGAGCGCTGCATACGAGTACAAGTAACATACCGACATACACATGTATGAACTTGTAGGTTGGCTTTTGGAGACACAGCAACAAAGACACCACTGCACAGTGACAACAGCAACAACACATGCTTAAAATAAACACTTTGGAGTTTAAGGTGTGTTCTTGAGCTTGACTGAGTACTTCGGCCAAATGACAAAACCAACAAAACAACATGGTTGCAGTGAAAACAACAAAACAACTTGGCAAAAAGGAAACGTTTAAAGATCGAAACCTATCAGCACAACAACTACAATGAGGATAAAAAATCTTAACATTTTGACACAACAAAAACACATGTGGGTATGGGTGAGTATTAGACCACATGTACATATGTCCCCCACGACTTCGAGCCGCTTGACATGAGCAACATGTAGCTATGCCACGCTTGTTGTCGGCTAGTTGTCGCTTTGGTTGACACTGACTTCGTTGCCATTGCTGGCTCATATGCTACTTCTGTTGCTGTTGTTGTTGACACTATGCTGGTGACATTGCCCACTGGCGTTGCGGCGCATTATCCAAGCCTCTCACATGCATACGGCGGACAGACCCACACATATATTGGGTTACCGGGGAGCCTGCATGGAGCGCTTGTGCCACTATTTACCGCTGTGAGTGGTTGCGTGTTGTTTACTTGCTGACATTGGCGTAAATATCGTACAACAATTGCATGTCACAAGGCGAGCGGTCGGTCGGTTGGCTGCATGTCTGGCTGATTGAGTTTGATCGTTAGCATTGTGGGGGTGCAGTTGAAGATCGATCGCAACAGCTGCGCCTGCTGTTGGGGGTAGGCAGTACTGGCAATTACACTGTGGCAGCGTTTGAGCCTTGTGCAAGAGTGCGCACCCTGCAGGGAGTTGGGGTCTTGAAAGCTAAGCTTGCATATACTTATATTTTGCAGCTGGAAAATCGAGGAATCTTTTATGAGATTCTATCAAGTTTGTTTATTTGTTTGATTATTTAGTTGCTCAGTATCTTTTTCTGGAGAAGGAACTAGTGACAATTTGAAAATATTTTCAATGTTAAGAGGACCAGGAATTGAACCCAAATACCTTGTAGAGGTAGAGCACCCAACTTCAATTAACTGAAATAAACTTTAATCTGACTTACTTAACTTTACTTCTAGTGTTTAAGTAAAGTTAAGTCAAACTTAGTTAAGTTAAGTCAGATTAAAATTTATTGACAACTTTACTTAATCCAACTCAACTTTACTTAATCTACCTAAACTAAACGTAAACTCTAACTTCACATAACAAAACTCAACTTCACTTCACTTAACTTAACGAAAGTTAACTTAACTTAACATATCTTAACTAAACTTAAACACTAACTTAACATGAAATAACTCAACTTAACTTAACTTTACTTTACTTAACTTAACTTTACTTAACCCATCTAAACTAAACGTAAACACTAACTTAACATAACACAACTCAATTTAACTTTACTTTACTTAGCTTTACTTAATTTGACTTAACTTAACTTAACTTAACCCACCTTAACTTAACTTAACAGCTAACTCAACATAATATAAAATGGCATAACCAAATTCAACTTAACATGGTCTGACTTAACTTAACTTTACCTTAACGTAACTTAACTTAGACTAACACAACTTCAGAATATACATATAAGTATGCAAGCATCTGATAAAATACCTATTCTTGCTCTCACCAATATCTTTTATAACAATCGGTCTGCGTTGGATATTTAAGATTTTAATTCCATACAAATTTTCCCTACAGGGCATGCACGTCACATGTGTGTATTTGTTAAAAAGTGAGTGCGCCGGCTGACAACACCTGGGGGCGCTCGAATTGTTCACCACATTACTGCCAAGTTAGCTTGTTTATTGATTTCTTTGCTTATTTGCGGCGACCAGCTTGCAACAAAAATGCGCCACATTCACCCGACTGCGCACCAACGAACGTGACCACGACCAAGATTTCTGCATTTTTGCGCCGTTTTGAATGTGATTTGTGGAAAAATAAAAATGAAGTATTTTCACTTTTTTCTCGTTTTCCCGTTTTTCCTGCGCCTGCACCTTTAAAAGCGTGCGCATTCCTGGCGGTGCCGCAGACCAAACAAAACCTTTTAATTGATTTTGTGTTACGCACGTGCATTTTGCAACAAGCGTCGCACCGCCTTTGCTATGCAACATACAAAAGTGAGTATGCAACATGCGTAAGTGTGTGTATGTGCATGTACAACAAACAGATTTGCCACACTTCTTTGAAGGCAACACATGTGTGTATGTGTAGTACGTAACTTGTTGATGCCGCTTAGTGTTCTTGTTGTTGTTGGCTTATTGCATCCGGTTGCCGACAGTTTGGCTTAACTTGGCTCGATTTGGCTTCGCTGCGCCGACACTAGTTGTCGCTGTGCCACCAGTAATTGGCAATTTTCGCACTTTTATGCTAATTCAGCAGCCGTTGCAACAACAATAACAACAACAACCATTGTCGACTCTATGAGCAATTACAAAAGAGTCACACTACCTTAGCAGCATCACCAGCAAGCTACAACAACAACACCAAATACTTTGCGACCGTTGCTGAATTTTGTTTTGGTTACTTGCCACACTCGTGAAATGCCCATAAAAGTGTTAATACTGTTTGCCATGCATTCTCCACCGTTGTTAAGACTCTTTTGCGCGTTGCCATTGTTGCGCGCACCCAGCGCTGCTTAGGTGTTGGTGTTGTTGTGGCAGCATTTGTTTGTGGCGAATGCAAATTTGTGCCGCCGCATCTTCAAACAATTGCATGCTGCAATGCGGCGTTGCTTCGAACTATGACAGCGTACGAGCATTTTATTGGCGCGCCTAGTTCCGCTTGTTGCTTGCACCGCTGGTGTTTGTTGCTGTTGTTGTTGTTGTCAATTGGTTCAGGTGTTAAAAATCACAAGCAGCCGTTAATGGTCGCTGGCATGAGTTAAATCAGCGTGGCTGCTGGCGGAAAAGAAAAGGTGTCGCACACAATCATGCTTCCACACCTTTGCTTGCCACAACACACATACTAACGAACAATTGCATGTACATATGTGTTTGTTTGCATCTGCCAAACACTTGCTGGATGCGCACCGGCTTCAAGGCACGGCTTGCGGAATTTCCGGAATGTGCAACATGTTTCTGTGTTGCATGTGCACGTATTTTCCAAAGCATTAGAATATTTGTGCAACATTCTTACAGCGCATGGTGGCTTCCATAGACTCCTGTGCACATATGTAGAAACACATGTTAGCTTCTTCTGCTCATTCACTAAGTCACATTTTGCTTGAAAGCCAGCTGGAATTTCCTGCTAATGTGCACTAAACCTGTTCGAAATTCGTTTCGTTGCTAAATTTACTGTGAAAATAAAGTTGTTAAAAATTTATTTTGTTCTTCGGTTACACGTAAATCGACGCGGGAGCTATAAACATACTGATACTAGAGGTTCAAAACACCTATTTTACACTAAAGAGAATTCGAAATTAAATTGAAATTGTCAATTAAAGTAACGAACTTAACTTAACTTAATTTAACTTAACTTAACAGAACTTAATTAAACTTAACTTAACAAAACTTAACTTAACCTAACTTAACTTAACTCAAAGTAACTTCACTTAACGTAACTTAGTCCCATGTAACTTAATGTGACTTAACTTAACTTAACATAACGAAACCAAACTAAACTTAACTTAACCTTACTTATGTTAACTTAACGTAACTTGACTAACTTAGCTTAACTCAAAGTAACTTAACTTAAGTTAACTTAGCTTAACATAACTTAACTTCACTTGACTAATCTTAACTCAGCTCAACTTGACTTAACTTATCTTAACTCAAGTCACTCAACTTAACTGAAACTTAACTTATCTCATATCATATTATCATAACATAACTTCACCAAATTTAATCACCATCTTTTAGAGCTATTCGCTTTGTAAGCATTGACCTAATACAAGTACGACCTCCAGAGAACTCAGTCACTAACAATTATTCCCAACTTTTATAGAAATCTTTTCTTATCTATCTTCAAATCGTTGATCCATCCTGATCTTTTTCGTTCCCTTGCTTTGGTGTTTAACGTCTTAATCTATATTTTTTTTTATCGCTTTTTAAGAAGACAAAGTTTGTTAAGTAATAATCGGGTAGTTGATATACAATTCCTCTTATTATCTTATCTCAAAACTTTTAGGTTGGGTTCCACTATTGATGGCAGAGGATTTTCATTTACTCAAATGAGGAGGTTAATAAGGAAAATGATCACATATTTTTACATTTAATATTAATTTATCCTCCCCGGTAGAAGGTGCCTAGCAACCACAACTATATTGAGACACGAGAGATTGAAAATTACCATTACATTGTCATAAACTTGTTTCATCAATTGAAACGTTTCGGTAAAAGTTTTACCAATTTTAAAACAAAATTTAATGTTGGCTCTTTGTTCGAAGCTCATTTTCGCACCGATAACACTAACATACTGACACTTAAAACGCAATAACTTCACTTCCAATCAACGAAATATCATGAAATCCTCACTGGACAATCGATAAAGATAGCAGATTCTAACGCACCAGTCGACATATAGATGATCGATTCAAAAAGCCTTGCTTACTTTAAACACACCTTGTAATCCCACGTCTTATCATTAATGCTGTGTTCTTAAGCATCTCTTTGGCGACATCTATTCGACATCTTATTTACAAAAAATTTAGGTATTTTTGTTAGGGCCGTACACTGACACGCCTCATATACAAAACATTAACCAAAATGTAGCGAGACGATACATAACAAATGTTGAGATCCTCTCCTACTTTCCTGACACCAATACTCCGATTTTCAATTACTATTTCATTAATTTTTTCGAATGTTACTGGGTTAAATTTCACCAGATGCAAAAAGAGAAAGCAGAAGATTGAGCTCTGTCCTTTTATGTTCGAACAATACTTTAAATACTGATATCAAAGTTATTTTAGAAAGTCTAACGGACTGAACTCTTCTCAAGTTTTCTATGGAGTAAACTTGGCCACTCGACAGTCAACGTGAGCTTATCTCTCAATACCGAAAGTATCTGTGGAACATAAAGTAGCATTAGGAAAATAAATAACCATATTAATTCGAACATAAGTCTAAATTTTAAATGACTTATTCTCAAGAGGTTATTTCCAAGTCAGATACATGAACCATTTTTAATATAACAAAGATTGAGTTGCTTTAATCTGACTCGTAATCATAACTAAACAATTTAATGAACGCTTCAGGATATACGGTAGAGTGTGAGTATGTCGCATGCTGGATCGTGGATTTCAATTCAGATTGCATAAAAGTCTACAATCATCCTCTCAATTACAATAGAGCTTCAACTTGGAAACTTACGAACAGTTAAGCAGACCACAAGTTTGAAACCCATGCTCAAACGCCGGCTAGTTTAGAAAACATTCTAGTATTTATTCTCAATTGGCAAATACTTTCTTACTCACTGAATGTCATTGATCATACCTAATCCACTAAGTATTTCAGCAAAGTACTTGCGAGCTTTTTAAGCATTTACTCTACCTCCTACCTCCATATAACATTTCCATATGCATTGGTACAAATGCAATCACTTGAAGCGCTATTTAGAACGCACCTGAGTAAATCAATTGACGCGATTCCACGAATTTCACGCGATGAATGTCGAACGCCGAGTGTCTTGTCTCGTCTCACTCGTTGGGTAGAACAGGAAATCTTTTGTATGCAACACAGCTCACAAGTTATTGATCAAACGAGCTGCTTAATCGTCCAACCGTCCACTTATCCCACTGCCACGCATTTGCCACGGTCATACGTCTGCCCACACGTTGCACGGCTTACACGAGACCGTGGAACAGAGCACATACTTAGGTACGCCCGCAAATGACGTGGTAAATGCCAGACGGTTGGGCTGCCACACATTATAGCCAGCTTTCAATATTTACTGCCACAGCAAGTGGGCAACACGAACACACTAACGCCACAGCTGAGTGATGATCAGTCCAATAAGACGAATAGTGTGACGAACCTGCGGCCAGCCAAGCCAAGGGGCTGTTGCAGTTCACACAACTAACAGACATTACTTTGATTCTTCGGCGCATACGTAGGCAATTTGTTGCTCCGCTTCGATGGCCGACACCGAGCGTCATTGCACCACCAAAAAAAAACTAGACAAAGCACATTCATTTGTCGCTTTATTCTTACTGTTGTTGTTGTTGTTACTGATCTTCACTGCAGTTTGATCAGTGTTTTGTGATCTTGACGCTTTTATAAGGCAGTTATGCGCATTGCGTCTGTCTGCCTTGGGATTTATTTAAGACCTGATTAACATTTTGTCGGCGATTTGACAGACATCCCGCGCTCGATCGCCGAACACTCGTCCGATGTGTTCTGCATTTGGTGTGAACTTTTCCACAGATTCTTAAGCGCTGATTGAATTGAAACCCCTTTCAGTTGTGCTGTGCGTTTCATTGGAAATATCGTTGTTGTTACAGACATATTTTACCGGACGGTCGCTGGTGATCGCGCCTCCGCATAGTTTGGCTTGTTTTGCGCGTCGCGCTGCCAGACGATTTATTTAATAGTCCTTGCCAGCGTTGTTTCGCTGAGTCTTGTGTCTGTCTGCCTGTTTGCGTATGTGTGTGTGTGTTTTTGTGTGTGGGGCTCAATTGACACCTGCATTACTGGTTTGCCGTCTCGATTTGTAAAAGCGCCTCAGCTGTGCGGATCAGTGCGTTCGTCAGGCTTAACCGTCGCTTTCGGTTGAGTCATCGTTGCCTACACAGCAATCGCCTGCCGGCTTTTACCTGCCTGCAGGCCCGCCTTAGTCGAGCGCCTTTCTTTGCTGCTCACCTTCTTGCCACAACCGGCTCAAAATGCTCGGTCACTTTTTCCATGGGCTTATCGGTGCCTTGCTACGTTCACACGATCACTTGTTTGTCCATCCGTCAGCCACTTTGATTTTTGTTCGTTTTCGTTGTGTGGTTGTTGTTCTTTTTTTTTGTGTGTGGGTATTTAGTAAATGAAATACCAGGATTTCAATTCATTTCAAGACATTTTACTCCGCTGAAAACATTCTGGATTTTGTTGCCGTTGCTCTTTTATTATTATTCATTTTGGTTTTTGTTGCTGTTGCTGTTGTTCGTGATTGATGTTTTCGTATGCTTAACGACGGCACACAAGTGCGCAACTTATGCGTTCACCGATCGCGGTAATCTGTGCAACGTCAGCGTCGCCAAGCGTCCGTCCGGCAGGTAGCGACTCCAACCGCTCTTCTTAGCCGTTCTTCTGGCTACTTGCCGCATGACTAGAATACGTTTCTCATTCCGTCAAGTGAGTAATTTTTGTTTTATTGATTTTTCGCCTTGCCTTCGTCTCTTGCATTCTTTGTGTGCTGTACTTCTTCGCGTGTGTTTATTGGTATATGTGGCTATGTTGTTTGCGTGTAGTCCAACCGCATTGTTGTCCCATGACGTGTTTCGATTTGTTAATGCGTTTCGCTGCACACAATTAAATGACCCAATCCTTTCGCCTCTTCGGGCTCCCGTTCCCTGACGAACGATCGCGCATAATTTCTTGTTATTGTTGTGTTTGTGGGTGTGCCTGTTTCCTGGTTTTCCCATTGCTCACCACTAATTGCCTTACTGGCTCACCTTTCGATTAATGCATTTTCGTAATTATCCGCTGATTATTTTGGTTTTATGGATCTCTTTACATATCAATATTTATCCTTGTTTGTTTACGATTGTTATTGACAGGATTTAAGATGCTATAAACAAATATTTTTTGTAATTAGTTGTTTCCGCCAAGAAACCGAAGAATTCAAGTAGATGTTTCAGAAACCGGATCTTTTCCACCTGTGAACCATATACGTCACTTAACTTCGCCAGTGAACTATAATTCAGATACCTCTAAACTAGTTCTTAAGCTAACTGAACTTCTGTTATACCTAACGGGTCTACACTTCCATTATATAATGACATGATGCACTTCGAATATTCTTCTCACAGTTAAAACCAATATTTAGTTGTTTTCGCTTGTATCAGCTTTTGTCGATTCCAATTTGGGTGACAACGCTAGAGATGTATGCCTTATTAATGCGGAATCACCGATTGCTATTCCACCTGTATTCAGAGAGAGAGTGAGAGAGAGAGCAGAAGTTAAGTAGTTTTCGCTCAACCGCCTCAAAGCTCAGACCTTGCATCTTCTGACTACCACTTGTTCAGGTCAAGATAGGTCGCCCTCATTGGAATACGGCCCACATCAGATCAGAGTATCAAAAATTTACTTGATGATTTCTTGGTCGCCAATCCGACTCAGCTCTTTTGGGATGGAATCCAAAAGTAGGCAGAGAGAAGTAAAAATGTTACTATGCCTTCAGATGCGCAATACTTTACATAAAACTTTTAAATTAACATAGTTCAGCGAGTTAAGAGACAGCGGCTACGCTGACTAGGTCATGTCGTCCGAATGGATGAAAGCACTCCAGCTCTGAAAGTGATCAACGCAGTACTCGCCGAGGGAAGCAGAGGAAGAGGAAGCGTAAGAAGAAGAAGTGTATTCGAAATCTTAACGACTCACTGAAGGAAATGGGGTCAGTGTACTTCAGGAAATACTTATTAATATTCCTAGAAGGCGACCCAGCTCCATCAACACGTCTGCAGGTATGATTTCTTGTAAAAATCCAACGATAGAGCCTGTAGAGTTATGCGGAATGCTTCTGGAAACATAAAGAGCATTTAGAAATGATTGTAGTCAGATGTAATCCGATGTAAAGACTGGTAGCTTACTAATCTGTTTAAAATGATAAAAATCTGTCATCAGTGTTCGACCACAATAAGAACTTAGTTTTTCCTAAGCAGATTTTTCATGCAAACTTAGCGTTCTGTCGAAGTATTTTCTTAGTAAATATATGCTGTAAGGCCCTTAGCGATTTTGTACATTAAGCTAAGCTTAATAGGTCTCTGAACTTACCCTACAAAAATTCAAGAGTTATTCTGAAGCACCGCTCAAAATCATTATTCAGCTTCAATCTACCAGATTTTTGACAAAATACCAAAAGATCCGGTAAATCCGGCAAAAATTCCTCCAACTACTCCTCGGTTTCTTTAATGAAGCTATATTTAAATGTGACAATGTAACATTACCTTTTAATTACCGTAAATTCCAGTTCCATGCCAAGGCATAGCCTCCGATCTAATGAGTTCGCGCTTCCAATAAGTTTGTGCATAAATCAAGCTAATAAATACCATTAATTTCCTCATAAATGTTTATGTAAATAGTTGTGGAAGAACAGTTAGTTATTATACGCTAAATTAAGCAAAGATTAGCTTTTATAGTACGACTCGGACAGTTGCATCGTCTGTGAGCCGGTGAGTCTATGGCGAGTGGCGTATGCTAATGAGTCAGCGCTGACCAGCCATGTTTGCGCGCCGCGTCAACGGTCAACGTCATCCTGCTTCGCCGCCAGTGATCTTGAACACGTCTGTCTACAGCTGTGGGCGGCAATGACAAAGCATAAATTACAGTTTTGCATTGCATGCATATGTCTGGACAGCGTATGGCTGTGTCTCGCTGTGTGTATGTGTGTAGGCATGTGCTTGACCATAATCGAGGTGTGCAAATTTCAAGATCACATCGGCATCTTAACGAGTTTAGTGCTGTGTGTACGAGTGTGTGATCGTAGACTTTAAATGCTAACCAAGTAATAATAAAAAGTTTTTAAGCACTTGACTATGTATGAAGATATATTTTATTACCGTTAAGGTAATCTACCAGGTTTCCCAAGCAAATCTTTGTTTGTGAATAGTGTTTATGTAATGTTTGTCTAGGAGTCTGTATCAATGCGAGATATCTGAAAATGATAGCTATCCGAGTATAGATTTATAATGCGCCATGAAACTTTAGAGCCCTAGCTTGATACTTTTAAACCGATCGCACAGAGCTCGAAGAAGACTTGGAGGTGTGACCTTTATGAGACAGTAGCCAAAGCGAGCCAATTTCCAAGTCAACGAACATATGTACATTATACAATTGGACTTCGAGAGCATGTAGCAACTTTGAAATAAAAATTACCTAAACTTACTCGACGAATGGAGTCTTTATGTGGTGGACGACTCTAGAAAACCATGCTATAAATTGCATCGAGTATCTTTCTGATAAGACTGGTATGGGTGCCAGACCACAGCGGAATCACAGAAAACTGTAAAGCTGATGAGCTAGCATGGAAAAGCACCCTACAACCGCTATCGGTAGAATGGGAGCGGATCGGGACTCCCGTATCCTATTGTGCTCTACTACTAAATAGACGGCCTTCGCGGAAGCTTGGTCAGCGCTGGGACACAATTGGTACATCCGCTGTCGCAAAAGTCTTTTGGCACAAGATCGATCGCAAGAGATCTTGAGATATCTTTGCATTCAGTAAGGATAGCCTCTCCTTAGTTATGGGGCTTTTAACGGACCATTGCCCTATTGGTAGCCACGCAGGCCTCCCAGACATCATCTGCAGAAGCTGTATGGAAGAAGATGAGGCAATAATTTATTATATTACCCTCAATTTTTTCAAATACTTTTTTGATCTTAAATCCTTTCAGAGATAAGAGTCTCATATATTGAGAATTAATATATTTTGCAAGTTATTAACCTCCCCATGAACAACCATAACATTTACCAAAATCGACAGCTTGGTGTGGTTTTTGTTCTGGTGTAATCATTGGTCCGTACTTTTTTCGAAATGAAGAACGGTCAATGGAAAGCGGAATAGACCGTTAATAACCAACATTCCATGGCGGCAATTGGGTTGATCTTGACAACATTTGGTTCCTACAAAACGGGACGACGTGCCACACAGCACGGACAACAACCAAATTATTGTTAGAAAAGTTTGGAGATTTGATTATTTCAAGAAATTGTGACATTGAATGGCCTCCAAGAATGTGATGTAACATCATTAGACTATTCTTGAGGGGTTATTTGAAGTCTTTGGTCTTAAGCATAAACGAGATTCCCTTCATGCTTTAGAAGTTAATATTGATGGTGTTCCTTGTGATTTAGTGGGAAAAGTACTCGAAAATGGGATTTAACAAATTCGTTCCAGCAAAAGAAGTCGTGGAGGCCTTTTGAATGTTGTTATATTCAGAACTTAATTGTATCGATTGCACTTCATATTAAAGAAAATAAGAATTTGAATTTCCTTAACAATTAGTGAGTTTTTTTAAGAAATCATATCAGTCTTATTGGAAAAAAATTTGCTCAGGTCATTCAGTTAAAAGTGAAGATCTCTCGAAGTACTATCAAATGTATTTGGATCAGTGGAGAGTGTTACCGACAATCAGCGACGTTATTTCTACTGGTTGTAATATCACAAAGGTAACGATGGCAATGAGATAGTGAACAAGATAGTGAACGAGATTGCCAAGAGCGATGTACGGCTGTCATTCGATAACGTTACCGACATTGGTAAATCCCTGCATTGCCTTTACGACTTTAATTTACCGGAATGCAAAACTGCAAAAGTCCTGTGCAAGGTGATAGATTAGAAACACAAAGTTCCTGCTCACACTTGATAGAACACACTGTATTAACATGATTGGAAAATACACTGGTCACAATCTGTTGGGGGCTTACTTTTGCAGAATGGGCTGACAGATCATGAAGACTGCAATATATGTCAGGAGAAACAATGGAGCAACTCTTGCGTACTTCTCTCGCATAGGCAAAGCATTTGATGGACGCACAGTTTGAGACACTGGAAGTCAGGCGCTGGCATCCTGAAGGATGACTACTTCTCTTGAACTACATCATGGCAGTCTCTCAGGCATCGCCAAAATTCAAGACTGGTCAATGCGTGGCTCACTGGCCTACTAGGCTAACCTAACCTAATTGAATCAATTTACACCTAATCATCAGGTGGGTTGAAAATGAAGCTATGCACCACAAAACTTAAGGAAACCACTCGCGACCCAATTATTGGATTAGTAGTACCCCAGTAAAATCATACATATTAGTGATTCATATTTTTCGTCTCTTGAAGAAGTCGTCTTAACAGTAATGTACATACATACATACATAGAAAAATATAACGCAGCATAACATAAGACAACATAACTTATTATTGCACAACTTAACTCGGCATAACTTAGCATTATATAACATAATATAACTTAACATAGAACAACATAATGTAACATAGCATTAATAGAGCCTAGCATAACATAGCATTACAAAACCTAAGGCAACATAATGTGGTAATATAAAAATAAAACAAGAAAACACAGCAGAGCATAACACAACGCAACACGAAATAGCTCAACATAATGTAACATAACATAACATAACTTAGCATAGCGTAGCGTAACATAACATAACACAGCATATCGTCACTTGTGAACTTTGAATAAAAACCATAGGCTTAGAGATAGTGCTGCATATAAAAATCATAATTTTGAACCATTTTAACTGCCAAACATATATTTTCAGAACTTTTTTCAAAGCTAAGCTCAAAAAAAATTTAAAAATCCAAAACAACCGCGATATATTTAGAGGTCGCATTCAAACCCCCCACAAAATTCCACGTTACATTCACTCACTGGTGCACAGCTGCATCACTTCTAAGCCATCAAGTCCAGCGTTTCGCCCACAAAAACCAACAACAACAACAAGCACAAATAGCAACACATTCATTAAGAAATGAAAAGAGTTGAGAAATGTTTGCCGAACAAATGAATGAACAATGCAAGACATTGTGGCATGCACACCTGCAACATTTGCGCTAAATACATAAAAAGCAAGACAGACGAAGCACACACGCACACAAGCACATATGTATATGTAAACACAGCGCAGGTAAGGCACACATTCGAGAAAATCACTCAAAGTAAACTTCCGCTCTTCGTTGATGGCGGTTGCTGGAGCCGGTGGTTGGTGGTTGTGGCCGCGGCTGTGTGGCGAACATAAATTTCGAGATCAGCTTTGGACAGCCGCGTCGAATCTTGCTAAGCCACACACAAGTTTGCAGCCACAAACGGACGCAGAGAAGTCACATCAACAACAACATAAAGGCAACAACAGCTAAATGCTGTTGCTGTTGTTGTTGATGAGGCGGGTGTGCTTGTGATTTGTTTTCAACGCATTTGTTGTCCGTTTTTATTGTCTGTTTATGGGTCTAGAGAATGCTGTAAGCCGCTTTTATTGCGCCACTGCGACATAAGTTTTCCTTGTGGCAACGGCCTAACACGAACATACAAACGCACACACTTAAGTGCTGGCGATCAGCTAACAGCTGTGTCGCGCTTTTAGCTGGAACCGCAGATAAACGTGAAAAATAGTAAACAAGCAGGTAGCAGCAGTGCTCTTTCAAGTTGTTTCTCAGTTGACTCAGACTTTGTTGACTATATGGCGCAAACAGATGCTGAAATTCTAAGCCGCATCTGCAACTAAAGCGACAACTTTTGCTAATAGTAAGCCAATTATTATATACATTCATATGTGTTGTTCTAGAAACATGCTGCAAAGCTAGCCGATATTAGTTGAAACGATCATTTAACAACGGGGGCTTTTAGGAGTACATATACCTTTACCTCAGTCAAAGCCAATAAAGGAGTGGACAATATTTTTGGCTTTAGCTAATTCACAAACCCACCCTGAGGCAACATTCAACATTCCTCGCGTCTTGGAAACTATATCACTGTTGGTAGCTAAAAATTAGAAAAAGTAAAGAACTTTGTAAATCTCGGGGCAATCATAAATTCCACCAATGATCTAAGCCCGAAGTTAAAGCGCAGAATAACTCTTGCCAATAGGTAAGATTTTGGGGTCGGAATTCAACTGAAAAGCAAATCTCTTTCTCGACGAACAAAAACTATACTCTATCTCATTATTGAGAGATATATATGGCGCTTTAGCATGGACGATGACGAACAGAGATGAGAATGACTTAGAGCATTCGAGAGAACTATTTTCAGCAGGGTCTTTGGAACCATCTGCGTGAGTGATGAAAATCGAAGAAGATTAAATCAGGAACTGTACGCACTCTACAGCGGCATGAATATAAATAATTGAGACGAACGATTGCGCTGTTAAAGCCATTCGTAGGCATTGAAGGTGATGATCCAGGAAGGACTAAATACAACTGACGTTATCTTGCAAAGGATAGAGACAACTGATGAGTGCCGGATAAGAAGAAGAGTGCCAGAGGAGAAGAAGAATTTTGCAAGTCTTTTGGAGTTTAGTGTTTAAACGAGATCTCGCTTTAACTTCGCAGAACATTTCCAGCAGAGCTGACCTTATCTCAGCAATAACGCTTCTAATGCTGGTTTCCAAGTAATCAGAGGTAATTCGTTTAACAGCACAGACCGAAACTTGACGTGTCATACTCTACAATAGATTGTCCAATAGAGTTGAGAGCTACTATACCCTAAAAGTTGAGATTTCCTTCGAAAGTTAGCACGGTAAGGGATAAGAAGCTTTCCCCTTTCAGATAAAGTAATTCAAAGTAAGCACAAAGTACCGTGCAATTACTGAAGGAAAAGCCTTTGGAAATCTAATATGTACATTAAGCCTCTAGTCAATATCGTGAGACAGATTTTGTATATAGCCATAGAAGATAGCGTAAATAGTAGGCATCTTACAAGAATCATGTGGTCTACAAAATATTGCCCTTGAGAAAGCTGACGGCCTGACGGGTGTCGAGTTTGCAGTATTTGATGGTTCTTGAGCGCTGTCCAAGGAGTTTTTGCGTCGTTTTGGGACTAAAAGCATATTATTGTGAACAAACCTTCAAAAGTCAGATCTAAAACGGTAGATCTGAAAAATATAAAGTTCATACTGGCACTTAATAGAAGGAACTGCTGGAACCTGATTGGAATACTCACTGGCCACAGAATGACAGATCGCGAAGACTGAAGAAAAAAAAAAAGTTAGGATGAAAGTAATGCATCGTTAGAAACATACTTATCATATGACTTGCAAAATCAATGAGTATTTTAATTTGCTGCTGTCTGAAGCAAAGTCAAAGTAATGGATTTAGACCAAAATCAACGATATTTTAATGCTGCTGTTGAAGGCAACGGTGAGAGGTATGACCAGCTCCTTTATTTAGTCAAAACTTTATCCTAAAAACAAGAAAACAGTTTAACTTCGGTTGCACCGAAGCTGTAATGCCCTTCACAAATACGAAATATATGGGGAAATATATTACTAGAACTTAAATGTGATCGGTCAGATTGTATGGCAGATATAAGCTATAGTGATCCAATATCGTTGGTTCTGACAAATGAGCAGCTTTTTAGAAAGTAAAGAACGTATGTAAAATTTCACACCGATATCTGAAAAACCGAGGAACTAGTTCGCGCATATGCAGACAGACGGTTGGCGGAAAGGCAGACGAATATTGCAAAATGGACTCAGATCGCCATGTTGATGATGATATATATATTTTACACTGTCACCAACTTTTTCTTCTGAGTGTTACAAACTCTGTGGCAAACTTGATATAGCCTGTTCAGGGTATTAAAATGAGACATATCAGTTTAAAGTGAGACAATTTCAGCGAAAACAAAATTTCCCAATATATGTTTATCTAGAAACAGAAAAGTGCCAAATGTTTTTCTTTCGCAAAAAAATATTATTTACCAAAAATAAGTGAATATGCGATGAAACTGAAGCGCCAAACAAAGAAGCTGACGGCGCGAACATTCAAAGCAAGTTCGTCGCTTAAGTCTTTCGTTAGCTCGCTGGCGCAGCGCTTCGCCTTGTCTGGCCTTCCGCGCGCATGCATATATTTAAGAATGCTTTTATAAGCCTATATGTAAACACGCACATCCAGCGCAGCCGCACTCATCCGCTGGCATTTACATACACACAGCTCTTATATAAACGTGTGTGAGTTTGTTTGTGCGCGTTTTGAACACCTGCAAGAGATTTGTGCTCGAAGTTAAAATGTTAAATATCCCGACTGCGGCTTAGCACTTTTTTCGGCGGCGGCGGTTATATGAAATAAAACTTTAAGCTGTGCTCTGCATGCTATGTTGTGACTTGTTTGTTACAACAACAATAATAACAACTGAAAAAACACCGCATCATTCATTTGCTGGCATTTTGCGGCTGCGGCTGCGCGGCTGTCATGGCCAAAGTCACTCTTGCCGGTTGGCAGCTTTCCAGCCGCCGCAAAGACCTTGAGACAATTTTTAGGTATGTTAGTTGAATTTTGCTTTTGTTGTTGCTTTCTTGGTTTCTTGGGTTTTATGCGTTCGATCTTCAGCTCTTTATTGCCTAGACTTTAGCGCATCCATTTTATCTTCTTCATTTTCGTTATTAATGAGTGTCAAGTTGTATTTAATCGCTTTCAGCTAGTTTGTGTTGCACTAATGGCAGCGCCAGTGTACCAGTGGAGCATATGTTGGGCTGTTTGAGTCTAAAACTAAGCCTCAGGTGCGCGGCTCATAAAAATTCGTTGAATTGTGGAAAGTGTTTCTGTGTGTGCTGCTGGGTCGCTTTTCGTGTTAGGTGGCCATCTGTGTGGCCGAATCAATTGCTTTTATTTCTATTACTTTCTTTTGTGATGCAAAGCAGTTTTGGCGGCGGTAAAGTGAAGTGGTTAAGTGAAAAGTTTATTTTTTGATAAATCCAATCGCTCGTGTGGTAAAAGTGGCAGCATGCAGCGGCGAAGTGCTTTATTATTTTCCAATAAACTCGAACTATTTTCTCCATTGCTATTGTTATCATATCGCTGTGTTCGACTTGGGTGGTTTCTTTTGCTTTGATTTGTAATTTTAGTTTACCCTTTCTTGATTGTTATGTAAGTTATATTGAATTTTATTTCTATTAACCTTTAGTTGTCTATTTATTACTTCAATTTACTCTTTTCCTTGATCATTTAATACAGTTTACGTGGATAGATATTTTCAATTAAAAGCCATCTTTAGATCTGATTAAATACTTCTTTGTATTTCTCCAGTTTTGTTAGACTCTATACTTTGAAACTAATAAACAATAAGCGTTTTGTGCTTATTGGTAAAAGTTAAAATTTTATATCAAAAATTCTTTTTTAAAAGGTCGATTTCTATGAGCTTTTATATTAACATTTTATATTGTACAAAAATTGTCCCATAATCTCTTTATAATAGATCCTCTTGTGATATAAAAGCTTCTTTCTTTTTCAGTATTGAATCCTTCATATCACTGTAATAAAGCATCTTTTTGTTATTATACGAGTATACTGAACAGGGTATATTGTTGAGCTTGTAACGCGGAGACCTTTTGAAGTATGTATATATGCAAGATATCAACGTGAGAGCTGAGCTTACTTAGCCATGCCAGTCCGTCTACCTATCTGTTTCTACGAAGTAGTTTTGGTTTTCAATAAATTGATTGTGTGGCTTGTGGCGCTGTTCTGTTGGAACCATATGTTGTCCAAGTCCATATCATCCAATTCGGTCCAGAAATGTACGGTCACAATTAAGTGGTAGCGATTCTCATTCCCAGTAACGTACCGATTTTGATCATCACGGAAGGAGTACGGCGCAATGACGCCGCCGGCCCATAAACCGCACTAAACCGTAATTTTTTCGGGATGCATTGGTGACTCATGGAGTACATGTGGATTGCTGCCCGACCAATAACGCATATTTTGCTTATTGACGAAGCGATTCAGCCAGAAATGAGCCTTTTCGCAAAATTCGCCACAACGACGTCACAGAGATGTCCAATACTTGAGAACAACGTGTGAGAGATTGACCACTAGACGCTCAATTGTTGATTCGACAAGGCGATTATGACGACTACAAATTGGACATTGCGCTCTTAAAGTTGAGGCCACTGACTGCGAATTTCGGAAGTAAATTTTTTTAATTTCGACTCATTGTTGGACCGTATGTATATCTTTCTATGATGAAATTGCAAACCTTACTGAAGGGAAATGTCAAAAGACCGGGAAAAATTATGTCGTCGTTTGCTGTCACTATCGGTCTGGCGTCCCTATTGAAAATCCCGTTATTATAAGATAACGAATATTATGATTCTGTATTATACGTAGGTTTCCTCTTATATTTCGAGAGAACAAAAACAAATTTTAATCATCCGAAATCGCTTTTTTGTTTTTCAAATATTCTTCATTCAGTTCTTTACAATTCTGCATGCGTTTGAACCAGTTGTCAAAGCAACTTTGTCACTCTCTATGAGGTATCTCCAAAATATGCATTCTGAACGTATGCACCGCCTCCAAGTTTGGACTATATGGTGGATGGCTCATCAAATTGATGGTTTGATTGTACAAAAATGCAGTTTTATGCAGTCTATGTGTGAGAGCTGGCACTGTCGTGGCGAAGAGCCTCTTCGGCGGTTGTTTTTCCTAATTTCTTGAAAGACAACTGCCACAAAAATGGTTGTGTAACTCTCGTAATCTAATCTGCGCAGTTCTAGTGTATGGTTGCGAAATGTTCAGTTTTTGCCTCATCTTGAAACACCCATACAGTAAACTTCTGTTTCATACGTATAAATCCACAACTCATCACCTGTCACATTGTCATAACCGTCTTTCGGATTACCGCTATGAAATTTTTTTAACATTTCTCTCGACCAATCGACATGAGCCGTTTTCTGGACTATTGGCAAATAGTGAGATCCAAGAACAAATTTTTTCACAATTAAATGTTTATACAAGATTTATTGTATGCCTGTCCCACTAATGCCTATAGTTGTCTCAATCTCACGATGGGTTAGATGAGGATCTGGCAATTTTACTTTGCGCACAGCACCAATAGATTACGGAACAACAACTTATTTTGGACGACCTTCACGAAATTCGCCCTGGAGTGATCAACGAACTCGATTGGATTTACAATAACATCAATAAACACTACTGTTCATCGATGCACTGGTCCAGAGAAAATTCACGACAAAAATTTAAGAAAATAATCACATGAAGATGGTCGCGATTTATGTATCTCCATTTATTGGCCAAGATGAATATTTTAAGTTACTGTAAACAACACTAAAGCGCTTTTATGTCAAATCTTAAAATATAAAAGGCAACGAAACACCGATGTTTTCATTACCTTGGCGCCACCTGGTGGCTTATGTGCATAACAGAGACACATAAGGCAAACATTCAAATGTTAAAGTTGTGATTATAGAGATAAGTTTAGATACCGGCATGATTGAGAGAGTATGCCTTTCAAAATTGGAAACGGTAGTCCAAAATGAAAATAAGTGCCCAAAATACTCAGTAAACTAGTGCGGAAATATTGTTTGCACTGAAGTGTAAATATCAAGTAGAGAAGGACTTCAAGAATAAACTGTGCTGCTGTATGAAATAAAAGATGGCCAAGATGAAGTCTGACCTAATAGAGGATTTCCGATATTTCAATAGTTTGATGAATAGTCATCGAACTTTAATCCCGGACTCAAGCTCTAAGATTGCTAGTTATAATGGGTTTATAGCAACAGATAAGAGCCTCACACGGCAAATCAGGATGAACCCAGCGGTTAAGCTAAACCTATTTTCCTTTAACAATACATATTATTAATATTTTTAAAGTAATCCAAATAGTCTAAATTTGAACCAGTGAGGATAATGTAATATAAATTACACCCAAAACAGAGGTTTTGGTGAAAATCAATCCTTTTAAAGTGAAATAAATATTTATGCACAGCAATTACTCAGTTATTCATTGCCTCATTAGTTCGCTCGTTTACAACTCTGTTTGTTGTATTTGTTGTTGTTGATTTGGTATTTTCTTTCCTTTTTGTTTTCGTTGCACTTTGCACTCACGGTACAATCCCCGTTTTCATTGTCTCAGTGCATTGCATTTAGTTTTGATTATTGTAGTTGTTCTTGTTGTTGTCATTATTTTGGTTATCTGCAGCGGCACACCTCAAAGCCAACACAATTCCCAGAATGTCAACAGACCAAGAAATTTACAGGCATTTCGGTCTGACATGATTTTTTCGGTTGCACACACACACACACACACGAATATATTGGAGTGGAGAAGTATGTCTGTCAGTTGCTTGTTGCACACGTGCATTTACTACAATTTCAACTTGCCACACCAAAGGCACGGATGAGTGCAACTTAAGAAAACCACACACGTACACACCGAAGTTGGAAGAAATTTCAAGTAAAAGACGGCAAACGGCGAGATAGTGAGTAGCTGCACGTGTGCAACGAAGGAGTTTGCGTGAGTGTGTGTGTGTGTGCGTGTGGCTCGTAGGCGGTAGTTGTCTGCGCTGTTTACGATTTCTTTCACACCAAACATATCAGGCAGTCAACCAGTGCTGGCAGCAACAAGCAGCCTACAAACAATCAAGATAAAAGCAACAACAACAACTATGGTGAAGAATGAATGTGGAGACAAATAAGAAGACAGCGCTGATTTGAGCTGAGCTGAGTTGAGTTGAGTTGCTGAGCATGTAAAAGGCCTGTTAATTACTTAATGGCTGTGGGAATAGGTTGCATGCAAGCCTGACAGCAACAACAACAACAACAACAACAACAAAATGAATATATATATTTATGTATGTGTTTGTGTGCGTAGTGCATGAATGTTGAAATGCACTGGTTTTTGTCATATTTGTTGTTGTTGTTGTTTTTGTAATGCATATTTGTGGCATTGTTAGCGTGAAGGACGAAAGGACGCGTACACGTGCAACATCTCGCATGGCCGAATGTGTGGGAAACCCAAGAGCAAGCAAGTGACGACGAAATGCTGAATCACGACGCAACAACAAAAACAACAACAACAATTATATATCTGATACGTTGTTGCTGCCTCAGCGATGAGCCTAATGAAGCGTGCAATTGCAGCCTAAATAAATATGAGCTGCTTGCAGCAACCACTAGAACAACAATAACAACAGCGGCAAGAGCAACAATGTGTTTCCAATGAAATTATGAAAGACTTTTAAATGGCAAATCAAGCATAGCCAACTTCTCGGTGCTCATATTATCCTGCATGTTGTTTTGTTGTTGTTCGCTGCAATTACCTACAGCACAGCGAACGCCAGCACACCAACACACAAACACACATGTGCGAGGTTGTCATTCTGGCAGCGCGATTACGTGGAAATGTTGCACGAATTCCTGCGGGTCATCAGGCATTCATTGAGACATGCAACAACAAAACAGAGCAAACACACACGCATAGAGCAGCCTTGCCAGCTGATAAGCGCTCCTGCGCATGCGTTTATTTGCTCCTTACCCAACGCTGACGCGCCGATAAGCAATCACAAGTGACGCAGAGCCATCAAAACACGACGCATAATCAGCAGACAGTAATCTAAATGAACAAATATTTTACTGTGATTTCCATGGGGACTCTGTCTGGCGCACTTAATGACTGCAAATGCACACTGAAACGCGCTTCTCAAGCACTTTTTTGCCTCCTGCCTCATTTGTGCTCAATTTATCTCGCAATCATCAAGAAATTTTCTCCAACAGCTCTTTCGATTGATTGTTAAACAAGTTTTTTTATAACTTATCTCGTGTTCTTCTCTACGTTTGCATATTTGTATTTGTGTTCATAACCTCTCTGGTGTCCTCTTAGCTGTGACATGCACGCGTCTGGTGGTCCTTGTGGTCCCAGTGTGGTTGTTGCGCCTGCGTATGCATTAATTTTCTTAATTATATAGATAGATACATACATATGTACATATATATTATGCATAGTGGGTTCATTTGGAAACAGTGGAGCCTCGATAAAATGTACTTCTGTAGCTTAGTATAAGTGTATAGAATATTAATGGTAGCCAAGTCAGCGTTGAAGAACTAGAAAATTAAGCTATAAGCAAAATAACTTCTTTCAAAATTATTATTCTAAACAGTTTAATATCTTCTTCTTTATTGGGTAGACAACGCTTACCCGGTTATTACCGAGTTTATAACAGCACGTCCGTCGTTCTTCATTTCCACTATATGTCGCCAATTGGACATTCTAAGTGTAACTAGGTCCTTCTCCACCTGGCCTATCCAATGGAGTTGAGGACTTCCTCTTCCCTTGCTTCCCCCGGCGGGTACTGCGTCGAATTCTCCCAGAGCTGAAGCGTTTTTATCCATTCGGACGACATGACCTAGCTAACTTAGCCACTGTCTCTTAATTCGCTGAACTATGTCAATATTGTCGCATATCTCTTAGCGTTCCATCGACTGCGGTATTTGTCGTTGCCAATGTACAAAGAACCATAAATCTTCCGCAGAACCTTTCTCTAGAAAACCCGCAACACCGACTCATCAGATTTTGTCATCGTCCATACCTCTGCACCATATAGCAGGACGCGAATAATCAGTGACTTGTAGAGTTTGGTCTTTGTTCGACGAGAGAGGACTTTACTTCTCAATTGCCTACTCAATCCAAAGTTAGAAGATTTATCTTCCAATAAACACCAAAGTGGTATGTGATACTATCCACTAGGATTCTGTAAGTTCTAACCCTAGAAAAAGCCATATTTGTAATTCTAAGCCTTAAACTTAAGTCTTACATGTAGGAAACACGATATTATCTTACTCATTCTGAGATCCAGGATAACTTTGTGTAGACTTTCAGCCTTGTCTAAGCTTTTCGACGATAGTGTAAATTGAAATGAGAATATAGAAGTCAACCTAACTTACTCAAAGTAAATAAACTATTAACCATTCATGATCAGTTTTTATTTAATTTCTTTTTCCGTGTCTTTTGGTTCAAATTTTTCACTAATTAAAAATAATGAAAACAGGAAGTTTTTTTTTCAAAATTATAGATTTATTTAAGAAAAACATGACCTATAGTATTGTTCAAAGTATTGACCACCTATTGCTAAAATACTTCATACATGTTTCTGAAAATTTGTGGACTCCACCCGAAAAGAATTGCGCCGGCTTCTCAAAAATACAAATAAAATTTGCTGCATCGACCAGAACAAGTGGTAGTCAGAACGGGCAAGGTCTGTACTCCTAATCCCACTAAATACAGAGCATTACCTTGGCTTCATGAATATTTCGTTTCGTTGTTAATATGGCTGATTTGCCAGGTTTCATATATGCTTTTTTGCATTTAGAGCTATCGTAATGGATCCGTTTTTCATAACTAGTCAAAATTCACTGCAAAAACGACTTATTTTTATAGAGTTCAAGCTAGATTTCTATAGTGCGAAATTCTAATATCGTCTTTCTGCGTCTTGGCTTCAATTCGATTCACATGGCTGCTTACGTTCTTTTTCGTTTGCGAAGCCGAAATCATGCGAACCACTATTGGCACATACGCTCATCTAGATCATATTCCCTAAAAACAAGAATACATTTTCAGGCACAAAGTCGATATATTAAAGTAAAAAAAAAATATATTTATGCTTCAATTAAATAAAATATACTGGAAAGAAGGACCAGTAGCTATCCAATGCTTTCTCGGAGTATCGAATATAGTGAAATACCCAATCTATCTTTCGAAACTATCTGTTGTCATACAAAATTGAGCCTTTTACAGAAGCCTTGTTCGACAGTCTTTACGACCCTTCAACTATTGGCTTTAGCAGTTGCCATAGATTTCGGCGATTTTCTTCTTTCTATTTCAAGTCCATGCAGATATTCGTCCTGAAATAGTGGGATGTATAAATAATTTAGACAGATATCATCATTCCAAGATTTATCAGTTGAAAGTTTCCAATTGAAGGAATACATATGTATCTGTATTTTGCATTATGTGCTTCTTATTACAGTGAGTTCTTAGAATAATTAGTAAGATGATAGTTTAGAAAGGGAACCATTATAATAACGATGATGGGGGAAAGTAAGGAGAAGTAGGAATTCAACTATTCAGACGTTTAGTTTTACAAGGTAACTCGGACGCATACAGTTGCAACATGATAACTCTAGTATTTCCTTCAAATATATTTCTTGGTGAGTTCACTATGCTCCTTTACCAAAAATGCTCTTAAAACTCTCGTTATGTCATCGATTAGGACGTTTGGAAGATAGGAAGAAACTGTCCATAAGGCGTTTTTGACAGAACTATGGCTTCTTTGCATATATTTCTCTGTACAAAAATTAATTTTCTATTTAACGGGTGATCCAACTAGAGGTACTTTTTTCAATAGCCTTTTTTGACAGATCAGGCGAGAGTCGTGTCAAGCAGTCATATCATTTTTGTTCAGTATAGCTTAGCATTTCATCATTGAAAGATTTACGGCTGGACAACGTTTATTAATCGTTCAACTTTACTACTTTATTATTCACTTCTGTAAAGGATGTGTTTCGCAAACTTCGCTCAACTTAAGGTTAACATTATCGGCCTACTGAGCGTACTATTCACAACTCCGTCACCCAATTTGAGATCCAACATTCACCATTGGATATTATTCGACCAAATAGATCACGTCCACCAAGCAGTGAAGAAAATATAGCAGTCGTTGCTGAGTGTGTACATGAAGACCGTGGAGAGTCGGTTCGGCGCCGTTCGCAGCATCTCGGACTAACGTACGGAGCGACTTGGCGCATTTTACGTTGAGATCTTAAATTGAAAGCGTATAAAATACAACATGTGCAAGAACTGAAGCTTCTCCAAGAAGATCCGACGTTTTTGAGCGTTGTTCAGCGATGAGGCCCTTTTCGGGCTCAATGGGTATGTAAACAAGCAAAATTTTTGCATTTGGGGCGTTATCGCTCCATGATAACCGGCTATTTGATGCCTGAAATTTAAGCTTTTGATCTCGGTATGCTACAATGAATATTTTATTTTCCGGGTGAATGCTAATCGAAATTGAAATGCTCTAACTGTAAAGGATTCATCAAGGTACGTCTAGGACAACCTTTTTGCTTGTCAAATATGTACTAGAACACTGTCTCATACTTTTTTGACGTACTTTTTTGTTCTGTAAATGCTTTCTCATTACACATGGATTCAATACCTGCCGCAGCACTTGAAAAATATATTTCCCTTGCTATTTCCCAGAACGCCGCATTTATAGTTGACACAGCGATAAGCCACGTTTCGGTAAATTAGTTTATCTCTCCGTACTATACATGTGTGGCAAATATGGCAGCTTCATGTTGCAATTTAATATGTACAATGTAATTGTATGAGAACGGTGATGACAGAAAACGAAAGATGATAACGCACAAGTCCATGGGGATCTTTAATCTTTATTGATCCTTAACAGACGGCTGTGTGACTCCATAAATACTTCAACATAATGCTTGTGTGTGTGTTATTAAATGAGGATTTTATTATCTGAATGAAATTTTTTCAAATAAAGTAAGATATTTAAGGTTATGTAGAGTGGAAGATTGAAACTAACCATACCTTAAAGATTTTCTTGTTAAAAGACAGCATCGTTATTGAAAACTGCATCGTTTAGTTTTAGTGACGCCTGTCGGCTTCAATTAATTTAATCAAAATGCCTGAGGTTATTATATACTACTATTATAAATTGAAGCTAGTAAATGACAAAATCGAATATTTCTGCAGCACACATTACTTGACTTTGTCTTAAGACTATTGAACCTTGAAGCCCTTATAAACAAAACTTATTACTTGTACTTACTTAATAAAAGTTCCTCCTTCAAAGTAACAAGCTTCTGCTTTTTGGAAAAGAGTGAAAAGTCATATGGTATAGTCATCTAAGGGCATTTAATTCTAAGACCTCATTTTCCACAGGCTTCAATCGGTTAAGACGCGTTATATTCCAAGGCTCCCAATATTCCTTTTTAAAACATCTTAGAGAGCTAGGATGGAATAAACTCAAATATTTCATCAAATACACTGAATTTTTAAATAAAGTTTAATTTTCTATACTTTAGAAGTAGAGTGGTGTCATAAGTGCGGCCGCTTGCGATTAAGATATGAACATACAACGTAGTATACAACATTTACCGAAGTCTGATGAGTTTAAAGCCTTCTGAAAGATATACATAACTATCCAGATAAATAGTTCAAGCAAGTAGTTATTAGTCCCCAAAAGAAGGCTATGTTTAGTTTGGTGAAATTTCAAAGAGGTTGTTTACTTTTAGTCCCATAATACCACGATTAATTTTGTAGCATGTTATGATCACCTGAAAAAATTTAGTGACGCACTCAAACAGGAGAGACCAGAATTAATCAGTAGAAAAGGTGAAGTATTCAATCAGGATAATACGAGACCTCATACATGTTTAATTACTCGCCAAAAGCTTTTGAAACTCGAATGGGAGGACGATCCCATCCACCATATTTTCCAGACATCACACTTTCGGACTATTAATAAATAAAGAGGGTACATTAAGTTTGACACGAAGTTTGTAATACATAGGGGAAGAAACGTCGGAGATCCATAAAAAATATATAAATGTTCAGAGCGACAAACTGAGTCGCTTTAGCCAAGTCCGTCGGGATATTTCCAAACTATAACGACATAAAACTTTTCACGAATAATGGCTTCATTTATAACCAAAAATTGTAAAAATTCAACTAAAAATGTTCAAGCCCCTGGGTACCTGAATGTGTGGACCACAGAGACTTTAGTGGGCTTTTTATCGAAAATATCGGATAATGTGTGAAATATATGATTGAAATTTAAAGAGAAGCCTTTCCTAATAATATATCTTTGTATCAAAAATGTGTTAATTCGGGACAATTGTTCCCTTAGCCCTTAGAATCCTAATATAAAATTTTTCGAACTTCCAGGTGACTTTATACCGCATATATCGGCCAATATGTGAGTTATCTTAATAAAATTGAGAGAATGTCTTTTTCCTATAACGGTGCATATTTGTGATTAGAATGAATAAAATTGGTTGAAAACTCGCCCTAGACATCATATAACTAACAAGACTTATTCACCTGAAAGTACCACCCTGGCTTCAATCCTTGTAAGTTGCAAGAGTACGAAATGTGCGGCTATACCCGAACTTAGCCCTTTCTTACTTGTTTTTTCTTGCTTTGCCCTTCAATGAGCTTTCTACCAAAATTGGACACGCCAAATCGACAAACTGGAATTTGGGTCGCAGATATTTATTATGATTTCGTAATTATATAACGTCACCGAACACGGTGCACCAGTAAATTAACGGTGTTGTGTGACATTCTTCACCCAGAAAAGTGACTAACATCGACACTTGTTGCTTGTGGCAAGTGATTGTCAAGCGGCAGCAACATAATACAAGTAATTAGTTTGTGCAACGTAGTCAATTACGCATGATAAATATGTGTTGCAAGCACACACATGTATACCGCTGGCCATATAAACGTACAGTTAGTTGAACGCACTTGCAACGCGTGCAACAGCGTACCAAATTGCTGCATCCGCAGCGGAATTAAAGAGAAATTGGACACGTCGCTGCATGCGTGCGCTGGGCGTGGCATGGCAGAGCATGGCTAATTTTATTGTGGACCTTAACTACCGAAAATTACAGCATCCGCCGCCGTGTGGCGCGCAGCGACGTTGTCGCTCGTAAATTAAACACCAAATTATTGGAGTTCTCGCGCCGCTATTAGTGGCCCCGAAAAATTCTGGTTGTCTGCCACTTTGGTGCATGTAATTGTGTATGCATTTGTATGTGTATGAATGTGTGTGTGCGTTTTGGCAATACTTTCGGTTGCTGTTGATTTGAATTGTTGCAGCTGCCACCTGAATGCGCATCAACACCGCCAGCAACCGTGAGACCAACAACAACAATACCAACAACAGCCAACCACCAACAACAACGTCGACAGCAGCCTCACCGCTTCTGCAAATGAGGGCACTCAACCATTTACCGGCACAACGCGGCATGGCAGCAACGTAATGTGGTAAGTGCCGCTGCCACTGCCGCCAGGATACTTTTCCCAATTGTTGCCCAAATTAAATTTTAACTGGAAGCTGCTTAAGCTGGGTGCAGCCGCACCGCCACTCAAACGTCGACACTGATTTGCTTACAAGCTGTCTCGGCTGCTTGCCGCCTCTCTTCGTTGCATGCATGTGTGTGTTGCAACTTCAGCTTGCCGTCGCTACTGTTGCGCGCGACCGCTTAGGGTCGGCGCGTTGTGGCTTGTTGCATGTAATTTGCAACGGCGCGCGCAATTATCGTGTTCACTGCCGCCAATTCTCTTGTTGTTGTTATTGCTGTTGCTTTTCATGTTTTTGTTGCTCTCCCAATATTACTACTTGCATTTCTTTGGCGGAAAAGGTAATTTGCTGCATTGTTTTGTGGCGCGATTGTACACGGTAGCAAATGTTGCCGCAGCGCCCAACCAACAACTGTTGCTGCCGTTGCGCTTCTTCGGCGTCGCTTTGCACGGGCACGCCGTTAATCATTGCTGCAAGTGGCACATAGAATTTAACACACTTAAAGCAGCAGCAGCAAATAAGAGGAAAATAAATAATGTGGTGAAAAGCGCGCTTTTGGTGTTGCACATGCGCACCCTTCGTGCCACACACTGTACGTGTGGCAATGTGGCACCTCAGCAACGCGGCGTTTCGTTTAATTTTCAGCTGCTTGGCAGTTTGTAATTTCGCGTTGAACAATTTGAAAATCACATGTGCCACTTGGCGTTGCAACACACACTCTCGCGTGCGCATGTGTATGCGTGTGTTGGCTCTAAGGCGTTGTTAACGTTGCGGCAACAGTTAAAGTACTTAAGTATAATTATGGCCACGACCTCGTTTGGTCCAAAAAATCTTCTTGATTTCGTGTAATGCAACGCCGTTTTGTAGTAGTTTTCATTGTTGGTGTTGCATGTTGTTAAAAAATCTCATTTCAGTTTCTTGTTTGGCGTGTTCTTTTTGAGGTGGCGTAAATAGTAACTTAGCAATGGTTCCTTTACATAAATTGTTGTTGCTGTTGTTTTTGCCTTTGTAGTCTTAATTAAATAGCCCTTTTAAGTCTTTCAGTTAAGTGCTTACTTTCGTCACGATGCTTTCGATTGCCCGAAGTCGCTGTGTTCGTTTCAGTTGCAAAAAATGGTTGCCGTTTGTGAAGAAAAGATTCGAAACTCGCAAGACCGAAACAATATGTGCGATTCATCGTAAAATAAAATTTGATTCAGGCCGCTTTAAAATAAATTAATTTATATGGACTCAATGAGATATTTTAATAACCTCGAAAAATCATTGCAACATTATATATGTATTTATATGTTATTCCTGAAAACTGAGGCTTGCCTAAATCTAAAGTTAGCTAAGTTAATCTTATTAAGTTATGTTAGATGGCTGATCCCTCAGTATAGCGTAATGAGGCATAACGCTTAGATGTTATGTACAGCCCTTCGCTATTTCAATGGTTTTGTAAAATTACGAGATCCGAGGTGTTTTAGCCTTGATCTTCCATCTGCGTGGCATTCGAGGAGGAAATTGTGAGATGTTTCTATCTATATTTCTTTTAAACAGTTGATGCAACTGGCATCCGGTAAGATTGAAGAAGCACGAAGTTCACTAAATCTATGACGATTTACCCTGGGCCAGAAGAACCTTGCGAATGCACAGCTGATAGCAATTGACCAAAGCATGGTTAAGCTTGTCTGAAGCCCAGCAGTCCAGTAGTGAACCGCAAGAAGCCAATGATGCTCTACCTGTTCGCAGACCGCAGCTAATGTGACTGAAATACCAGTTCTAACAAGGTCGCCAGCCTTACAGATACCGGCAATAACTATACGGCCAGACACCCTAACTAATCTAATCATAAAATAACACGATTCGAGTAATGACTATAGACATTCCATCACTAGTCTTGAGCGCATAGCCAGCGGACTCCAGGCTAATATCGCTGCCCTACTATCGAAGTAAATAGCCACCATTCTGAATTACGCTATTGCTACCTTTATTTGGAAGACTCTGTTGTGGTCAGAAAGCCTTAAACTGCAGCTGATGGAAAGTTTCCGACAATGTACTCTTTTACCAACCCTCTCCGTAAGATTTTATCCATGAGTAAAAAAGTCTCACCGAGACTCTCCTCCAGCTAGTCTTTCCTTCCATACCTCCCTCGAAGATATGTGAGCAGAGAAACGACGGCCACAACTATTCTCGGCGATCCAGCAATTCCAGTACTTTGAAGGATTTCAGAGTGTACAGGCTCACAATCGTCTAAGTACCTAGATTTTCTGAAACTGAGGTCAAGTTTCGCTGTTATATACCTTGCGGCTTTGTCCACTGATCTTATATGCAGCAAAGAATTGAGCGTCGTAGTTGGTGTGGTTCATAGTGCACCAAAAATACTGTTGAGAGAAGCCCTTTGAACACTCGCCAATTTTTTCTTGAATGTATTATTTTCCAGCGTCTTCGACCATACAAAAGTTTCGTAGAAGATCATTGGCTTAACTATGGTTTCAAAGAGCCAAAGAACTACCTTTGTTGAGCGACCAATGACCAATGGCTCTCCTACAGCAATACAGAGCAGCTGATGCCATAAACTGCTTAGAACCTGTTTATCCAAAGAAGACCAGTTCAAACTACAAGGAATAGCCATTTTGATATTGGACAGTTTACATAAATGGTTTTGGGCAAATTTCAACCCCGCCGTAACATGTCTGTCGCTACTTAAAGACACCTTTCATGGACTTGGCGCATGCCATTTTGCTTTCAACAGTCGTCGTTAATTGATTACATCACTGATCTACAATCAGCTCAAATTTCAAATACACATATGGACCATACGATCATTGTTTACTCGGGCTGACCAAAAAAAATCACATATTTTAATACAATTCTTTATTATCACTGACCAATGCTAAGATGTCCGGATCAATAAGAAATGGTGTGATTTCTACTATTTTTCTAATGGCATTTTTTAGCATTGTTTCTTCAACTTTTTCGATGCTCTCGTCAGATGACATCACAAACTTCACTGAATTCTTTGTGCTATACAATACTTCTCCCGCAAGGTCTCTGACTCAAAGCAAAAACTAGCCACACAACTGACAAAAAATAATCCTTGCAACCGTGCCACATCAGTTAAATCAGTGTCCAAGGAAAAATTTTAATAATTCTCAGCACACACTTGCATAATCAAAACAAAAACAATCAAGAACGATACGAAACCACAATAACAACAACAATATGTAATGAGTGAAGCAAGCATACAGCAACAAATGCGCCACAAGTTCAACGACATGAATATTTAATAAGAAATAAAACGAAATTCCATAATAAAGTGAAAAGAAATTCAAAAACAAGCGAATCATTATTCCTGGAATGTCAGCAATGAACTTGATTACACGCATACAAACATAATTATTTAAGGAAAAATTAAAAAACAACAACTACACAAAAGCACTTTGTATGCGCCACACATATGCGCAGCCGCATATTCCGATAAAGGCGTCATTTGTTTAATAACAAGAGAATGCGGAGTCGCTGCGGCCGGCCGGAGAAACCCACAGATCAACAAGTGTTTGTATTTAAATTGGAATAATTAAGTGAGGCATGCACCGTGGGCTACGCGAGCGCAGCTTGGCGGGCACACCAGCGGCCTACAAAATGCATACGAAGTGAAAAATCGTTAATATTCACGAACGAACACACACACATACATACATACATACAAGCACATTTACATATGTATGAAGAATTTAATCTCGGCATGCAGGCGTTTTGACACGCCAGCGACAACGCCAACGCAGCGTTGCACTTGCCAGCGCAAGGCAGTGATTGTGGCATGCCACCAGCGCGGCGCATCACACTCACACTTACACTACCATGTATATATGTATGCATTTGTATTTCTTTATGCTGTGATTAAAGAAATTCCACAGGCAACAAAGAGCGTCGCCCCAGCAATGCCACCAATTGACCTTCCACGAATTGTATGCAACTGCACGTGCAACAAACAAACAATGCTGGCAGGAATGAAGCGTAGTGTGGCGATGACGAACGCAGGACGGTGGAGGCGGTGGGATAAAATTAATCGTGAATTTAAAGGCGCATTGTAAGAGAAAGGTTTCAATCTCGCCGCTTTTGTTATAAAATATGGCTGCTTTGTGTGAGTGTGTGAGTGTGTGTGTGGGTGCCTGGTTGCTGTATATTAACATGATCGTTCGATGGTTGCTTGTATCATTGATATGCTGGCAATGTGCTGTGCCGAGGTGAGATGAGGTGAGCTGTGCATTGGCATGTTGACAGTGATTGAACTGTGGGAATCGCCCACTGCGCTTTAATGCCCAACTTTATGGCGTGTTTAAAGGTGGGGAAATTATACAAATATTGTTAAATGGAGAATCACTTGTTGATCTTTATACACATATGTACATATGTATACATAAGAGTTCGTGCGCAGAGTTGGAAAAGAAATAAGGAAGTGCTGAGTTTGGCTGCAGACGATTATAAGACAATGCCACAGTTTGTAAGAATTAATGACGGATGGAATATATCGAGGTTTATATTCTGAAATTTTTGATATTAATTCAATACTCGTTTTTAAACGAAATTTTGAGTCAGGTTTTTTGGCTTTTGGCAACACAATAATTTATACTGCCGTAAAATGGAGTCTACAAATTCGATGTATTGGACCTAGGGGAAAATTAAACATTTTTGATGACTTTTAAATTAGATTTGCTTAGGGTCAAAAGCATTATATGTGTTTAGTTTTATTCCAATGTCTTCTTTGATTCTTCTGTTTTCCACTCAAGATCAAATATGACCCGGACAGATTCATTTAAATTGTGTGCGAAAACCTAAGCGATAAACATTTTTTTATAGATTAGTTGAACTATCGTATATGTTCGTTTGAAGTTCGCTATTCATATGCCAATTAACACGTCTCTTGAAACGTCTATGGCGTACCATAGTAAAACTAATTTTTTGCCAAATTTTTTTTCTTATTCAACATAGTTTCCTTAAAGGGTGGTCCACAGATTATATAGCCACCCTCTAACTTTTCGATACGATTTTTGGAGTACGATTTGTCTTTTCTTGTCTTGTCTTCAAAATAGGTCTCAGTTTCGGTGATCACCTCTTCATTCGACGACGAAAATTTCTTCCCAGCGAGCATTCTTTTGAGATCTTAGAACAGGAAATAGTTGCTGAAGGCCACATCTGAAGAATACGATGAATACGAAAGCAATTCGAAGCCCAATTAATGGATTTTTGCCATCGTTTTCACTGATTTGTGACACGGTGCATTGTCTTGGTAAAACAGCACTCTCATTCTCTTCAACTGTGCCCGTTGTTCGGATATTTCGTTCCTCAAACGATCCAATAAAGCTGTGTAATAATCTCTGTTGATGGTATTTCTTTTCTCAAGGCAAAATTATTCCATGCGCATCACAAAATACTGACGCCATAATCTTGCCAGCCGTCTGTCGCATTTTTCCGCACTATGGAGCGAGTTCATCATGTGCAGTCCACTCGTATGACTGTTGCTTGGACTCCTGAGTAAAATGACGGAGCCATGTTTCATCTATTGTCGCATATCGACACAAAAATTTAGGTTTATTACGATTGAACATCTTCAAACATTGCTCCGAAGTATCAACTCGTAATTCTTGTTGATCAAAAGCGAGCTGGCGGGGCACCCACTTTGCATGGAGCTGTACACGTTCAGCTGATATCTTTAGTAACCTTGGAGAAAAGTGAAATGAAAGGAGAATGCTTTAAGAACTTGCATTCTGTAATTAAAGATTTCGAAATTCGAGTACAAATATTTCGATATTAGAGACTAACTTCAAAAACAGAACCATTACTATTTTAATTGCACCCAATCTCTCGAAAAAATTGATTTGGTGCAATACTTCGAAAAAGAGTCAAGGAAATTTCTAAGAAAGCCTGACTATTCAAAATTATTTCAAAATCTATGTGTCTGGACCTCTTACCTTGATTTCGGCTCTATATGTCATGTTTCAAAGCAATCGCTATTGAATTTTTTTAATATTCAGCAGTGTATTCAAATTTAATTTGGTATCATGACCAACTACCAAATTCCTTATCCCCATAATATTACACTTTAAATCCAAAAATCCTCATATACATCCAGTTTTTGCTATTCCCTGATCAGAACCTGAAAATCCACTATTAAGTTGTTAGTACAGCATTAAGTTAACTTAAGCCTATCATAAAGAGTGAGCTTACATCCATACTGCTATCCCAAAATCTCTGATTCGATTATCATCAAAGTCTGCTTAATGTTCAACCTCGAATTACCTTGAGAAAATTATGAAACATTAAGTTAAGTCCCTTTTGCTGTGTATGTGGTCAATCTTAGGCTATTGACCTCATATTACATTTCTATATCTCTTATTTAATTATCTGAACATTCATCATATTTAAGAGCTCAAGTAATCATATCCAATGATCCTCTCTTTTGATAACCAAAAAACAAAACTATTCCTCATCAAATTATTTGAACTCATTCATAAACAATTCTTTTTAAAGACACTATTATTATTCCCTCCGCATTCATAAACCATAAATTCACCTCAAAGTGAATGAAATTTGAATTGAATCAAGTAGGTTTCTTTAAAAAGTCTACTTTACCGCCCGCAAAAAGTAAACAACAACGACCAAATGTAGAGCGATCCAATGGACACCGCTTGTCAATTATACGAAAAATAAGAGACTTATCTGCAATAATTTTTCAGTTATAATGTACATATTTATATTTACTCGCTTGGTTTGATCAGTTATGGTCAATATTTACTTATGACGAAACTACTTTGATGGACTTTAGCGCAGATATTAAAGAAAGTGTACCTTCATTGGAGTAAAATATGCTTACACTTCGTTAAATAAGTTCGGGGATGAATATATTTTTAATAAAATGTGTTATGTAGGTTAGATTAGGTTCTGGGTTCGCACTTGAACTATACCGAATATATCCAATAGTTTGACATTGTGAAATCAAAAAAAAATCCTATAATTAGAATCTTATAGGTCGATAAAGCACCCTGCGGTTAACAAAAGTCAGCGTAGGAGTTTTAATTCTATTCCCACTAGCTCACTAGGCTGTCTGTAAGCGCGAGCTCCAATCTATTAAAGTTTTGGTCTTACAAAGCGTGACAATTAAGAAGAAGATGTTGACATATTTCTCCTCCATCTTTTTTCAAAGAGCTGCTAAAAGTGACTTGGCTAAGCTAAAGAAGCCAAACCTTACCACGTGGAGATCGATAGAGCACTGACCGATTAGACAACCCACAACTAAGAAAAGGTTATGAAATAACAGCAGTCTGAAAACCTGAAATCGTACCGGTCATTGTCAAAAATCCTCCAAGCTCTGGAAGGCCTATTGTTGAAAATATCGATAAAATAATGGAAATCGTCGATTCCGACATCATCTAGGTAAGCACAAAAAAGGATGGACTAGCCAGAATTGACTGTTGGGAAGATTTATATAATATTATTATCTGTTTGGCGGGATTGACAGGGAATCATCTTAACTTTGAAATGCACTGTCAGCCATCGGATCATCTAAAGTAAGAAATCTCCCAGAAGCGGCCAGCTTTAACCAATGGGAGGAAATTGTATTCCATCCGGACGACATTGGGCAACAGATATTAATAATGTTTCGCTAGAAGTTCCAAAAGCTTGTTTGGGATAATTTTAACTATGCTAAGTAATACCTTCAATTTAAAGCAAGACATAGGAATTCCTTTTTACTTGACCTTATTTTAACTTTATACCAGATTTTTGTTCGATTCGCAAATCCGCTAAATTTGGCAAATCCCAGACAGCTAATAATAGACATTCTAGAAGTTATACAAACGGTCTTTTAAACGGTAAATCAAAGTTATGCTCTTTACAAAGAAAACGGATATGTTTTCTAACGTCATAGGTAATTAGTCAGTTATAAGACAAGCGACGGCCTCATAAATCAGCATTGACGCACTTTTACCACACACTTTTTTGACATGCTGTAAAGAATTAAGAATTTATATATCAGTATAGAACAAGTACTTTTTGAGCAGTATTTTGGAGGCACTAAGTAATCTTCACCCAAGAAGACACAGTGTAACGTCTTTAGCTGCAGTTAACGAACAAACGCGCTGCTACTGATAAGGAAACCGTCGACACATGAGATTCTATAACTATGATACTAAGTAATCACACATGAGTGCGGTGTTTACTGTCGGCGGCTACAACAAGTGTCTCTCCAAAGCCTTATCTTTAGTGCACTGTTTATTTGACTGTGAGTCTGTCTAGCTAAGCGAGTGTCCGCTTGGCCGAAGACGACGTTGATGAACTCGACCTCAATGAACACTTGTGTTTGCTCAATGAAAGCGACGGTTTTTTTTTCCGACGCTACCACAATGTGATTTATATATTATGGATGTGCGCAAGTGAATATGTGAGGCTATATGGACCCGCATATGAGTGTTCTTGTCTCTATACATGTGTGGTGTCTCATGTTGTTTATGCCTTCGGCTTCGCTGTAAATAAAGGCAAGTGTTCAGCTCAAATTTCGAGCAGACGACGCTTACTATCACTTGTTGTTGCTGTCGCATACACTACATGTTGCATGAGTTATCAATGACAATAGTGTCTCTGAGCCATACATATATACATACAGACGATAGGCGGAACGAGCGCTGGTGTCGGTGACACAAAGGCCATAAAACACCCATTAAAAAGTGCACGTTCTTGGCTGCTACTTTCTTGTTCACGGCCAGAGATAGTGTTAATGTTACCTGTGTGTATTTTTTCCACTTACTTCTCTGCCTTGCTTTGCTGTAATCTTTCGCGCGAATATCTCGTAGCAAAAAAGGCACAGAAAGAGCTCTACAAGTCCCCACACTTTGACATTTACGAAATTTGCGCAGAAGTCACGTTTTTTCGGCGCGTTTTTGTACTTTGTTGCCGCCACCGAGTCACACGCTCGCTGTGACGCAGTCGCCTAACAAGCGTTCGCGTTGGCTGCCGCGCATGCGCAATACGAGAGGACTCTTCAGCTGGCAGTTTGCTGTCGCTGTGGTGTTGAGTGTCGCTTGGCGACTTGACCCTTGGCGCTCCGACACGTTTTTGTGGTTTGTGGCGTTCCAGGTTCCCAGCAAAATTTACTTGAGTTTTATATATTTTTTTTTTCCAAAAAACTTCGTTCGTAAATTAACATTAATTTCGTTCCTTAACAGCCACAAGTGCTTTGTCACTCTTACTTCCTTCTACTTATGGACTCCGATTTCATATTAAATTTAATTCTTGCGGCTTAACCTGCTTTGCAGTGGTTTGTAATTGGAACCTTGCAGTTTTATGACTGTAAATATTTTTATGTTATTATATTTTCTTGGTTTTTATGAAAGTATTTTATTGGTTTCCTTATTACTTAAGAACTGCGTGTCATGTTTTATGGTCGCACCAAGATTATTTTGTTGATTTTGTTAATGAATTTTGAATTTATTTTTATTTTATTGCATTAGTGTTTTCATTTACATATTATACTACATATATATCAATTAGTATTAGGGTGGCTCAATTGTCCCTCAGATTTGGAGATATCAAACCGATATTTTGCACAAGTCCTTTTCCCCAAAAAGCTGCTCAGTTGTCGGAACCGCCAATATCGGATCACTATAAGGAATAGCATAAAGTCTAACCCCAAACTGTACTACATTCTCGGAAGAAGTTGTTAAGGTCGAACCACTCTACAGCCATACAATTCAAACTGATTGATGAAACTGAAAATGATAAATTTTTTAAACTGCTAAGGGTAGTTTCTGTACATCCGTTGTTGAAGTTTTTCGTTGTTTTTCATTCCTTTGTACTTACATATCTCGAAGAAGATCATAAATGTAACAAATATACGATAGTTTGTAATAAAACGGCGGTGGCGCCAACTATCAAAATTTTAAAATGCCTCTAATTTTGACCGAAACCGGTTGAAATGTGATGCGCGAATTCTTCATCCTATTACTAATCCAGAATTTTCGGAGTGATTTTTGAAACTCAAAACATAATCCTTCGAAAATGAAAGAGCGAGAAGTGACGCTCAAGTCATATAAATTTCGAAATAATACCCAGCTTCATATTTCGAAAATATACTATAAGAAGTCAGAATCTTGAAAATAATTTTCATATTGGTATTGGTTCACCCTTATGTACACATTTTGTACGCTTGCTTTTCCTATAGGGTTGTTGCGCTCACATATTCTTAAGCCTTGATCAGTTTTATGCGATAAGGCTCGGTTCGTATTTTAATTAAAATATTAAAAGAGTCAAAAATTGAATTGATTTGAAAAAAAAGGTCAAGAGAGATTATCAAGTCAACAGTAAATTATGTTTTATGTGGTGCCACATATATTTATGACGAAAATCATAGTTTAGTACATATTAAATTTAATTAGAGATGCGTTGAGACGGCATTTCTATGAATACACATATAGTATATTTGAAAACACTCCCTTACAATCACTTGAAATTGGTCGATAACCTCAAGAAAAATTTCAAAAAACTAATACTCTTATCATTTGTTTCTATAACTACAATGTCAATGATTTACGAGCTTGAAATTTCTGGTTGATTAATAGAAGACCTTTTGACCACTTTTGGAGTTCATATGAAATAATGAAGACATTTATGCGATGGTTAGTTTATTTTTTGTTAAAAAAATTAAATATTGGTAAACACACATACTCTTACACATCCTACCAATCATACATTTTTTTTATATGCCAATATTTTAATATAATTCGTAAGAGCTACAGATGAAACAGTCTTATAAGGTTTAGTAGAAAGAAATGCATTATTTTTGCATTAAATTGAAAGTTTTGTTATCATAATAATTATAATAATCTGACCTAAGTCAAAAACGCATCCTTATGTTCGATAACTTGTTGTCATTTTAAAGGTAATTTCATTTTCGATTATCACAGCTGTCACTTTAGCCGAACTTTTCACCAGCAAACTCATTGACCGTAGATAATAACAGGTTAGATCCCCAACCCAGCTCCCGGACCTTATAGCAAGTCACTATCCATGTTCGTGCCTTCCTGTTATCTTGATGGAACGCAATTCCCTTTCTTTTGATGAAGATGGCAGCTTCTGTGCTATTGCTTCTTTCAGAGGGTCCATTTATGGACAACATTGTTCAAAAGTAAGAGTTTGACCTTAGGGAAGCAGAAATATAAAAGGTGATTCCCTGCCAATACCACCAAGAAATCTCAAACTATCCCTGGTTTTAGTCTATTATATATTATATTATCAAAAGTGACCAACTTTTCATCGAAAGTAAATCAGAAATGGATCGATATTTTTGTAATCCGCAACTTGAATTAACTTATTTCCATACGTCGACTCTCTTTCTTTCCCTTTTATTTTTCGTTTTCGCTTTTGTTGAAGGAAAACTGTAGAATATTGTATATTTTGTTTCTGCTAGTATTCATCTTTGAAACGTGCAGTACTAAGTCATTGAATAAAGAATGTCTGCAAAGGTTTTTTACTACGAAATATTATGAACAGAGAGTAGAGTCTGAAACGTCTTTATATTGAGGATTGTAAGGAAATTTTTTTCTTGTTATCCATACTTCTTATATATCCCAGCTAAAAAAAATGAAGTTGCAGCACGCTAAAGCTCGCTAATTATTAGAAAAAAGGTCCTGATACTTGTTCATTTTCTGAGCTTCGGGTCCGTTGCTTCTAAACGGAAGTGACTACAGCTTCATATTTATCGAATGGACTGGCGTTCATCTTGGTCCCTAATGTCATTAATATTAACTCACTATTATACTCCTCAAGGCTGCAATAAGGGAGGTGGAAAGCGTGGGTTAGATTAAATTGCGTGTGAGGGATCAAATTTCTGAGGCCCAAACGTTCAGTAAGTTGGAAAAGGCCTTCGGTGATAATTGCTCGTCGCAAGCAAGTGTTTTTCATGCGTACAAATTTTTCAAAGAGGGTCAAGAACGCCTTGACGACAAACCACGTTCAGGACGACCATCAACATCAACTGGTGATCAACACGTCAATAAAATAAAAGAATTAGTACTTGAGAATCACTCAGAAATCTTGATTGACACTCAGAAATCTTAGTGGTATCATTGGAGTATAGAAAAAATCAGTGAAAACCATTTTGAAAGATCATTTGGGTCTAAGAAAAGTGAAATCACGATTGCTTCCAAAATCGCAAAATTTTTTCGAACAGCGTCGTGTTAACGTCTGTGAAACGTTGCTTTCCGACTACGAGGATGAGGATGAGTCTTGGATCTATGCTTACGGAAACAGACGATCAATCGGCCGAATATTGTAACAATTGTGAGCTAATGCCAAAAAAACCACGTCAAAAATCAAGGTTTTCAGTTTTCTTCGTGAGTTTTTCGCCCATTTTCAAACAATATCGTGCTGAAACCACCATATTCGCCTGATTTACTATAGCTCGATGTGACTTCTAGCCATTCAGCCAACTCAAACGTCCGCTTCGGGGTAACTGTTTTGCAGCCTTTAAACGCGAATAGCTACATGCATTCAAGACTATTCCTGAAATTGTATGGGGAACAAAATATATACCGATCAGATCATTCGTCTCCGGTAAATCACTCAAACAAATTTGAAAAATTTAGGTTGTTTTGAAAAAAATGCATTCCAAATTAAATTGATGGAGCTGATTGAAGTTTAGAAGACTGTAACTCAAAAACTATTTGAAATCACCATTCAAAATTTTAGTATGTTAATTTCAAAAGATATAACCCATCGAAATGTGAAATTAATAAAAAAATGGCTTTGTTCACACCAGCTATACTTCGCCGTTTTCTTCGTGGAATAAATTTAGCTAGTGGACGTAATATTTTCTTCAGAATAAATTACGAAAATAACCATGAACTTTCACTAGCCTAAATCTCAATTGGGCTGAATGAATTTCTGGTAGAGTACGTCAGCTTTAACATTAGTTGTCGTGTGATAACAAGTATCCAATACTAGAAATTTGAATAGCAACCCTCGTATTAACATTTAATCTATTATTTCTCAATACTACCCAACTGCCGAGTCTTCATCTTAACGAGCCTTTTTTAAGACTATTGGACTTGTTGTATAAATTAATAAGTGATTTTTCCACAAAACAATTTTCGTTTTACAAGTGCGCGCATACATTTCAGCCTATAATAATCACAATGATAATCACTTAACCGATTCGAACCATGTTTTAGCCATGTCAATGCGACGATGAACCAACTTCTAGACGCAGCGAGAAGAGTCGGAGCGCATTACACGAGCGCATGTCAATCGATTTGACGCCTTGGCAGCTTGATTACTTGATTGCCGCAGCGATGTGTGTATGTGCGTGTGGCTGGGCGGCCAACCATTCAACTTGGCACAAGTAGAGTTGAAATGAGTCGCGGCAAGTTGCATGGAGTTGATATTTAACATTGATTACATTTAATGCGGCACAATAAATTTCTAATGAGTTAGCAGGCTGGCTAGCTGGCGGTGCTGATGGGCTGATTGACTGACTGACTGGCCGCAGGCATATTTTAGACAAGCGCAAAGCGACTAGCGTTTGACTATTATTGACTTAGAATGACCAGAAAATTAATAAACCAGACGATTGGATTTTTTTTTGTCGATGTTCTTGTTTTTGGTTTTTTTTTATACCCTGAACAGGGTGTATTAAGTTGGCGACGAAGTTTGTAATATCCAGAACGAGTAGGCACTATGAAGTATATATACATGATCATCCCGACGACCTGAGTCGGTTTAACCTTATCCATCTGTCATCATTCTTACTGTCCATGTATACGCGAACTTATCCAATAGTTTATGAGATATCGATCTGAAATTTTGCACACGTTGTTTGCTTTCTAGGAAGTTTCACATTTGTCTGAACGTCTATAAGATATAGCTGTCATAGAAACCCACCGATCACAATCGTGTCCTTATTTGAGAAACTTTTTTATTTGACGAAATATCTTCACCATATTTGGCAAAGAGTATTATCTCGGACGGCGCTACAATCTCCGTATCTATAGTTCAGATCGGAGCACTATAACATAAAGCTGTCATAGAAACTGACCGATCGTAATCAAGTTCTTATATGGAAAACTTTTTTATTTGACGAGATATCCGCCCAAAATTTGGCTTGTGTTATTTTCCAAGGCAATAATGCAGTCTCCGAAGAAATTGTTCAGATCGGCCTACTATAGCATATAGATGTCATACAAACTGATCGTTAAAAATCAAGTTTTTGTATTGAAACTTTTTTATTTGTGCAGGGTATTAAGGCTTAGTGCAAACGAAGTTAACATTTTTTGTTATTATTATTATTTCTTGTTGTTGTTGTTGTACACCTAATCGATGTTCGAGCGTAATTTGTGCGGCGTTTGCTGACTTGTGGCCAATAACAATGGGTGTGCGCCTAAACTTATAATTTTTTTCGTTATTGTTGTTTTTGTTTTTATGTTTTGTTGTTGTTTTTATTTTGTCTAGGAATTATGCGTTCGTTGTTGCCACAATGGAAACGCTGTTCGACTTAATAAACTCCCCTCGCATGTTTTGCTGCGCTTTGTGGGTTAATTGAAAGTTAATTTATTATAATAGCGACTAGCTTGGCTTCGATTAGACATAAACGCACACATACATACATATACATAGCAGACATTTGAGCTCATCGCTTTGGTTGTGGCATTTGCGTTTGAAATGTGTCATACGCTTGATTGATGGCATTAAACGACCATTGTTGGTGAATATTAAAATGGGTAGTTGCCATATTTTTTTCCAAAATTTCATAAGCACGCGTCTATATTCATTAATATATATTTATGTATATACAAGTCATCAAATGCATTACATTTTCTTTTGCAGCACTCATTTAATTTAGACTACAACAACAATGGTTGTTCTCATGTGGCCTTCAATACAAACATTTCCACATTTCTTTGTGCATACAAAGATACTTGCTAACAAACATATGTACATGTATTCTCACATACACATATCCATACAAACATTTATGAGGTCACACTTCCTCTCCAACACGTGCAACATCAGCGTCAATTTATTTTAATAAAAGAATCATTAAAATTATTCTAATAGTTGGGAAGCTGTAACGCACACACACAGGCACAAATAAACACACAACTCATACATACATATAATCTAAATAAGAGTATGTGAAACATTTTTCCTTTACCCAAATAACTGTTTGTGCCACTCTGCTAGGGTTGTAGGGTTCAATTAACGCTTCGATCTGCCGCCGACGGCTTCACACAATTAATATTTGCTTCTAATCTGCCGAATTGACTGTTTGTATGTATGTGCATATGTGCGTTGTTTCTTTTTATTGCTGAGGGAAATTAAATTCTGCTCTGAATAAATACGTCATGCTGATAATTCATTGAATTACTCATAACTCATATAATGAGTAGCCCAAACTCTGTTGAGATAAGACTCGAAACCATTTGAGAAGGAATTTGAAAAATAGCAGAGCACACCAAGGGCCAGCTGAATATTTATGAACACTTCAGTGTCACCAGTAATAACTGTTGCAGTTTTAGAGTTGTCAAAGCAACCAATGTATAGGTGTTCATATCGATAAACAAAATTTCGAAAATAATAGAGAAGAGGTCTCGAAGACTGGTCCGAAATTGATTCCAATATTGTAAAATTAATTCAATACCTGATGTCTCAAATCATCTTTGGAAAAGTAATAGTTAAAGATTGCTTTTACAAAACTGTTCAAAGTAAACCATTTGGAGGATATTTTTAACAGAATCTACATCTAGAGTTGATCTAGAGTTGATTGGTTAGTTGAAAGCGCCAAGTATCTAGTTGACCGTATTTAGATCATTATTAGGCCCGTTGTGTTTATTGTACCTGATTTGTTTCCACCCCAGTTACCCAATGTCCCTCAGTTGGAGCCTTTTGAGTCATGTTAGATATCCCATCTCAACCGGTTGAAGACTGAGCATTCGAAAGGGTAATGTTCCAGTGTCTCATCATCCTCTGCGTTTGATCTGCATTTGAAGGTAGAATCCTTGAGTTAGCCGCCCTGAGTTGCAGATGTTTCAAGACCTGAGGTATTCCTCTCTCTCTGTTATACATTATCTTCAACAACTTGTTGAAAAATCTAGGGCAGCTTACAGGAATTGTGTCCCCGCCTTTGTATTACTACATAAGAAACTCATTCCTGTTTTTTTCAATCTTTGATCCGTCAGTGAATATGTGGAACACGTCGTTGGAACTGTCGATCACAGATACATTGTTTCATAGCTACCGGGAAATAGAAACCTTGCGTTTAATTCACCATGTATCTCATTTTTTCGGACGCATTACCAATTTAGCCCGGGCTCAGTTACAAGGTTGAATTGTGCTCTCTAACCGTAAGCATTGCGTCACACTTCACTTGAATATGTAATAGCCGGATATCAAGGATTACCTTCAAGGACTTTCTTATATTAGTTTTTATTGCGCCAGTAATCCTCAGAAAGTAGGCCCGGGGCTTTAATGCGGCACGTTTAACTAATAGCTCACGTAAACCACTTTTCTACAGCCCTAACGAAAGTTTTAAAGGAAAGTCCCACTTTCATGTTTTCTCTCGAGCTTTGTTTTTATGTCGTCTTGCCTTTTCCGTAAAAGACATATTTCTAATTTCTCCATGATAATAGTTAAACCATGCAAGAGACTACTTTAAAGTTCCCTTGTTGAATAGAATTATTATTTCATTTAACAAAGTGATGACTCCTTGTGAGATGCTACACATCTGATTGAGCAATTTTTATTCCTCCTCATCATAAATAGCTTAGCATATGACTTGGTCAGGCCAACAGGTTCTGATTAAAGCCAAAGCAATGATAGCCGATATCAATTCAGCCGTCTTAGCGTTGTTGATGGCATTTTTATGTAAAAAGTTATGAACTGATTTGCCTTTGACGTACGCTTGCTTAAGTGCCCTGCAACTTTAGCTATCAACCATCATTTATACTGTCTGCATGTAGTCTTGCAATAAACAATGTTTAATTCTTACCGTACCACCTACGGCACCAAGGGTTACCTTCTTACGAAATCTCACACAGAGTCGCATTTGACAATAAATTCACTTTGAAGTCTCGGAAGAAATATGCGCTCGCGTTGGCAGGATAAATTCTTACAGGATCATTTAAAGTTAAAAAAAATATGTGTTTTAGTTAAAACCTTAACTTAGAACTTGGACGAAGAAAAAAAACTAAAAGTTGGACTTTTGGCAGACACTTTTACAAAAAAAGAAATATCAGTGAAAATTTCGCGACATTTTTTTTCAAATAGTTGTAATCGAAAAAAAAAAATCTTTCGTCCAAGTCTTTAAGAATTGTATCTCAAAGACATGTGTAAAATTTCATGAAGATCGGTTGAGTAGTTCTCGGGAAATCTTGCCAACCGACTTCAAAAAAACAGTTTCAAGAAAAACGCGTTTAAATACGGCGCACTTAGCCTAGCTAGCCTCTAGCGCAGAAGTTCTCAAGGCTTTGTTACCGAAACTACTAATCGAATCAACTTGAAATATTTGTGTCGTAGAATTTAATAAGACAATAAAAAATCGATGTTTTGAAAACCGTAAACCCATGTAACTCATTAATTATTATGCCAATTAAGAGCGCGATCCGTCAACCAGTTTGTTTACAGTAGCTGCTTAAGTCGGTACACCTCAGTAGTGCGATCTTTACAAAGAATAAAAATATCGAATAAAGAATTTGTCTGAAATTTTGTATTAAGAAACGAGTTAAGAGTGCGGAATCATTTCTAATATTGGCTTAAGGTGATTCAGTTTTATGAAAAACACAAGCCTACGGGTGCTACAAAGCCTCTAAAGACAGTCGAGAGATCGTTAAAGACATGCTTCGTTCTGGAAGAGCTTCGATCTCTTCGATTGATGAAAATATTAAAAAAAGGATGGCTTGAAAATCGTCAGGCAAGTGTTAGAGAGATGGCAAGTCCGACCGAATGATTTTGGTGTATATTTTCGGTATGAAACGCGTTCTTGCTTGACTCGTCCCGATAAAACTGAATTTTTTTCGCATCGAGCCACAACTATGACCGAATTTAAACCAAAAACCCAAATAGCAACATCCATCAACCACCGTAATCAGCAGATTTGAATCCGTGTGTTTGTTTCTTGTTTCGGAAACTGAAATTGCCGGTCCGTGGAACCCGTCTGCAGTCAATCGAAAAGATAAAATAAAATCCGCTGACGGAGCTGAAGGCCATCCCAAAAAGTGCTTATGAAAAGTGTTTCGTGGACAAAATAAATAATGACGAATAATTAAATATCTTGCGTTTAATCTACAATTTCCGGAAACTTTTTTATCACAATGGTCCATGGCATTTGAGTTGTTCTAAAATAAGATTCAGCTAAAGAACTCAGTAGAACACTGAGCTCATGAAATCTCAGGACACAACAAAGTTTCAAAGTTCCTAGTATCCTACGCTTTAAAAAGTCAATCAAGCAAAAAACAAAAATAGTTCATAAAGTTTTGAAGAGATAGCTAAATAACTAGTTCTCACGTAGAACTCGAAGAGCTAAAATCTTTACAAATGTAGCATAAATATGCAGAAGTAATTAGAAGAGCGCTCAATGGCGCGCATATTTTCACCAGCACACAAATTAACCATAAATTCTACTTACCACAAGCTGTTAAAGTGCTAAAGCCGCAACATGTAATAAACAAACGCATTTACACGCAAACACACACATACAAAGCGGCATATATGTATGTGTATTAGCGTCGCTTATAATAAACAAACGGTAAGGCGAGACGTTTACAAATTATTATTACGCTCAATTGTAGCAGAAAGCCATCAATGTGATTAATCACGGCATTAGCGCTGAATAGCATTAGCGGCAATAAGCGTTAGTGTAAGCCTGTTCAGGTGGCGTGGACCAAGGCGGTTAAACGCCGCTTAAAGAGCCGGCAATGAGTGGCTGCCCACTTAACGGCCACAACCGGCAGCCGACACCAGCAACAGCAAACACGGCTTATGCATGTACTTAAGCTGCTGATGGCGCTGCCACGGATAGATAGCAATATTAGCGAATGTTGCAAAGTGGCAGCAACCGTTGGCAGCGGCCACAACGCCGACGATTAACTGGCTGTGACTTTTTGCCACCAACTGGCGACAAAATATTTTTACTGATGACTCTGTTCGGATGTTTTGTGCGCGACACGACAACGAAACGCGACATTAACGGCCGCGGCGGCAACAACAAGAACAACAACAACATGCGGTGGCAGTCAATAGTGACAACACAACGAATGGCAACAACACTAATGGTGACAGCGCACAGCGGCAACGAGTAATGTTGTCGCCAACGAGTCAGCATGTGTGCAACAACAACAACAAATGCTTAAGCATGCCAGCCTGTCGATCGCATCAACGGTCACAAGTAAGCTTCGCGCATGCGCCGGCTTGTAATGAGAGGGAGGCGCTGGCTGTTGTCGCAAACGTCGCGCTCGACGACTCTGTCACACAAATTGTTGCACGCTGTTCGCTGCTTGCTAACAGCAAAGAAATGCGATTACCGTTTGCCGAAATTGATTACACACGGCCGCAACCGGCCCAGGCGGCGCGCAAATTTTCGTTGCCACAAAATTTTTGCATCTTTTTTGCTTGTCTCATGTTATTGTTGCTGCTTATTGCATGTTTTTGTTGTTGCTACTAGGTGTTGTTGCATTTGTTGTTGCGGGCGCGTATCTTGCGCGCGCATCTTGTCGATATTTTATTGGCGATTGAAATGTTCAGTTCAAAAGGTCAGCGCGCCTGCGTGTCAAGTTGCGGGCGAGGGCAGCAAGGCGCGAGTGTGAGAGCGCTTTTTTCTTGCATCTACTTTTGTGTTTTCTTCTTCTTCGGTGTATGTTACCGCCTTGGCTCACAGCTATATATGACTCCAGGCCCGTTGACTGCCTTCAGCGTCAGCGCAGCTATTAATTTGGCAAGCTTAGCATGGTGTGTTGTTTCTGTTGGTGTTTGTAGCTTTTGCTTAAAGTTGTTTTGTGATTTTTTCTGCATTTACAACAACATCTGCTATTTTTTTACGCTCTTGACAACTAATTTGTGCGCATGTTTTGGCAGGCAACTAATGAGCGGCATGTTGTTGTACATGCGTGCGAACAAAGTTGTTACAGCGTTGTTGTTGTTTTTGCTTATACCGTTGAACTCAGCAAAATGCGTTAGCAGCAACAGCGTTTATAACAACAACATTTGTTACTTCGTAAATTAAGCATTTTCTTTATAATTGGCGATTAATTGCTTCCGCACTTGTTCTTGCTCTCGCTGAGAGTCCACTAAGTCAGATTTATATGAGAATGAGAAAATTTAGTGGATTATGTAGATGTTTTAATGTTCTCTTTTTAATTTTATGATTGTTTTACAAATGTGAAATATTAAAGCTCCTTGTCTTGATTTTGATCGGTCAGTTTGTACAGCACTTATATAGTGGTCCGATCTGAATAATTTCTTCGGAGATTGGACCGTTGCTTCGGGAAAAAATTCTAGCAAAATTTCGTGAAAGTATATGTATTTTCACCATACAGAGACTTGAATTCGATCGATCAGTTTTATAGTTATTATATCCTATCGGCGATTTCGACAAATGAGCTACTTTATGGGGGGAAAAAATTGTTTCCAAAATTTCAAAGCGATGTCTCAAATTCAGAGGGACTATTTCGCGTATATATAGACAGACAGATATGGCCAAATCGCTCAACCAGCTCATCACGGTAAATTTTTTCTGTACTTTACAGAGTCTTCGTCTTCGAATACATCCTCATAAGGGTATAAAAAGGTACACAGTATTTCGGAAATTTGGTAAACTACCCTACCTTGACTTGCTAAATTCGTGGTCACATAGTTTACGATGCTTTCTTTAGTCTACCTGTATAAACACTATACAAGGCCTTGCAGTTGTTTCTAACTGGTCTTTACACAAGGTCTAGCAAGCAAAACAAAACTATATAAACATATCTAGTCTTGTGAAATAGTAATTTCTCCATACTCTTTTATTTTTTAACTTTAACTGTCTCTCATATTTCCATGTTCCTACTCTAAGGTCTTCGCTGAAAAAGGAAATTTTTGTCAAATCACTAAAGTGACAGTGCAAATCAAGTGAGAACTGACTAAATGATCGGTAAGCATGAGCAAATATGGTCTACAAAATTGAATTATAGAAATCTATGTAACGCATGAATCGAATGAACCTAACTACGGATAAACTGTCATCATGAATTGAAAGGCTTATATTGTAAGGATTTAGAATGTCAGATTATTTTTGTTGACTCTTGCGCCCAACATGAGTAGGAGAACAATTACCACCTTGACAATTTTCACTTTGAAATAAAAAACACAATTGTTTTCTGCTGTTTCGAAATTTTTATATTTTTAAATTATTTAATTTTTTCACTTTAACTTCAAGAATTTTTTATTTTGAGCCGGTGCTGCAACGATCCAAGCCGTGGGAGACGATTACGTTACGTTCCCGTGCAGAATCAAAATGCGACAAGAGAAATTTTCCATCGATGACAATCGATTATTTGTTGGGCCGTGTAGAGTTGTGAGGTGTGGTGATCTCTTAGAGTATCCTCCATATATTGATGTATAGTGTTTTGTGAATGTATTGGTGTTGTCAAGTGTGGTGAGTTGGGGTGTCAGTGTTGGACCTTGTAGAATGGTGTGTAAGCGGACGGTAGAATAGACTCATTTAACCAATTTTTAATAAAAATCATATCACTTTTCCGTGACAAGCATTAGTCAATGACGGAATTGGTATTTGTGGTCTCAAGATCGCAGAGGAGCTCAGGGAAAGACAAAATAGATCAAATCGAGACTGTGCGTTTGTTGAGTAAGAAAATTGTATCATTCCTTCATAATTACCAGATTTTTCCGATTTATAAAAGTTTGTTACTGAATATGTCGATGAAAAAGAAACTTTTCGTTACTCTCAGAATAAATTGTCCGGTTAAGCCTTTTTGTGGCCACTGGTTGACCTAACCGCTTGAAAGCACAACGCTTCTTATCCAGTTGTTCTGTATGATTTACTTTGGGTGGTTGTTGACAACTTGAACTGCTGCGGACTTCTATAAGTCTCGTACTCTGCATGAAAACCCCAATAGAGAGTTCCTCAACCGTCAAACTATTTCATTTTTTTGTTCATTGTTTGAAGACTCAGTCTCGTTATCTCAGCTGTCGGTCTGCCTATTTCACAGAATGCAATAATTCGCACTATCAATCTGTTACACTCTGTGATTCTTTCACTATACACGCTTTCACATGCCTCTTTCTATTACTGCATACCTCTCTCTATTACTACACTTTCTTACTACCAACGCTCCAAGTAAACATCAAATACCCACTATCTAAATAAATTGCACTAGTTTTGTATGTAAAGTGCCCAGTAATCGGAACGAAACTAATTCGCAGTTATTTCTTGCTACAATTTAATGTAGTCAATTTCAAAGCGATGCGAATCAGACGAGTGTGCAACTTGTAAAATGCAACATTAATTTCACCGCGATAAAATCTAAACTAATAAATTTACGACAAACACATGGTGAACAACAGCGAACAATCGTTGCTTAGGCGACCACGATCGGTGGCGCTCCACCGCGCTGGCGCATAGCTGGGCATGCAGCCATTCGAACAATGTACGAAGTGAGTTCGTGCCGTCTAACTTATGCACAGACAACCTGCTTATCTAGCGCTGCGATATTTTAGTATCTGCTTACCATAATGTATAGACTAGCGAGCTGCCTTCGGATGAGATTAAATAATCGCAGGAGGCAGAGCGCACAGCTTAGCTGAACGTTGGTTGGTGCTTTGTGGTTGGCCGGCCAGCCGTATGTAACTATTTGCCAGCAGCGCGTGTCCGCAAGAATCGCATCACAGCCGACGATAGGCGAAAAGGCATCTCGTGAATCTCTAATGCAGCGTCCGCCAAGAGTCCATATCTTGTGCGCCACCCCGTAAATACGAGTAGAAGATAAATGCAAAATATGTAAGAAGCGACTTAAACCGCACCGAACCGAAGTAGTTATTTGCGTTTGTTTTTCGATTTACGAAATGTTTTAAGAGTAGATGACCTACATAAGTCTTAGATAATTTGGATGAAGTGGGTAGTAAGTACGGAATATTAACGGGTAATTCTGTGAAGAGTTTTAATATTTAGAGAATGAGAGAGATCCACTAGACCAATTTACACGTAAACTTTGTGGAGAAGACGAAAGCACAAACAAAAACACCGACAGAAAAAGAACAAAAGCGAAGAGCGGATGAAGTCGGTTGAAAACATACCCGGAATGGAATGGAGGACTTTTCGACGAACGAAGTTTGCGACAAACAGAGATACAGAACAAAAGAGAAAATTGGACGGAGTCGGTTGGAAACATAACCAGAATGGAATGGAAGACTGCTAGACGACCGGAGTTCCCGATAAGCAGAGTCGGATTAAAAGGTCGATCGAATTAAAGTCAGTTTGACTCTAGAAGAGATAAAGAGACAGTCATGTAAAGACGTTGAATTATGACATCCGGCTGAATATACTCATAAACTAACCGTTAATGTGTCAATGTCATAAGGATAAATATAAGATAAAGGTCTCGCTAAGAAGATGGATACATGATTAAAGGGTCGACTATTTGAGAATCGGGAGGAAAAAGTAACATAAAGATGGACAGAGAAACAAGAAAGCTGCAATTGTTTGGTCTGAAAAACGGATGGAAAAAAATATGGACGGACAATAAGTTCAATTAAGAAAGGATAGATCAAAAGGCGTTAAAATCACATCATAGGATGGATAGACAACGGATGTTTGGTATAAGAATGACTGATAGGATAAATCGAATGGAAAGTTCGACACCGGCAGATAGATGACCAATTAAATGGCTACGTGGATGGGTCGTGGGTATGAGACAGTTGGATGTATAGGGAAACCAAGCAAGCTAATAAACTGGTAGATAAATTTACGTCTACGAAATCGGTCTCGGATCCACTAAAATGTTCTCTAGAAGATCAAAACACAAATGGATAAAGTTCTGGAAAACAATTATAAAGACGAACCAATCCAAATTGTTTACTGCAACAAATTGTGATGGGGTTAAGATTTGCTCACAAACACAGATATACGAGACTCACACATAAAAAAATAAATGCAGTTAGTGACAGAACCCACTGGAGCCACTAACGTCAGCCTCATATTTGCATAAACCTACACAAAGCCATCGTTTCGTTCGGCATGCGCTACACAATCGGCAAGACAATGCCACACAAAAGCAAAAATCGACGATATTTTTAAGCTCAGTGGCAGCAGCAGCTCCAGAATCATTTGTATCATCGCTTTTGGCGACCACCTGGTGGTCTTCAATGGCCAGCACGTGCATGCGGAAATACAGCCAACTAAGTTATGAATGTCTCCAGTTGCCAGTTGCAACCGCTGCCGATTGTGGCTGTCTATATTTGTGAGACCCCACTCACAGCGCTGGGCGGCCATGGCGAATGAGTGACAAATAGTGGCACTTGTTGCACGGCGACTGTTGCAAGCGGTTGATCTTACCGCTATTGTTGTTACATATATAAATTCAAACACTACTTGCTTCAGCTGCCACTTGGCGGGCGGCTCTACAAAAGATGTGCTCGCGGGACTCTTTTCTTTTCTGTTTTTTTTTTGTTGTAGCTGATCTTACAATATGGGAAAGTGGCTGCTTCTAAGGATTGTTCAACATGCACTTACATACATATTTATTTGCTTTACATATATTTATTGCACTAAACGGTAGTTTACTTGTAGCTTCCTCCGGCAGCTGCTGCCATCAGCCTTGCATAGAAAGTTCATGCCACATGGCCATATATTACCTTTTGCCAATAGAATCGTGGGAATGGCTTGTTCGCTGTTGTTCCTCTTGACATTTCAGAGTTCAAATGTTGTTTATTGCTTTTTTTTGGTATTTGAAGTTATTGCCCTTTGTTCGATGCTACCATATTTATGTTGGGTAGAAACTAAAATGATTGTGGGACAGAAGTTATGGATTTTTTTTTTACTATTTTTAAATGTTTAAGCTCTTTAGCTCTTAGATAATAATAATTGTAAAAGCTCGAGAGATATGTGTGAGTGACGATAGAGAAAACCGTTCTGAATGCCACACCGGAGTTTCCGTAGTATTGACCATCGATTCAAATTATACTCTCATCAACACAAATGTCTTCCAAACAAATTACCTTTAATTGATTGCCACCAATTTGGCGCATATGATAAATTACCCGAACGCAAATTCGCCACCTCCAGCCAAATAACGATGTCACCAGCGGTCAAATTCAGCCAACACCAACTACGACTGCAAAGCAATTTGAGTTTTGATGGCCGTGTCTGCGACTAATAATAATGCTAACGTATGACGCGTAAGATTTCAACAGATGCCACAAGTGTCGAGTGTCAAATGAATGAGCGCACACCTTAAAATAAAAAGAGGAAATAAGTTATAAACCTCAAAAGCAACAACAAAAGCCTAAAATACATGAACTCGCTGACCATCAGCCAAACTTGGTGCGGCACAACTTCCACTTCGAATGCAATTAATCAAACCCGTTTGCACTTGTGCGCAACCTGTGGCGGTTGACATGACATGAGTGGCAGTTTTTGGTGATGTGGCAACTGCCACAAAGTGCAACAAGTGTATATGCACTTACACAACAATTGATGGATGTACTTAGATGGGTTGCTACATATATTCTACACGTAGAAAATTATTATTAAAATTTTGCTTTTTTATAATTGAACCAAAAGCTTCAAGATGAACACTCGGGAGATAGTTTAAAGAAGAGATTTTATGTGGTTTGTGGGCCGGTGGAATCATCGACCCATATGGCTCAAAAACGATGCCGGTGAGAACGTAACCGTCAATCGCGAGCGTTATCGCGCCATGATAACCGACATTTGGTTTCAACAAGACGGCGCCACTTCCCACACATCGCATCAATCAATGGAGTTATTAAGAGAACACTTCAGTGAGCACATAATTTTACGTTTGGCCAGTCGATTGACCACCAAAGTCGTATGATATCACACTGTTAGATTTTTTCCTGTAGGGATATGTGAAGTCTAAAGTCTATGCGGACAATTCCGCTTCGTGTCATTCGCCAGTTACCAATCGAAATGCTCGAACAAGTCTTCGGAAATTGGACTCAACGAATGGACCATCTGTGACGTAGCCACGGCCTACATTTGATAGAGATAATCTTCAAAAAATAAATGCCAAAGAATGTTCTCTCAAATGATAATAAACATGCCCCATTAAATTTGAAATTTCTGTGTTTTTTTTAAGCAGGGAACTTCAAAATGGATTACTCCTTAATAACTAGTCACATCTGTATGTAACGTAATATGCCTTAAAAATTAAATAATTTTTTCTAGACTGGATTACCATATCATAAAACACATCCTCTTAGTTCATTAAGGTAATTTTGACTTCCGGACTCCTCGCCTACCTTGCTTCGTACCGTTCGGTTTATGGAAGCGAAAGTTGTTATCAGGCTCGGAGAATCTGGGTTTCTAAATGAACGCGAGTCTGAGTATTCGGAAATCTTCGCACACTTTGACTTTATACCCGATCTTTTGGATCATGGAGTCGCCAAACTAAACTTTGGCCCACACGTCTGCGAGGGAGTTTTGGGAGAGCGGCAGTGAGCACTTACGGATAGGTCAAAGCTTGGGATGAACTCTCTATCAACTTTGTTTAGACTTCCTGACCACTACAATGTTTTTCAAATCGTTCCAAGTTCCTGACGTTAAAGCACCAGTACATATTCTGCTTCGGAGCTTCTTTAAGAAAAATGACTACCAACACTGATAGCAGCGCGGCGATACTTGCCTTAAGCTTACTGACCGAGCGTTCAGAGTCACTTTGTGATAAAAGTAGTGTGGATGCCAGGCCACAGCGGAATCGTAGATTTCTGTAAATCTGACGAACTGTCAAGTAAAGGTAATCAGGATATGTAATCAGTATAATGCGAACGGGGCGATGTTCCCTTCTCCTCGTTTGTTCGCTTGCTAGATAGCCTTGGGTCGTGAGAACTTCATCAGCGCTGGGCCATCATCGATTCATTCGTCATCCTTTTGGTCCAAGATCGATTGTAAGGGATCCTGTGAGCTCTTTGTCTTTAGTAAGGCCAGTCTCTCTCTAGTTGTGGTAGTTCTAACAGGCTATTGCTCTATCGGCATCCATGCTGTAAAGTTGAAAATCTTACTGGAGCTCTGTTTTTATGACTTTGCAGTGGACTGCATGTAGCAGTTCAAGTGCGATCTTCGATTGTGTAACGCTAATGTGTTGTCAGCACAAAAACAGATACTTGATAGTTCTTTCAGAAACAATCGCCGCTTTATTGCATTCGCCAGCTTTCTGCTTGCTCATCTTTACTCACTATGATCGGCTCTCTTGTTTAGAAACATACGAGTACAATCAAATTAGTACAACCCTTCTTCTTAGACATTATTGGTCTAAAACCGATTCCGAGCCAGCGATTTTTAAGGGTAAGTCTTTTAGGGATCATATACATTTGTTCGTCAGTTTTTAAGATATCCGATTGAAATTTAATACGTAGCTGCATTTTAATGTTCTATCGATTAAATCGGGCAGTTATATCACATACCTCCCGTCCAACCGATTATTAAGATTTTTTAAATTACGTCTTAAATATCGCTGGCTCGAAATCGATTATGGACCCACAGTCTCTTAAGCAAAGTTCTTCTAAATGATCCGTAGAACATTTTCCGCATACGCGATCCAACGTTTATATCTTCGAAACTATTTGCCGAACTTTCTTTAAATTTTTGGATAATATTCTCAAGTATATATACCTTCGATATATATGCAAAACAAAACATTGATTTTGGAAATTAACAAATGGCTTTGACCACTTAAGCTAGTGTATTTATTGAAGAGTATTGTTTATTCGATTCGCCACTTTGCAAGTGTTCGGCATATGTGCTATTTCTCGTCAATATAAACAAGTTTAACTGACCTATAACCATCTTAGATTTCTCCAAGTGCATCTTTATATGTTTGACTCACCATTTACAGCTACTAAAAGCCACAAACTTCTCAGCTGACAATTGAAATGTGATGATGCCGTTGATGAAATGTCATAAAGTCACAGCAATGAGTTGAATGCGAGTCGTGCCGTGGTGAGTGGCCGCTGATGTTAGAGGTTATGTAGACAACTTTTCGTACAACAATGAATGACGCAAATTGACTGTCATTGTTGTTGTTGTGTGCCCGGTTTTATGGCTTGTTTCTGTTAGTTGCTTGTGTATAATTATGAAGACTTTTTCGCCGTTATTTTTTAGGTCATGCGCACCTAAATTGCTGGTTGTTGCTAATATTATAATGTTTCGATGTTGTTGTTTTACGAGCTCGTTAACTGCTACGAGAGAAAGCCAGCCGACTAGCGATTGTCTGCGTAGTAGACCTTTTAAGTCAACAATAAATTACCGGCGATTTTTCTTAAGCTCTTTATTTAAAACTTTTGCCGGTTTTTAGGAGTTATTTTTACTTTTGTGTTTTTTTTTTTAATTTTCTGTTAACTTTTTTTTAGTTTTTTATATATTTTTGTTAATTTGCAACCGTTGATTGTTAGTCACCGCGCAGTCACCAGCGCTTGACCATTTTGCTGGCATGGCGATTTTTCAAAATCACAGCTTGCTGCCAACTAATTACAACATTTGTGAAACGTTCTCAATCACTGTTGGCTCAAGCACAAATAACGGGTAAAAACCATAACAACAACAACAGCGCTTGGCTTGGCAGCACGTCGTCCGCCAAAAGTGCCAAATAAGAGTGGATTTTGAAGTTGAGCGGCTTGTAAATTATGAACGCCACTTAAGCGGCACAAGTTGCAGAGACACACCGAAACATAAAAACAACAAAAGCAAGACATACAGGAAAATAAAAAACCCTGTATGCGTTAAAGTACGTTTGTTCTTGTATTTGCAATGATATATTAGCACTTGCAATCACACATATAAACATATACACAAACAAATATGAGCTTGCGCTTGTGTGAGCGCTTCTGTGGCGGCGCGATTTCACGGCAAGGCGCGCATGCGCAGTAAATTTTTGACATATTGCAGCGCTACCAAGCGGCTACCAAATCGCAAGCAACTGTTTTCCTGTTTATTTGTGCGCATGCGGACAGAAATACACATACTTATGCATATATACACCGATGCACATGCATATGTGTTTAAAAGCGCAAACATACATATGTACATATTACTACATGTAAGCTAAAGGTTTATGTTCGTAGCTATTAATATGTGTTTTATGTGTTGTCACTGCATTAGCGCTTGTTATTGCTGTTGTTGTTGCTTTTTTCAACTTCCATAATATTAAACTAGCAACAACTATTTGAAGTTTGTGCCATTGACGCCACTTGTGTTGGTCAAAAATCGCTAGTTTATTGCGGTATTTATTTTTGTTATTGCTTACTTTGTAATTTGCGGCAACAACAACAACTACACACATAACCAAAGCTGTGTGTTATTATACCCTGAACAGGGTATCTTTAGGTTGCAAGGAAGTTTGAAACAGCAAAATATACATGTAAACACATACAAAAAAGGTCAGCGTGACAAGCTGAGTCCATTTGGCCATGTCCATCAGACTATCTGCCTGTACATCTAGTACCCGTATATGCCTCAATTTTAGAGATATCAATCTGAATTTTTGCACACATCGTTTTCAGTCTCTGAAGCTGCTTATTTTTCGGAATCGCCGATTTCGAACCACTATAGCATATAGCTGTCATACAAACTGAACGATCAAAGTCAAGTTCTTGTATGAAAAACTTTTTTATTTGACAAAATATCTTCACGAAATTTGGCATGAATTATTGTCCAAAACAAAGCTACAATCTGCGAAGAAATTGGTCAGATCGGTATACTATAGCGTATAGCTGCCGTATAAACTAAGCGATCGTACTGAAGTCTTTTTATGGAAAACTTTTTTATTTAACGAGATATCATCACGAAATTTGGCAAGCAGTATTGTCCAAGACAACGCTCAAAATCTGAATATATTATTTGAATCGCACAGCCATAGCATATAGCTGCCATACAAACTGGCCAATCAGAATCAAAATAAAGATGCTTTTTTAACTTTATAAATAATAAAATAATTTCAACTGTGAAGGGTATAAGAGCTTCGGTTCAACCAAAATTAGCGATTTTTTTTTATTTTTTGTTGTTGTTTGAATTCGCACTAACGGTAATTGAATGCAAGTCACACACTTGTGCGTCAGCGGCTGCAACGCATTGCCACTACTTAGTTGTCAAGCCATTAGCTACTGGCCGTTAATTTTGGCGGCACATACGGATACAGACATACAAACACGTTAAATATATACATATATACATATGTGACTACTTTGTTGCAGTGGCATGTTGCTGCAATTTTTACAATGCCATTTTACCATGACAAGCGCACATGTGTACATACGCAGCCAATAGCCAACAACAACACTTAGTGTGTTTTTTGATAAAAAATTTACTTTATTGATTTTTGGCATTAACTAAATTTAATTTCCGACTTTTTGTATTTATTTTTTGGTTTATTTCTGCAAATTTTATTCCGTTATTTATTTGCTTTGCTGACGTTAGTCATTGCTAAGCGTTTGTCATGTTTTAAGCGTGCTGCAAGCGCACAAGACTTTTGTCAGCTGCAGCTTGTTGTGGGTGGGCAGTTACATAAACAAACACATATACTATACATACTTACTATACATACATAGATATTTATATATCGGTACATACATACATACATACCGTATAACAGCTGTCGGTTGTCAAAGCTTATTTCCAAAAGGAGTGGCGCTTATGAAAATCTGTTGAGTTTTATATGAAAATATCGATTCAAGCACTAATGTACGAATATTTAAAAAAGCTGCATTTATTGCTTACTGACAGAAAAATTCAACAAGTGGTCACTGTAAAGCACATTTTCCAAAATAAAATGCTATTGATCTTAATTGCTAAAGAGCTAAAGTATACGAAACATTTCGACCACATTCACCAAGTGCCACCAGTACTTAGTGTTTAGTATGGTTTCTCTTTATTCGATACTAAAGACTTAAGACACGAACCTGCAGCGAAAATATTTTGATTTGCTCACATTCTCAATATTTCAGTTAAATAAAAGTTCGCAGAAACGATTATTGAAATAAATATAAAATCTTTCAGTGTTAAGGAATTAAAATGAACAAAAAAATTAATATATCCGTTTTTCGAAGTTAGCAGGCGAAATTGAACTATTTGCCTTCGAACTTCGAAATTAAGTCATATAAAAACATTGTCCCCGGTTTTCGAAGTTTTTCTCCAAAATCGAAATATTTGGCTTGAAACTTCTAAGTACAGTCTTATGGAAAAAACTTAATATCTCAGTTTTTCTAAGTTAGCCTCCAAAATCGAAATATTTGTCTTCGAACTTCGAAGCTAAGTTTTATGTAAAAAAACCAACATCTCCTCTTCTCTATTCGAAATATTTCACTTCGAAGTTCGAAATAAAATCATATAAAAAGCATTTTGTCCGGTTTTTGAAGATAGTCTCCAAATACTTAGCTTCAAACTTCGCCATTAAGTCTAGCCTCCGAAATCGAAATATTTGTCTTCGAATTTCGAAATTAAGTCATATGTACAAAAAAAATATTTTGTCACCGTTTTACAAAGTTAACCTTCAAAATCTATCTATTCGAAATATTTGACTTCGAACTACGAAATTAAGTTATATAAAAAAAATTTTCGGGTTTCGAAATTAATTTGCAAAATTTAATTATTTGGCTTCGAACTTTGAACTTAAGTCTTTTGTAAAAAAAAACTATATCTCCGTTTTACACAGTTAGCCTCAAAATCGAAATATTTGTCTTCAAATTTCAAAATTAAGTCATATATAAAGCAAAGGATTAATCCGTTTTTCGAAGCTAACCTCCAAAATTTATCTATCTGAAATATTTGTCTTAGAACTTCGAATTTAAGTCAAATGAAAAAAAGTGATTTCTCCATTTTTCGAAGTTAGTCTTTAAGCAAGGTATATGTCTTCTTACTGATTTTCATTCATTTCATTTTTCGAAGTTAGCCTTCAAAACCGAAATACCAGTCTTTGAAATTAGAAATTAAGCTTACTGATGAAATCATTATTGATTATATTGACTAAAAGGTAAGGTAAAAATATTAGGATCATCCACTTTTTCCTCTCAATGGGTCAAAGTCACATGGTTAGGTAGAAACAAACAACTTCTACAACAGTTATCCGATAAGTGTAAAGACTAGTTAATACTTCCACAGCTTAGAAAAAGCTAACCTTGCTGAGAAAGAAGACATCATTAAACTTGTAATCCACTAAGAGCCAGAAGGAACTTGAGACCGCGCAAGAACTACCAGGAACCTAAAGTTAGACAAGTTTCCGTGAAGAACAGCCATCGAGTGTTAGCATGCGTGCAGAGAATGGAGCTCTAAGCAGCTCCAACTTTATAGCGATGCTAAGCTGCCTCTTCATGCCAGCTCATCAGCTTTGTAGTTAGCTTCGATTCTGCTGTGAGTTGGCATCCATACTATTCTTAGCACGAAGTGTACTAAATGATGTTGTAGTGGGATTTGGAGAGCAAGTAAAATGATATTTACCGCAGCTACAAGCTAAAAAGATATAAGGCAACTGTTTTCAAATTTCTCTATGAATGCCCAGGTCTATCACAAAGCTGACTCAGAATAATTAGAATCCATCACACAGGATGCCTGCTGGCCTATCTACCTACTGAAATTAATCGGTTACAGAAATTTATGAGAAATTTTTAAACCCAGTAAAATTCATACATATGTATGTATATGCTTTTTTAACAAATAAAGATTTTTCTCACCAAATCATAATATTTTAGTGAACACTCTACCTGCAAAATGATTTTCTAACTATGCTAACTTATGTCCATTTAAAATTATCTGCAATAAACGCCAAGCACCCCCAACATATTTCACATACCAAGCATTTGCGAAATATAAGGATAATGCAAGCATTCAATTAATAATCCGCCAAAAAAGTATATTTCAGCAACTTATTTTCTAATCTTTCTTGATTAACCAACAGCAATCAAGCTGTCGCACATATTGCAAAGGAGCCAAGGAGAAACAACGGCAAATTAAGTGAGATTAAAGTGCATATTCTATTTCCAACAATAAATCACGATTTAAGTCTATTTACATAAGAAGTGTAACAAACGCCCGACGCGATTGCAGCGCCGCAGTGGTCGCCACCAAAGTGTCTGCCTTGCCACACGTGAAGGCGATAAAAATGGCACCCCCGCAAGCGCAGCGAAACCCCTCCAACGAAACAGCTGCAAAATTATCGAAAACGACAGGAAATTATACACGTCGCGGCGAGTTTTGTGAAAAATTTGCGAAAATCGTAGGCCGAAAGCAAACAACAACAAGAGCAAAGCAAAAATGCAACGCTGGAAATTTATCGCGAAAATTCACATTACCAGCAATTTTCATATATTTCAATTGCAGTCGCCCGAATAATATCACACACACACACACAAATTCAACGATAATAACTACGAAGCAGTGTTACGAATGTGCGCCGAAGGCGTAATTTGATATTAATTGGGCAAGAAATTCTCACCGCTTCATAGCGGCAAAAAAGGCTCCGCTTGCATGCCTTGGGAGCGCAAATCATGGATGAAAGCCGCTTTGGAAAAGCCTCCGAAAGGAAAAAATGCCGAAAATTGCGCATAATACTAAGCTGGAGCGTGGAAAACTCGCCCCAGTGGGCAACGCGACAGCTGCACTGCGTATTTTGTGGTCGGCGATTGTAGCTGTGAACGCGACGAAGACTGATTGCACCAATTTGTCTGCCAATATGTGTAGCGGCAGAAAGAGTACAGCAAAAAATGAGGGGCGTAAGGTGGATCTATACTCGGGCAAGAAAAAGCTTATAGCAAAGGAACTGATTTAAGGCAAAAATGATGCCTTAGCGGAGATTGTTGAAGTGCTGCATACTGCTAGATGGTTCATAACCAGAAGAGTGTCACCTTGTCAGGTAATGTCAAACATTTATGACTACAAAGCTTCTTCAAAACCCATAGGACATTCAAATAAAACTTCAAACTTACAACGTTTCCATTTTTCGATACGAGAAGCACCACCAAAGATCTAAATAATAGTTAAGAACCAATTGCATATGAATGAATTCAGACACTTTGGACAAGGTCTCTGACTGCACATCGAAGAGCACAGAGACTCGAATCCGTAAAGTTTGTAGTTAAAGACAGTTCCACTTCTTATGATCGCTGTAGATCCGAAACCATAAATCTGATGGCCGTTTGTAATCAAATTTTCCTACAAGTGTTCTTTACAGCAAACCAAACCGGAGTCTATGTCCCACCTGCAAAAATAGACCAGCCTATAATAAATAGTAATAGTGATCCTCAGAGTAACGGGATACGCATGTCATACACCTCTACGTCATAAAATGTATACAAAAAACAATAGTCTAGTGTAAGAAAAACCCACTCCATGTTTTCTTGACGTCTTCTATATGAGGTTCCGAAGACAAGACTACAGACAATAGCTCCGGTTCATGGTATACATATAACTTCTATTTCGTGGACGAGTGCGTTTCTACTTAACGATCCAAACAGGGTTGGTTCATCGAATTATCAGCTATTGGCCGGAATAATCCGGACAATTCGGATAACGTGGAACCGGTCGCGATGTAAATTTGGGACAAGCTTGTCAAAGCGATGTCTTCAAGAAGATTAGACTGAAAGAGGGACTAGTTCGAATCGTACATAATTATTTTTAACTGTATGTCGTCATAATATTTTCTGTCCAAGTTCTGACTCGATATGTTTCGAGAAGACCAGTTACTAACATAAACGAACCATCACAAATAAAATTCAGAAATACTAGAAAATACTCTCAACCACTATCGCTTTGAACGTCACCAGCAGCGAACATCAATTCAAGTGATATCGAATCTTATTTTCGATATACCGAATCTTCGAAAACTCCTAGATGTGGTCGAGTGAGTTCGCTTGGTTTCTGTAACGAAAGCATAACAGCATAGTTATATATGTAGTTTTTGTTATTGTTGGTACTTAGAGTGGTAGTCAGATGCGCCTAGGCCTTTAGGAGACCCATTATGCAACCACCGGGACTAAAAACACCTCATTCTATTATGTTTTCTCTGAATCACTCTGTGCTCCTAATAAGGTCCACTATACAAAGCACTATTATATAGTATTGTAAGGCCCTAAAATTTTTTTCGAAACAACTTTGGGGCGAAAATTACAGCCCTTAACATATCGGGAAATTTAAACTAAAAATTACGGAAACATTAACATTTCGCTTTCTAATTCTTACTTACACACCGTTAGAGTAACAAGGTTATAACTACCAAGTACAACTCTCGCACACGGGTACAAAATGGACCAATTAAATACATACCTCACTCACCGAATAGTTGGCTAGTTGTGATGGCAAAAAAGCGCTTAAACCAAATACTGATGTTAAGCGTATTTTTTATCGCGGCGATACGAAGTCGAAGTATTTTGACTTAAACGCCTGCGCCGTGTGCCACCTAACCGACCCATTGGCCGGAGCGTCAAGCTTGCTAGCCCAGCCAGCTGGCTGTCTACGAAAATAGCTTCCTTGTCGGCTTACCGCCTAATCGTCCGAGCGTACAACAACAACTACTATTTGCGAATGTTGTTTATTGTTGTTGGCGCGTTAGTTGGCTGGTGGGTGTGTACGCAGCCAACAACTCGCAGGCTTGAAATCTCCCGCTGCGCGCAAACACTCCAGCTGTAGCACGATCTCCGCCGTTGTAACAGCATACCCACGTTGCTATTGTTGTAGCTGCTTTTTATAGCTTTAACTGTAAGTTGTGTTGCGGCGCCTGCGTTGATCGGCTACAATAATAGAAACATTTAGACACTCGCTTTGTTGGATAACAGCAAAAACATTGGCGTTTTTTGTGTGTTTGTTGTTTTTTTAGCTCGTTTCTTTTGTTTTTGCGCTTTCAGTGTTTGTGGGTGCGTTCAAAATCACGCACTGCTGGGGGTTTCCACAGCCACAGACGTTCGCTTCAGTTTCACCCAATCCGCACCCGTTCGAACCGATTGGCCCGTCTCAGTGACCGTTGAGCGGCTGGCTGCCAGCTTGCCACCTCGGTGCACGCGGCGCTCGTTGGCCGTTTTTATTGGCCAACCCACGCGACAAACGTCCGTCGTTGGTTGACTGATTTTTGCATGGAGTTTCTTGTTTGTTCTCCTTTTTTCGACTCAAACCGTTGATTGTGTGTTCCGCCGTTGTAAACGCGTTAAATGGGTGCGTTTGACAATTTAATAGGAAATCAATTAAAAAATTGATTTGTGTTTACTTGGTCTGCAGCACACCGCCTTGTTTGGACGGCGCACGTAGTGTTTGATGACTTGTTCGCTTGGAATGTTGGCGCGAAGGAAAAAAAATATTAATTTTAATGCTGAGTGCGTTGGCGTGCAGTTGTAGACTTCTCAACTGTAGTCAAATAGAACTAAGTCTTGCTCACTTGGTCATTTGTAGTGGTAAAGGTATAGGATCCAAAGGCCAAGAATAGCAATTTCGTTGGATTCGGAGGTTCTCAAAACCTTTTTCTATCAACTCGGTATCGATAGGTAGAGGGATAGAGTGTAGGTTCACTATTACACTAATAATTTCTTCTTCACCTTGGAATTAAATTTTGTAGGATAAAAAAAAGCTTCAAACCATAAGTCAATAGCGTTTGTACGGAGACCGCAAAAGTAAGTCCCCATAGAATAGCTCAGCATCTGAAGTCAGTTCAACAAAATGGGTACTTTCTCTTTACTTAATTTAAGGAGAAACATGTTAACCCAAATAGTTGACAATTTTTTCCTCATCTACTATATCCATAGCCTTGAACTCTTAATAGTGTGTTCAGGGTTGGTCCAGGAGTGCCTAACCTCGCAATCAATAGCATCCAAGACTGGTATGAGTGTGGAATCACAGCAAATTGTAAATATTATGAGATAGCTGTGATGAGCCATCGCTACATGCGCTGTCGCAAAAGCCATTCGGCCCAAAATCGATTGCAAGAGATATAGTAATCTCTTTATCCTCGGTAAGGCTAGCCTCTGCCTAGTTATGGGGCTTTTAACAGGCCATTGCCATTGGTGTCCATGATGTTAGTTTGGGAATCTTGCCATATGCAGAAGCTGTATGGAAAGTGGAAACAACACAACAAGGCAAGACTTAAACACTTGGGAGCGCATACTTTCAGACATCCCACCGAACTGGCGGGAATAGAAATTAAACTCCTGTGCAAATTGGCACATTGGCAGTTAAGCGTTTTGCTAATTTATAAATCCGAACGCTGGAGTTGCTTTTTCTATGGCTTCACAAAGAACTGCATATAGCAGTCCACGATCTCTCTAGATCAGTCATCTAACCTAACATAACCCAACTATATTCATTCATTATCGGGTCAAAATTGTTTTACAGCCTTCTGTGAACTTTATTCATTTGCTTAACTTGTATTTCCAGTCTGTTCAAGATTTTCGTTCAACTTTCGATATACTCCTCGAAGCACTACCAAACAGAATTGCCTTATTCATTTCAACATCGCAACCAATCATACCATCCAATCAAATTTAGACTGGACTAACAAAGAACTACCTTTATTATTGCCTTCAAAATAAGCCAATTCTCAATACACTTCTTATAAGCCTCGGCTGGGATGGCCTTTTGGGAATTTTGGTGTTTTCGACTAATTTTTTCAACGCCAACGTCACTTTCTTGAACCCACATCTCGTCATGCCCGACACCAGCTATGATGCGTTTGATAAATGTAGGCTACGTTGTCAAGCAGCTCTATTGCAACTTCCAAACGACGTCGGTTTCGTAAAAGATTCAAGACTTTTTGTACGTGTCGAGCATTGATCCACTTTATACCCAAAACATTAACCAAATGTGTTGGGTCTATTCAAAATAGATGTTAAGATCCTCTACTACAAGCACTGTTTTTTAACTTCTTCGATGTTCGAGCCAAATTTAATATAAGATCAGGAGTCGTGTCTTCTTTAAATGAAATTATCTATAATGGCTCTGCTACTAGAATATTCAACGTCATCAAGCAAACATCAATTCGAAACTGAGCAGTATTCGATTTTCTCCAAATAATACACTTCTCGAAAAGGGAGTTTGTTAGACAAAAGTCAATCAATTGGCATACATTTGCAAAAAGCCTCAACGACTCATTTTACACCAAGAAGGTTCCAGGTAAGATGCTTCGTTATCTTATGTTTTTACTCGTCTACTCTACTATTGACAATACGATCACTCAGGTGTAATCTTCTGAAGAGACGTAATAACAAACGGTGTAGACTCTTTGCAGCTACAGGGCCTAAACAATCGCCACGTAAGGATTTGAGAGGAAAAAAGATCTGACATTTTTTGGCAATCAATGCAACGATCTGTAATAATGCATCTTCCCCAGAATGAGCATCAACGCCGATCTGTCCGATTTAGCCCTTAAAGTCGAACGAGAAATCCTTCAAACCAAGGAACCTTCCTTACGAACGGTTATGTTGCCCGCGAAAAATATTCAAAAAATACTTATCAGTATGATGGAGCTATTTGTACGAGATATATTAACTATATAATGATAAACTACTATTAAAAACTAATGGCTACAGTGGTTAAGATCGGCACTTCTTATGGAAATAGGCTCTATAGCTTTGACAATATTTAAAACAGTACCAACTGGTGGTAGCAGAAGCAGAATAGAGATCACCATGTTACTGGTCTAGTAGGCAGTAGGCAGCACTCCTTCAAAAGTAAAGTCATTGATAGATTTTTAATGACTCCTGTTTGGCTTGAAGGGAAAGGATTTGTCTACAAAATTGAAAGCCGATTTTTTTTTGTCAGTGCTTCTTCAAGACTCTTGGAATACCTCTTAACTTCTTCTATGGAATCCTGTAAGCAATAAATTTCTGATAACATTAATGTCAGCACTCTAACATAGAATATAACTAATAAATATTTTGCAAATTATTCGACACTTTTCAAAACCGCACTCTGGTAAATATATCAAAAGGTTGCTGAAATAACCGTAAAATATATTTTTTTAATCTAGCCAATATCATAAATCGCCAACAGAGGGCTTAAGCTTAGTAGATACTAGTGTCACCTAAACATGACATATGTAAACCACGCAACAACAACAACAGAAAGCAGACAGGAAACTAATACGGCATAAATTCAAAACAAAAAGGCCAACAACAAGCAAAGCACTAACGAAGAAAAATCACAGTGCCGGCGCAACAACAGTGGCTCATGGCGCTCAGCAGTTGCACATTAGCAGGTCGTAAACCTTTTCGCGAGCTAGTGTGCACAACAACAACAAAAGCACGACAGCAACATATTGCCAAAGCACAGAAAATCCCCGGAAAAAAATCACGAAAATTGTATACACAAACTACAACAACAATAAGCTTACATTTATATGAGTGTACAACAACAAGCAGCCGTTGCCGCTACAAGTAACGTGGCAACAATAAAGCTAATGCGCGCATGAAAAATCTAATCGGCAAGCAAAATGACCGAAAATTTATACAAAACACTGTCAAATAAAGCAAAAATTACCGGCGAAATGGCAACAGACATAAATAAGTTTTATTGTTTGCTGGCGTTGCTGTTGTTGTTGTTCTTGTTGTTAACGTGTACGGCAACAGGCAGTCAACGGCCGACAGACGGCAGTTGCCGCAATCAACGGCCACAATGACAACAATCAAATAGCGCACGCGACTCAACATATACAACAACAACAAAAAGAATAATAACAAGAACAACAAAAACAAAAATAACAACAACAAAACTTACAAAAACAGCAACAATAATAACAACGCGCAGTCCAAATAAAACGCCCACAACAACGCGCGCGCCAAGCGAGTGGCGCGATGGACAGGCGGCTGCCCAAAGGCGAACGCGGTGAACGCGGCTGCAAGACGCTTGCTGTGGTAAGATTTCTTGTAACTAAAGCTTTGGCAATTACCCGCCTGAGTACAATAAAATCGGCGTATTTCTTACGAGGCCAATGCAACCGTTTGCGCCGTGGCCGCTGGTGACCGCCTGTGCGTTTCACATGCGATTGCGCGCCTGCGCGCGTCGTGGCAAACGACAAACAGCCGCTTGAAAACCTCCTTTCCTATTATTGATTTAATATGTTTTTATGATTGCTTAAATTTGCGATAGTTTTGAGAGCGCGCGTATGCACAGCGGACAGCGACTGTTGGCGGCGCGATCGCCTGCCAGCGCATAGTCAGTGAATTCGATCCGATGTACCGTTATCGATCGTTTGGTAATTGAATTCCAGCAGCGGGCGTTACCAGCGCAAGCGCTCACATACACACTCAAAAAAAACTCACACATGCGCGCTTGCTTATATGCATACATATATATGTATATGATTGGCTGTATGTTGCTTTGTGTCCCCACTGCCACACCCTGTCAACCCACCTATACAGAGCGCTTAGCAGCGCGCACGCTTGCTTGTCCGCTCGCCACATTACAATTCGTTGCGTGTTAATCTGCCGTTTGCCGCGGGGCTCACACTCTCGGTCGCCGCAATTTGATCGATTGGTTCGATTATGCGCGCAGCCACATTGCGCATGCAATAAACTATTCCTTATTCTTGTGCGCCAGTCCGCTGGTCATTCCGAAATATTCTCAAGTGCGATACTCTTTCGTGGTTACTGTCTTTGATTGTGTACGTACGTGTGTGTGTGTGCGTGTCTGTCTTCACAGTCAGTTTGTTTTACTCGCTGTTGATTTGGTTGCGCCTGCGGCCCGACACCGCTGGACAACCGGCCAACCTACAGTCCAAGCGCGCTTACTCGCTGAACCGTGCGCTATGCTGTGCTATGCTATACGGTGCCGCGCTATGTGTTTGTATGTGTGCGCTGCGCTGCGAAATTGAATTATTGAAAAATTTGACAGATTTGTTATTGCAACGTGACATGCGGCAACATTTGGCAATTAGTTGAACTGTCCGATCGCAGTTGTTGTAACTGTTGTTGCCACTTGGTGGCTTTGCCAGCCGACGCTTTCAATTACTTTGTTAAAATTGCCAATTGAGTGGTCGCTGTAATCTTGAATTTTAATTTTTAATTATACAATTGCAGCCGGAGGGCCTTGTTGGCGTTGATGTATTGGTCTGCTTCGAAATATATTTTGAATAAGACCGCCATGCGGTTAATGGTGGGAATTTCGGTTCCTTGAAATTTTTATCATTTCAACCAGGGGTCAGCTTGGCGTTGGACTATCGTATTAGTATGTACTTCTAACCATCATCGAACGTACACAGATTGATAATCTGCTTAATTGCTATAATTATATAATATATGTCGATAAAACTTCAACAAGTATATAAATAATCCATTGTAAAACGATAAACTACTCTTACGATTTTATATCCACTTGAGCTTTTCAACCGCGGCCCTTTCCTTGTATGAATACAGATCACGTTACGCCGTTAGTGGGTCGCCAAGTTTGTGTTCATAGCAGGTAGGTACCACAAGGTCTTTATCATGTCCATTGTGAAGCCTACGGCACTAAAACTCCCGCACTATATTACGTACTCCCTGAACCACCCTGCACTCCGAGAAGTACATCAATACAAAACGATTTTTATGTGCAAACTCGTCGAGAAACCCTCGGCCGTTAGTTGCGATTAATTTCTTATACAAAGTCTTGGATTCGCATAGAAGATGTGCGATAGTCTACTATTGTTCTACTTAGCCAATTTTCTACAGTGCACCCACTATATCGGAAGAAGAAGACTTTCTTTAATTGCTGTGATCTGCGCTTGGAAGACCATGCAGTGATCTGGTAATCCGAAGGCGATTCTGATTTCTAATTATGCCGAATAGAGTCCACATCCCAGTCAATTATCTAGTTTGGACCCATCCGTATAGATACTTAGCCACGCGTCCCTGTCCGCCTCACCCTTGTCCGCTCTTCTTTGGAAGGGAAGGCAATATTGGTGATCGAATTTAAGTTTTATTTGAAAATCCATGGTCTTAGGTAGAAGTGGGAACTTGCTAAGTATCTTAGAATGCGCTTTATTACAGATACCTTGTTATCTGGATAAATGGCCCTGCTGGGATACTTTCCAATTTTGCCGTTTAGATCTATATTGAAATTAACTCTTATTCGGAGTCGAAGATTTAGTAGGAAACAGCCGCCTTTGATGATCAAACACATAAGTAGTAGATTTCCTCGAAGTCTGTGAATGGTACCTTTAGCTCGCTTGAGCTTATCCGCTAAGTCATTTGGGAGTTGGTTATGCATTGGCTATTGAATGGCGTCAAAACTATCACTATATTGAAAGAGGAACCATAGACTCTCCGGATTTATGAAGTACTCAGTGCAACACAAACCTCTCTCAGACCAGCTCCCCCTACTCGCTGAACGCTATCCGATTCTTTGGTTATTCACAGCTAACTATTATATTTAAAAGCCTTTCATTATCGGCAACCTTTAACGCTTCTGGTTGCCTACAACTCGGCTCTCGTAGATTACCTCGAATCCGCGATCGGACAATGAGTCTTCTGAGATGTTTCAAAATAATTGTTTTAAGCATGATCTTTAATCAAAACGATCCTGTTCATTAATAAGGTCGAGCCATTGGAGAGGAAATCATAAGTACAAATGGTTTCTTCAAAAGGAATTAGAACTTTAGCTTATTTAAGAAATGTTGGTTTCCACTCTAAAATCAGTAGCTTGAAGGTAAGAGTTTTGATCCCAACGAAGAGACCTTCAAAGAAATGTTTACTGTTTACAGGATTAATCTCTAATCTATTATAAAAAAGTATGAGACAAAAAGTATTCACTGGAATCAGTTTGATCAGATGCTTGATTCCTTCAGATCTTTAATACGTCTCAAGTAATAATGTAAGAACAAGTTCTAGAAGCCTTTACCTGCATCCAAACTACTGATGCAAAACTTCATTACGTAGAAAAAATGTCTAAAAAATTGGATATAACCAGACAAGAATCAACGTTATAAGAATATTTTTTCTTCTAATTTATAAAATCTGCTTCGATCGGGCCGTCCCGTACTCGGCTGACTCGGCACATCTGATTGATTCCTGATATTTAATTCTACATTTGTGACCATATTAATATATTACAACAAAACAATCGCTTAAACGCTGCAAAATAGTATGTGGGAATTTCTCAAATCTCATGACGTTCACTCATAATTGCACTTCCGTCTGATTAAATCTCAACAACGCGCATTCTGTCCATCGTAACTAATTCGGTACCAGCTGTACGAGCGCAAACGAAATCTCAATTAAGAGCAATCAGCTATGAAATCTACATATATACAAACGTTTAAATGAAAAAATTATACAAAATAAGAAGGAAATATTAATAACCGCAAGGCCGCGCATATTACATACACCCCGTCGAACCTCATTGCCACCACGAACACCACCACCGAAGCTCGTGAACTCCAGCAATGCAACGATTTGTGTGACTTTGCAGCTTGAGAGGCGGCAATGCCACTTAAGAAATCATTCACACAGACGACAACAACAACAACAATAATCATAACAACAATAATAACAATTACAACAACACATGACGATTATTAAAATAAAATTACAAACGATGAATTGTGGTACCAAAACGCCGAGACGCACCGGAACAATGCAAATATTTACCCCAGTTGACATGCCGATAGACGGCCGCCACAACAACAATAAGAAAAGCGAAAAAATACCAAAAAATAAGTTGAAAACGAGTGTGTTATTAACAGCTGTGCGCGTGATTGTTGCGTAAGCGTTTAAGAAAATTGAGGGAAATTTCAGCGCCACCAATGGCAACAACAACAAGAAAGAATTTGACGACGCCGTTGACAGCGCTGACGCTGAGCACAAATGTTGATATGTGCGATCATTAATCACAACCCTTAATTGTGGCAACTTCGGGGCGATCGACGAGTGGCCAACAGCGCGTACGGCGCTGCAAAGTAGGCAACGACTTGCAACTGCAGCTGAGCGCGAAGAGTTCAACAAGGCAGACGCGATCAAAGGACATTGGCGTTGACTTTGCCAAAGTGAAAGGGAACGTGTGTGTGTGCGTGTGTGCAACGGCGTGTTATAGCCTGCTGAGGGGCGGTTGGCTGTGGAAAGTACGCAAAAATGCTAGGCGCCGCGCTGTGTGGCAGCTGAGCAGCAACAAAACGGAACGTGGGAATTTTCGCAAATGCGCGCACAAATAAATTGCAGACGTTATTTTTTCTATTTTTTGCTTTTGCCCTGCAACTTGCATGCAATAAGCGAAGCATAAAAAACAATGGTGACATAAAGCAAGGCAGACGACAAACTGCTGTGATATATATCTAGGTATATGTATATACATACATATATATATACAGAAATATACATATAAAAGCCTTAATGCGAATGCGCAACGTGAGAGCCAAGCGCTGAGCGCGCCCGCATGCAACCCTTGCTGGTGCAACATTAGAAAAGTCGCTTGAAAGCCCAGAAAGCGCTGTGGTTTTGGCATAAAATCCCTTTTTTGCGATAACTGTTTTTTTTTCGTGCCACGGCAGCTGCTGGCACACGTGTGCTTGCGCCTTCCCAGCACAAATCTGTTGCAAGCTACCGTTAGCGTACGGTTGCAGCTTCTTCACTACGCGCTCAACCCAGGCGCAAGCTCCAGCTGCAGCCGCTGACTGGCGTCGTTCGTTACCGTCGTCTCATATCAGCTGGCAGCCATCACACGCTCGCCATTACGCTGTCAACAAGCTGTCGCTGTAATTGTCTTGCTTCGCGCAATCGCACAAAATCGCTTGTTATTGTTATTGTTGTAGTCGCAGCGTCAGTGAACGCGCTGGACGTGAAGCCAATTTGCGCAACATCATGTCACCCACAAGTAGCCGTTTTCTTCGCTGGCTCAAAGGCGAACAATCAGTTGCCAGTTGCAGACTGCGGTGTTTTGTTCACTCTTTTGACTTTTAAACTGTCACCAACAATGCTTTATTAATTTTAATTGAGTCGACTACATTGTTGCTGAAGAAGCTCTTGCGTTGTGGTTATAAATTTTGGAAGGTATATAATGGAAAAGTGTCGAGAATGATTTGTTATTGAAGATTTTCTGCAAACAATTAAGTAGTAAGCGGTCTCTACGCCCATGAGGACAAAGAAGAATTTAAGTTGTTTTACTTTTAGCAGCCAAAATCTTACAAAAATCATTTGAAAAAAAAAATCTTACAAAAATCATTTGAAAAAATTGTTGTGGCGCTCTCTTTGAACCGAGTCTATTGTGGATATATCTCATATAAGGTTAGGATAGGTTATACTGGCCGGCAGTCGCGTCATACATACATAGACCTACTGTTCCTTGGTAATACCAAATGGAGGTTCAGTTTATTTTGTGCTGAAGTATTCGTCATTAAGGACGACAACGCTTTTTGCCAACTTTCAGAGCGACTTGTTATCTAGCTTTGATATTTCACCTAGTCCCTTGAACTGCGAGGCTTCTAGACACCTAAGGTGAGTTCTAAACCGCCAGACAGAAGCATAGGAGGTGTTCCAGCGTCTCTCTCACGCCCACTTTCCTACACTTTTTACATGCATCGTCGTTACTAATATCTATCCGGCTCACATGCGATGCCAATAAGTTGTGACCTGTCATTAGATCAACAACCGTCCTGCAGTCTTCTCGAGATCGTGTGGGTAAAAAGCGTGCGTTTTTTCTTCATCACTCTTTCACATGTTCTTGGCGTTCCGCCATGTTTGACAGAACTTTTATTGTGTCATATACCGTTTTTAATAACTTCCGTGTTAACTGTACTGGTTCGGTAGCCAGACAGATGGCACTTATGGAAATCTCACCATTTTGCTTTTCGCCTCATATTACCTGAATTAAAACTCTAGGAGAAAGATTGAACATGACTCTACAGGGTTTGTCCAGAAAGTAATAGGTCGATTTAAAAAAAATTATTGAACCAATCGTTACAATTCCTTAAAAATTTTCAAAATAGGCTCCTTTTGCATCGATGGAGCGCTGCCAGCGTGAATTCCAAGTTTTGAAACCGTCACGGAAGGTTTTCTCTGGAATAGCCTTGAGAGCCGAGGGACATGCTGCTTGGATCCCCTCTGTCGTCTCAAAATGCTTGCCTTTCATCGGCATTTTCAGGCAAGGAACCAAAAAAGTCCGGGGGCCACATCTGGGCTATACGACGGCTACGGAAGCGTTGTGATGTCGGCTTTGTAATCCAGGTGCTCGTAGACAATTGACCAGCCGCTCGTTCGGTAGCTAGGAATGCCCTCTACCGAATACAGTCGGTGCGCGCACGCTTCGAAGTACAGTCGCGGCGGAAAAAAATCAGCCCTATTACTTTCCGGTTAATAAGACAGCAATATGAAAAAAAACTTGTTAATGAAACCAAAACGAGTTTATTGCGTTATCTCACAATTTTCCAAATGCAAATTATCAACGAAGCACTGTATCCCCTGGATCTGACCGTCACCGACATTCCGTTATTTTGCTATCATTAACTCGCAAGAATAGAAAAAATTAAGGTTTTGCACTCCCATAGCATCAGCGCTCTGAAGAATTCTAGGATCTTGCTAAATACTATTTACTCAACGTGCTCCGTCTTCAAATATATGGATTCAGTGTATTGTCCCTGTGTCTACAGATAGTTGCTCAATCTGGGAGCAAGTGCTCGGAATCTTCCGACTTCAAGTCAAAACCATCGCTTTACACAAAAGACTATACCTATGCTATATAGGTGTTTCTTGAGTCTGCAATGAACGTTTACCTCCTTGTAGCCCGGCACCTAGATAAAGCAAACTCTGTTGCAAACAAATAAGCTATTAAGTATCGCCCTCCTTGTGGAGATACAGGCAAATCTTTGCTGTTTCCATAGTTGATGGTTGATAGTTGAACCCTAACGAGGGCTGCCATTCTTTCGGTAACCACTCCATAAGATCCTTAATGTCGGAAGGTAGTTCTTGAAAAATTTTATTGAAAAATTTGCAAAATTTTTTGCAACCGCTTATTTCCCTCACAACAATGTTGGCTGCAACGAGATCTATAGCGAATACATTTTTTGCAAACGAGTGTACTTGAACTTAGTTTCAGAGTTAGTTCTGATTACGGGATCTCAAAGTTTTACAATTCTTCGAAGGCTTATTTAGAATTTACCTATGGGAGGTACCATAGAAAGGCTAACTGTAGGGTGATATTGGCATGACTGAAAACCAATTTTGCTTTTGACGCGTTACAGTGTGATAGAACTATTTAAATATTTAAATATTAGTCATTCATTCTTCATATTGATAGTAGCGGACGAGAGAAGCTTTAGATTTTGATTTTTCTCGTTTGTAAAAATATTTAAAGATTTTTATTGCCAGTTCCTTGAATTCAAAAACACCTCTCAATATCACAGTGCCTCAGCATAATTGAGGCGTGCTACAGCTACATTTATGTATGTAATTATATATTAGGACATATATATGTATATAAAGTACATGTATTAGTAGATATGTATAAACATATGTACCTCGCGTGTATCTTGCCACTGTCCATTCGTTCCATTCAATTTCAATTAAGAATGTCACAACGAATGCGCACACCACACATACACACCCATTAAATGAAGGCTGCACGAGCGCAAATGGATTGTGACAGATTTGTGAAAGTTCCTTGGCGGTGAGCGGTGAAACCTTTTCAACAGCTTTTTGACCAAGCCAAGTGACCTTAATTGTTAGCATGTTTGCCTTAAACAAAACAATTTAATGCTGCCATTGTTTTGCTCTCGTTTTTTCGCCTTTATTTATCTGTATTCAGATTTCCAGCCTCCCGTGCGCCAAAGCAGTGCACAGACACAGACACACACACATGTAAGCAGCCAAGCATACATTTGTTTTCACAGTCAATGGCGCGCGCATTTTGTTGCACAGTGTAAATGGGTTAATTATCACACTTCAGTGCAGCTGAATTGTTTGTCGAAATATTTAAACACTCCAGTCACTCCACTTGGGGTGTTGAAACGAAATTGGAAAGTTCGTTTGGTAAATGTTAAATGATGGCAGCTGGCAACTCGCAACTGCCAACTGGCTGCTTTGGGTGGCTGAGTGGCAAAGTGGCTGAGCGGTAGAGCACCGCATTGCTTGAGCTGTTCAATGGTTGGGCACTTGAGAGCTTCACTGATCGTGCGATGTGTGAACTGGTAAAGAAAAAAGCAGACGCATGTCTTCGACGCTAATGAAATGTACGCGTAAGTGGAGCAAATGTGTAGCTATGCAAACTGGATACATAAACCAATAAGTATATATATAAATGTATATATTTCTGTACCCAGAACAGTGTACTTTAAG